>NC_092709.1:216629492-216940063 GCF_047496885.1 Scyliorhinus torazame | reverse complement strand
TCCCCACGTGTAACTCTGGCTGCTCCGATCCCCCGAAGATTGTCACTATTGGGCATGGCTTCACCCTCACCCCCACAACCCTAGATATTGCCTCGGAAAAGGCTGCCCAGAACCCAGCAAGTTTGGGACAAGCCCAAAACATGTGGGTGTGGTTGGCGGGGCCCCTCTGACACCATTTGTCCTCCACCTCCGGGAAGAACCTGCTCATTCGGGTTCTGGTCAGGTGTGCTCTGTGCACCACTTTGAGCTGCATTAGGCTTAGCCTTGCGCAGGAGGAGGTGGAGTTCACCCTGCTCAGTGCTTCGCTCCAGAGTCCCCATCCTACCTCTGTCCCCAGTTCGTACCCCCATTTTTGTCTGGTCTCGTCCAGTGGAGTCCAAGCTCTGCCCAATAGCTGTCCGTATATTTTCCCACGTAGCCCCCCCTTCTCGTTGCTTGTGCCTATCAGGTCCTCTAGTAGTGTGATTTCTGGGGCCCCGGGGTACCCTCCCGTCTCTTTGCGGAGGAAGTGTTTTTTTTGAAGGTGTCTCATTTCAGGTCCTTTTGCTAGTTTCCACTTCCTTGTCAGTTCGTCTAGTGTCGCCAGTCTGTGCCCTACGTAAAAGTCCCCGACCGTCAGTGTGCCCCTGTCCCACCTCCATCTTTTGAAGGTGGTATCCAGCATAGCGGGGGGGAATCTGTGATTGCCACAGATGGGAGCCATGGGGGACATTTTGGTGATCCCGAAGTATGGGGATGCCTCAGCTGGGTCCACGTTCTCAGCGTGGCCGCTACCACTGGGCTCGTGTGTATCTTGTTGAGGGGGATGGGAGTGCTGCTGTGGCCAGGGCCCAGAGGGTTGTTCCTTTACAGGATGCCTCCTCCATTTATACCCAACCTGTGTCAGGTTCTTGTACCCATCCCCTCACTCTTTCTGCCGTTGTAGAGATACTGGGAGGAACTGGCTCTGAGGGGCTCAGGGGCTGGTTTAGCACTAGGGGCTGGTTTAGCACAGGGCTGAAGAGCTGGCTTTTAAAGCAGACCAAGGCAGGCCAGCAGCATGGTTCAATTCCCGTACCAGCCTCCCCGAACAGGCGCCAGAATGTGGCGACTAGGGGCTTTTCACAGAAGCCTATTTGAAGCCTACTTGTGACAATAAGTGATTTTCATTTCATTTAATTTTTCATGAAGAAGAGTCATTATAGATTCAAAACGTTAATTCTGGTTCTCTCTCCACAGGTGCTGCCAGACATGATGGGCATAATTCTCCCATCTGGAGACTAAGTGCCGACGCCGGAGTGAAAACCTGGGCGAAATTCTCCGGAAACGGTGCGATGTCCGCCGACTGGCAACCAAAACGGCGCAAATCAGGGGCGAAATTCTCCCCAAACGGCGCGACGTCCGTCGACTGGCGCCCAAAACGGCGCCAATCAGGTGGGCATCGCGCCGCCCCAAAGGTGCGGAATGCTCCGCATTTTTGGGGGCCGAGCCCCAACATTGAGGGGCTAGGCCGGCGCCGGAGGGATTTCCGCCCCGCCAGCTGGCGGAAACGGCGTTTGTTGCCCCACCAGCTGGTGCGGAAATGACATTCGGGGCGGCACATGCGCGGGAGCATCAGCGGCCACTGACAGTTTCCCGCGCATGCGCAGTGGAGGGAGTCTCTTCTGCCTCCGCCATGGTGGTGACCGTGGCGGAGGCGGAAGGGAAAGAGTGCCCCCACGGCACAGGCCCGCCAGCGGATCGGTGGGCCCTGATCGCGGGCCAGGCCACCGTGGGGGCACCAGCCGGGGTCAGATCGCCCCGCACCCCCCCCCAGGACCCCGGAGCTCGCCCGCGCCGCCTTGTCCCGCCGGTAAGGTAGGTGGTTTAATCTACGCCGGCGGGACAGGCATTTTAGCGGCGGGACTTCGGCCCATCCGGTGCCGGAGACTTCGGCAACCGGCAGGGGGTCGGAGAATCTCGCCCCCTGAGTGTTTTACTCTGGCGTCGGAGGCCGTTCCCAGACCCTGATTCTCCCACCCCTGGGGGGCTAGGAGCGGCGCCGCGTCATTTACTCGCGCAAGGCCTTGGCGCCGCGTAAATGACAGGGCCAGCGCCGCGTAAATGACGTTATCCACGCATGCGCGGTTGCCGTCATCCCCGTGGCCGCCCTGCAAGAAGATGTCGGATGGATCTTGCGGGGCGCGGAGGAAAGGAGGTCCTCCTTCAGAGAGGCCGGCGCGCCGATCGGTGGGCACCGATCGCGGGCCAGACCCTTTTTGAGTCCTACCCCGGTGAAAGAACCTCCCTCGCCCCCCCCCCCCCCCCCCCAGCGTTCCCGCGCTGTTCCCTCCGGCAGCGACCAGGGTCGAGATTCTCCGACCCCCAGCCGGGTCGGAGAATCGCCGGGGGCTGGCGTGAATCCCGCCCCCGCCGGTTGCCGAAGTCTCCGGTACCGGATATTCGGCGGGGGCGGGAATCGCGCCGCGTCGGTTGCCGGGCCCCCCCGCTCGATTCGCCGGCCCGCATGGGCCGAAGTCCCGCCGCTAAAATGCCTGTCCCGCCGGCGTAAATTAAACCACCTACCTTACCGGCGGGACAAGGCGGCGCGGGTGGGCTCTGGGGTCCTGGGGGTGCGGGGGGCGATCTGGCCCCGGGGGGTGCCCCCACGGTGGCCTGGCCCACGATCGGGGCCCACCGATCCGCGGGCGGGCCTGTGCCGTGGGGGCACTGTTTCCCTTCCGCCTCCGCCACGATCTCCAACATGGCGGAGGCGGAAGAGACTCCCTCCAATGCGCATGCGCGGGAATGCTGTCAGCGGCCGCTGACGCTCCCGCGCATGCGTCGCCCAGAGATGTCAATTCCGCGCCAGCTGGCGGGGCACCAAAGGCCGTTTCCGCCAGCTGGCGGGGCGGAAATCCGTCCAGCGCCGACCTAGCCCCTCAATGTTGGGGCTCGGCCCCAAAGATGCGGAGCATTCCGCACCTTTGGTGCGGCGCGATGCCCGTCTGATTTGCGCCGTTTTGGGTGCCAGTCGGCGGACATCGCGCCGTTTCCGGAGAATTTCGCCCCAGGTGTGGATGGCGCCGACGGGAAGCCGTCGTTTTGGGCAGGCCGCTCTGCCCATCCGGGCCGGAGAATAGCGGGTGTAGCGGAGAATCGCCATTTTGGGTGTCCCGGGCGATTCTCCGGAATGCGCCGCTCAGAACCCGACGGGGCCATTCTCGCCACTTGGGTGAATCGCGGGAGGGCGTCGGACCGGCGTCGCGGGGAAAAATGGCGCGCCAGGGGATTCTCCCAACCGGCGCGGGAGCGGAGAATCCCGCCCGATGTGTTTTCCCAACATTTCCAGATTTCCATCATCTGCCATATTTTATTTTAATTCCTGGGAGGAATATTCTAAATACTTTTAGAATATCACTTGTACCACATGGGGAGTTAGCAGATATTCACATTTGGTCAATCATATCTAGACTGGTTCAAGTTCCTCAACTAAAATTATTCATTCCTATTTCATTTTCCCACATACTTCAACAGAGTAGTAAAGTCCAGATGGGATGTATCCTAGCTTGTTGTGGGATGTAAGGATGGAAATTACAGAGGCTCTAGTTACATATGTAATTGACCCGCAATATTGGAGTGGTGCCAGAGGATTGGACGATTACAAATTTTACAAACCTGTTCAAAAAGGAATGATAAATCAAGAAAATACAGGCCAGTCAAGCTAATGATCGGTATTGAGGAAATGTTTAGAGGTAATAAATTAGGATGAAACTAATTGATACATGAAAACATACAGTTTAATAAATGAAATGAATCAGAGTTGTGTTCAAGGCGAATTATGTTTGACAAATTGATTCAATTGAAACTGATAAATTTGACAAAATAAGGGCAACTTGCGTTTGGCTAAGTTCTTTGATGAAGTAACAGTGGATGAGGCCAGTGCTATTAATGCAGTGGTTTAAATATTTTGATGTTTCGAATGGCATTTGATATTGCACTACATCATGGACTTGTCAATACAATTGACGTCTGTGCTTAAAAAATCAGTGGTGGTGTGGAATTGCATTGAAATTGTCAGCTTTGATAAAGACTCATCCAGACTCGAAACGTTAGCTCCCTTCTCTCTCCACAGATGCTGTCAGACCTACCGAGATTGTCCAGTATTTTCTGCTTTTGTTGTATAATAAATGTCTTTCCCAGCTAACTCTAAAATTACATACTAAAACTTCACTCCGATCATACCTGACAATAATAATATTAGACACACTGCAAAAAAGTCTGGATATTCTGCTAATCCGGGTGAATTCATCCTGAAGTATGTGCCAAAGAAATTTCCAATCTGTTTGCCAACAAGTTCATCAAAGGTACCACTCCATGCCCTGGCAACACTGGAAGTACCTAGATACAAAGACAAGTGAAAAAATACAACTAAGTTAAATATTCACTTTTGTGCTTCATTAGCAAAGTGCAGAAACTAAGAAAAACAAAATGTTTCGGAGATGAATAATTGTGGTTTGCATCTAGACGACATTCCAGGCTACACACAAAATGGCTATCCCATTAATCGACGAAACTATCACTTTGTACTCCAAAATAATTCATCTTGCAAAGTACTAGCCTTCCCGAGAGATACCATAAACAACTATGGGATCAACAGTGCAATGTTAAATATCAGAAACACTGTGGTAATGGGGCACTGTGTCACTCTTAAAAACTTGTGGTGCAGCAGTTTGAACATTTTGAGATGCAAATTCTATTTAAATTAGGAGCATCCGTGATATGCTCTGCCTGTGCTATGTGGCAAATTATAGAAGCTTCAGTTGTCCCTGGTGGCCACGTGTGCAGGAAGTGTGTCCAACTGCAGCTACTGGCTAACTACATTTCTGAGCTGGAGCTGAGGGTGGATTAGCAGTGGAGCATCTGCGATGCTGAGCAAGTCGTGGAATTCAGTGAGGTGGTCACACCACAAGTGAGGATTGAACAGGCAGAAAGGCATGGGTGACCACCAGGCAGAGTACAGGAAGGCAGGTAGTACAGGAGTCCCCTGTAGCCATCCTCCTTTCTAAAAGTAATACCATTTTGGATACAGTTTGGGGAGATGACTGTGTAGGGCAGTGTTTTTCAAAATTTCTTTCTGGCGACACAATTTTACAAAATTACTGGCTCTCCCAACCCATGCCACATTCACGATAGATTCTACAAAGTTACTTTTAAAATTGGCACATTCATTGTTGGCACTTCTGTGTTATTAAATGTAAAAAATTGTTAATAAAAACATATTTTATATTTTTTGTCGTAATTTGGAGATCTAAATAACTTGGAATAAAAATCTCTGCACAGACCAGTGTAAGAGACGTTTGATGGCGGACTCCGTTTGAATGGGAAATGAGGGAATTCTTGGAAACATGCCTAGATTTTTAGGCTGATGGAGAAAGAAGGAGACTCACCATTGATTGCTCAGTCAGTCTGACTGAGAGAATGACTGATCTCAGAAAGTGAGCGGAGAGCGGGTCCCCATTTTAAATATACCTCAAACACCTTATGTACACACAGCACAACCTTAAACATAGATCGGATTGACAAGGTTAAGAGTAACAGAAATTCAACAGTCATCAACAAGATGAACTAGCAGAAATTCAACCAACAGTGACAACGTTAATAGTAATAGAAATTCAAGGTTCATTGACAATCGTAACAGTGGCAGACATTAAACATGCATCCGATTCAGAACATTAACCCTGAAGTCGGTCTCTTTGTGTGATCATTGACTCCGTGTTTCCTATGATCTGTACTTGAACAGATGCATTTCCTCCCAATTGGGAAGGATGGAATTCCCAAACCCATACCTGTCGCCCCAGAGACGAGTTCAGAATGGGGCAAACATGAATCAGCTTTGTAACAATGGATCAATTGAAAGGTGGGGAGATCCCCACAGGATATACAGGAATTATCTGCTAAATCCTATATATAGGAGTACTCCGGCTATGAGTTGCTGACTGTGGTCATTGTAGAACCACATTCCAGTAAACAGTCGTTTGGTTTTGGGTGGTTGATGCAAGCCTGGGGGAAAAAAAGCTCGAAGCACTATTGGAAACTAACTCTATGTAGAATGAGTATCTTCAGGAAAGAGATTTAAATATAATTGATTTTTTTCTTTTAAACTCTTCAGTTGTAGATGCAGGTGCTGACTAACCTGGACGATCAACTGCTGTAGAAACGGGAGTTGCTGCTGAAGGCTGTGTCGGTGGCAATGACTGTAAGAGTGACCTAAGGCACTAGCCTCTACATCAGCCTCATGTGATCATACACTGTACTGCAGCAAGAATTTACCCAGGGAGAAAATGGGAAAAAAGGTCAGGCGATCTTTGGGGATCATTTTTGGAGACCTTTTGCTGACCCATTTTACATCAATCCACGACCCACCCACATTCGTGACCCCCATTTTGAAAAACACTGGTGTAGGGGAAAGCAGTGGCAACCAACTTCATGGCACCATGGGTGGGTCTGCTGCACAAGATGGGAGGAGGAAGAACGGCAGGGCCAAAGTGATAGGGAATTCAATTGTAAGGGGGACAGACAGGCATTTCTGTGGCCGCAAAAGGGACTTCAGGATGGTATGTTGCTTCCCTGGTGCCAAGGTCAGGGATGTCACTGAACGGCTGCAGAGCATACTTAAGGGGGAGAACAAACAGACTGATGTCGTGGTACATATTGGCACCAACAATATAGGCAGAAAAAGGGGATGAGATCCTGCAAGCAGGATTTAGGGAGCTAGGATGTAGATTTAAAAACAGGGCCCAGATGGTAGTAATCTCTGGATTACTTCCAGTGCCATATGCTACTGAGTTTAGAAATAGAAGGTTAGTCCAGGTGAGTATGTGGCTGGAGAAATGGTGTAGGAGGGAGGGCTTTAGATTTCTGGTACATTGGCGTAATTGTTGGGGATGGTGGGACCTATACAAGTTGGACAGTTTGCACCTGAACTAAAATGAACTGGTATCCTTGCAGGGAGATTTGCTCGTGCTGTTGGGAAGGGTATAAACTAATTGGCAGGGGGTTGGGAGCCTGAGCGAAGGTTCAGCAGGGGTAGATGCACAGCCAAAATTAGAAGAGACATAAAATGAGTCAGGAAGGTGTAGAATGTCTTCGGAACATAGGAATTAGAAGCAGAACTAGGCAATTCAGCCCTTCGAGCCTGCTCCGCCATTCAATCAGATCATGGCTGATCTCTTCCTCGTCTCAAATCCGCCTCCCTCCCTGTTCCCCAGATCCCTTTAACCTGTTTTTTAAAATCAAAATTATATCTATCTCCTTCTTGAAACTATTTAATGAGTCAGATTCCACCGCAGTATTGGGCATGATGTCTATGTCTAGACCAGTTAAGTCACAAGGGAGTTTGGCAAGATTGAATGGTATTTATGTTAATACAATGAGTCTGACAAACAAGGCAGATGAATTGAGGGCACAAATTAAGACATGGCGGTATGATGTTACTGCTGTCACTGAGAAAAAGTTGAGAGAGGGCAGGATTGGCAGCTCCATATTCCAAGATACAGGATCATCCGGCGAAATAAGGAAGGAGGTAAAAGAGGAGGGGGTGTCGCAATTTTGATCAGGGAATCAATTACAGCAGTAAGGAGGGATGACATTCTAGAAGGCTCTTCAACTGAAGATACATGGGTATAACTTAAAAACCAAAAAGGAGCAATCACATTGCTGGGAGTGTTCTATGGGCCCCTAACAGCCCAAGAGAAATAGAAGAGAAGATATGTAGGCATATTTCAGAGAAGTGTAGAAGTAATAGGGTAGTGATAGTGGGGGATTTCAACTTCCCCAACATTAACTGGGATAGTCAGAGTGTAAAGGGTTTAAATGGAGCTGAATTCTTAAAATATATCCAGGAGAACCTTTTTAGCCAGTACGAACAAGGTCCTAAAAGAGAGGGCGGTCCTGGACTTAATTTTAGGTAACAAAGCCGGGCAAGTGGTTGAAGTATCAGTGGGGGAGCATTTTGCAGACAGTAATCATAACTCCCTTTAGATTCAAGGTTGTTATGGAAAAGAACAAGGATGGGCTTGAGGTCAAAGTTCTAAACTGGGTGAAGGCTGATTTTAATAAGATCAAATATGATTTGGTCAGAGTGGACTGGGAGCAGCCACTTCTAGGTAAATCTGTGACAGAACAGTAGGACAGATTCAAAAAGGAAACAGGGCGAGTACAGGGCCAACATGTTCCAATCATGAAAACGGGTGGGACCAACAAGTCCAGTGAACCCTGAATATCAAGGGATATACAGCATTGGTAAGGAGAAAAAGGGAGACTTGTGGCAGATATCGAGGGTTCAAAACAGCAGAAACCTGAGAGGCATCTGGATTGTGCAAGAGGGAACTTAAAATGGAAATTAGGAGAACAAAAAGGGGACATGAAAGGATACTAGCAGGTAAAATAAAAGGAAAATCTGAAGTTGTTGGACAAGTACATTAAGGGTAAAAGGATAACTAGGGAAAGAGTAGGACCAATTAAGGAGCAGAGTGGTAATATGTGTGTGAAGCCGGGGGGACATAGGTAGGCTTCTAAATGAATACTTTGTGTTGGTCTTCACTCTTTAGAAGGGCGGTGTGGGTATAGAAATAAGGGAGAAGGATTGTGTTAAAATTAAAGAGATTAACCGAGACAGAGAGGACGTTCAGAGTGGACGGCAGGCTTAAAAGTAGACAAATATCCAGAGCCAGATGAAATGTATCTCAGGTTGTTGAGTGAGCAGGGACGCTGCCACAAATTTTCAGTTATTTTCTGGCCACAGAAGAGGTGGTCAGTTCATGTGGTACCATTATTCAAGAAGGGAGGAAGGGATAAACCAGGCCAATTAGTCTAACCTCAGTGGTGGGGAAACCATGGGAAGCAATTCTGAAAATCAGAATGAATCTGCATTTGGAGAGGCAGGGATTAATCAAGAACAGTCAGCATGATTTTGTTAAGGGGAAGGCAAGTCTGACCAACTTGATTGAATTTTTCAAAGAGGTGACCCTGGGCAAGATTCTCCGACCCCCCGCCGGGTCGGAGAATCGCCGGGGGCTGGCGTGAATCCCGCCCCCGCCGGTTGCCGAATTCTCCGACACCGGATATTCGGCGGAGGAGGGACTCGGCTGTGCCGGTTGGCGGGCCCGCCACCGCGATTCTCCGGCCCGAATGGGCCGAAGTCCCGCTGCTAAAATGCCTGTCTCGCCGGCGTAGATTAAACCACCTACCTTACCAGCGGGACAAGGCGGCGCGGGCGGGCTCCGGGGTCCTGGGGGGGGCGCGGGGCGATCTGGGCCCCCACGATGGCCTGGCCCACGATCGGGGCCCACCGATCCGCGGGCGGGCCTGTGCAGTGGGGGACCTCTTTCCCTTCCGCCTTCGCCACGGTCTCCACCATGGCGAAGGCGGAAGAGACTCCCTCCACTCCGCATGCGCGGGAATGCCGTCAGCGGCCGCTAACGCTCCCGCGCATGCGCCGCCCGGAGATGTCATTTCTGCGCCAGCTGGTGGGGCACAAAAGGCCTTCTTTTCTCCCGAAATGGCGCGATGTCCGCCGACTGGCGCCCAAAACGGCGCCAATCAGACGGGCATCGCGCCGCTCCAAAGGTGCGGAATGCTCCGCATCTTTGGGGGCCGAGCCCCAACATTGAGGGGCTAGGCCGACGCCGGAGGAATTTCCGCCCCGCCAGCCGGCGGAAACGGCCTTTGTTGCCCCGCCAGCTGGCGCGGAAATGACATGTCGGGGCGGCGCATGCGCGGGAGCGTCAGCGGCCGCTGACGGCATTCCCGCACATGCGCAGTGGAGGGAGTCTCTTCCGCCTCCGTCATGGTGGAGACCGTGGCGGAGGCGGAAGGGAAAGAGTGCCCCCACGGCACAGGCCCGCCCGCGGGCCCCGATCGCGGGCCAGGCCACCGTGGGGGCACCCCCGGGGTCCGATCGCCCCCCCAGGACCCCGGAGCCCACCCACGCCGCCTTGTCCCGCCGGTAAATAGGTGCTTTCATTTACGCCGGCGGGACAGGCAATTTATCGGCGGGACTTTGGCCCATCTGGGCCGGAGAATCGAGCGGGGGGGGGCCCGCCAACTGGCGCGGCCCGATTCCCGCCCCCGCCGAATATCTGGTACCGGAGACTTCGGCAACCGGCGGGGGCGGGATTCACGGCAGCCCCCGGTGATTCTCCAACCCGGCGGGGGGGGTCGGAGAATGACGCCCGGTATATTTCCCTTCATTAGCCGAGACGTAAAAAGGCGTTTAAAAGCAGGGTGGCTATGCTGGAACTATATAAAACATTAGTTAGGCCACAGCCGGAGTATCATGTGCATTTCTGGGGCGAGATTCTCCAACCCCCCGCAGGGTCGGAGAATCGCCGGGGGCTGGCGTGAATCCCGCCCCCGCCGGTTGCCGAATTCTCCGGCACCAGAGATTCGGCGGGGGCGGGAATCGCGCCGCGCCGGTTGGAGCCCCCCCCCCCCCCGCAATTCTCCGGCCCGTACGTGCCGAAGTCCCGCTGCTAGGATGCCTGTCCCGCCGGCTTAGATTAAACCACCTGGCCAGCGATCGGGGCCCACCGATCCGCTGGCGGGCCTGTGCCGTGGGGGCACTCTTTTCCTTCCGCCTTCGCCACGGTCTCCACCATGGCGGAGGCGGAAGAGACTCCCCCCACAGCGCAGGCGCGGGGATGCCGTAAGCGGTCGCTAACGCTCCCGCGCATGCGCCGCCCGGAAATGTCATTTCCGTGCCAGCTGGCGGGGCACCAAAGGCCTTTTCCGCCAGCTGGCGTGGCGGAAATTAGTCCGGCCCGTTAAGGTTGGGGCTCGGCCCCCCAAGATGCGGAGGATTCCGCACCTTTGGGGTGGCGCGATGCCCGACTGATTTGCGCCGTTTTGGGCGCCGGCCGGCGGACATCGCGCCGATACCGGAGAATTTCGCCCCTGGAATGCACGTTATAGGAAGGATGTGATAGCACTTGAAAGGGTGCAGAGGAGATTTCGCAGAATGTTGCCTAGGTTGGAGAATTTTAGCTGTGAAAAGAGCTTGGCGCCACGCCAACCGGATAGAGTTTTTCCCCCCCTCGGAGCAGAGGAGACCGGGGTTGTGTTGTGTGTGTGGATTCTATAATGGAGCTAGAATATAGGGCGGGATTCTCTGACACCCCGCCGGGTGGGAGAATCGCCGGGGGTCGGCGTGAATCCTGCTCCCGCCATCCTCCTAATTCTCCCGCCTCCCAAAAATTGCCCCGGCGTGAGTCGCATCGCCCGCCTCAGAGAATGGCGGGGTCCGGCGCGACTCAATGGGCCCCAGGGCTGACCGAATCCTCCGGCCCACAATGGGCCGATGTCCCGCCCGTTCTTTGCCAGTCCCGCCGGCGTAAATTAGAGTAGGTCCGTTACCGGCGGGACCTGGCAGCGTGTTCGGGCTCCGGGGTTCTTGGGAGGTCACCGGGGCATCTGGCCCCGGAAGGTGCCCCCACGGTGGCCTGGCCTGCGGTCGGGGCCCACCAATCCGGGAGCGGGCCTGTGCCGTGGGGGCACTCTATTGTTCCGCACCGGAGGCTGTGGTCTTCAGCCAATCCTGGTGCGGAGACAAATCCCTCTGCGCATGCGAGGGGAGCACGCGCTGGCGCTCCCGTGCATGCACCAACTCGCGGTGGCTGGCGGAGGCCCTTTGCCGCCGGTTGGCGTGGCGCCAAGCCCCTTTCCCGCCGGCCGGCGGGGCGCCAACCACTCCGGGGCGGACCTAGCCCCTGAAGGTGCGGAGGATTACGCACCTTTGGGGCGGCCCGACGCTGGAGTGGTTCATGCCACTCCGTCCCGCCGGGACCCCCTGCCCTGCCGGGTAGGGAAGAATCCCGCCCATTATTGCCAAAAATGGTGGTAACCATTCATCCTGAACTGCTTTAGCAAAATGATTTTTATGTTCTGGAGCAATTGTTTAGTAATTGACTGTAGTTGACTCTTAATGCTTCTGAAATGATCAAGCAGAGTTGTTCGGGTCAGTCTCCATTGGTCAACCAACTTGGGTTTTGGTAACATTCCAGCAGCCAACTTTACTTTCAGGTGCCAACCTACTGCAATTATGAAGTGATGAACTCTGAGCTATTAGTTCATCAACATAACGACTGCAATATTATACCCAGAGCTGGATGTAAAACAGGGGGTAATTAAAATTAAAACCCTGCCCAGGAGCTCAGTGAATGAAATGGTTTCTCTTCAATTTTATTCGGAACTTAATCCAACAAAATATAATGTGGAGATGCCGGCGTTGGACTGGGGTGAGCACAGTAAGAAGTCTTACAACACCAGGTTACATATATATATGTGTTTCTGGAACATATCTCTTCATTCACCTGAGGAAGGAGCAGTGCTCCGAAAGCTAGTGTTTGAAACAAACCTGTTGGACTGTAACCTGGTGTTGTAAGACTTCTTACTGTGGCAACAAAATATAAACATCATCACTTTAAGATAACCATGCATTCATGTATCTATCTTGGACTGTAATCTTCAGCAAAATCAGGATAATCCAAGGTTAAGAAATACACAAGAAGAAATGGAAAGTGAATCTTAGTTATTTATGTACATTAGAAACACTTACCAATGACATAAGAAAGAATTAAGTTCCAGCCTGTGATGAATGCCCAGAGTTCACCAACAGTCACGTAACTGTATAGATATGCAGAACCAGTCTTTGGAACACGGGCCCCAAATTCTGCATAGCACAGACCAGCCATCACTGAAGCCAATGCTGCGATTAGGAAAGAGATGATAATGCTGGGTCCGGAATCCCACTTTGCAACCTCACCAGCTAGAACGTAAACACCAGCTCCGAGGGTACTGCCAACTCCCAGTGCTATCAGGTCTATGGTGGACAAACAGCGACATAGTTTGGTATCTTCAAGATTATTTTGGTTTATGAATTTTCTACGAACTAAACATCGAGTGAAAGACCACACAGCGCCACAATGAATCATCTTTGACGGGGAGAGCTGAAATAAAAATAAAAATACTTTAATAACACTTTAAATAGACTACCTTTTTTTAATGCACCTCCAACTTCTTCAGTGTACTTATTGTCAGGCCAAGACACTGTCCAAAAACTTTTGTCTAAATATCTGGCGAACAAAATATTTGCTGCAATGAAGCATTCCCCTTTATTCCGCCAGCCTACTTAAACAAACAGTATTAAAAACATTGGTGAATTTCTTTTTTCATTGTTTTGATTAAGTTAATATGGTAAAGTCTTTTTTTTATTTTCCAGTGTGCAAATGTGTTATTCTACTGCCGAGAGGCAGCTGTATTTAATTTGGTTTTAGGGCCTACAAACTGTAATGGTGCTTTAAGTATGCTGAAGTATATTTATTTGCTCCAACTCTAACTATATTTCTTGGTGTTTCTGAATCAGCAAACAATATTAACACTAGTTTCAAAAAATATACTTTTATTAACCCTTTGTCGTTTTATACAAATATACAGACAACAACAGTAACCATAAACTAAAAGGAACAATAAACTAATCTATGTAAACCCCCCTCCAGCAGCTAACAGTGACCAATTCCTTGAAATATAGTACAAACGGTTGCCATCTCCAGTAAAACCCTTCAATTGACCCCTTCGTGGTATATTTGACCTTTCCAGGTGCAAAAACTCCATTAAGTCCCCTAGCCACGCCGAGGCTCTAGTTGGCGTCGCCAACCTCCAATTCAACAGGACTCGCCTCCGAGCAACCAATGAGGCATTGACATTTGCCTCCGCACCTGTCCGGAGCTCCGGCGAGGCCGAAACCCCAAATATAGAGGATCGGCAACATAGAAAACATAGAAAAAATAGGAGCAGGAGGAGGCCATTCGGCCCTTCAAGCCTACACTGCCATTCATTATGATCATGGCTGATCATCCAACTCAATAGCCTAATCCCGCTTTCCCCCATATACTTTGATCCCCTTCGCCCCTAGTGCTAAAACTAACTGCTTCTTGAAACCATACAATATTTTGGACTCAATTACTTCCTGTGGTAACAAATTCAACTGGCTCTCCACTCTCTGGGTGAAGAAATATCTCATCTCTGTCCTAAACGGTCTATCCCGTATCCTGTGACTGTGACCCCTTTCTGGACACGTCCACCATCAAGAACATCCTTCCTGCATCTACCCTGTCCAGCTATGTTAGAATTTTATTGATTTCTATGAGTTCCCCCCTCATTCTTCTGAACTCCAGCGAGTACAATCCTAACCGATTCACTTTCTCCTCATACGTCAGTACTGCCATCCCAGGAATCAATCTGGCAAACCTTCTCTGCACTCCCTCTGTAGCTAGAACATCCTTCCTCAGATAAGGAGACCAAAACTGCACACAATATTCCATGTGTGGCTTCATCAAGGCGCTGTATAATTGCAGCAAGACAACCCTGCTCCTGTACTCGAATCCTCTCGCAATAAAGGCCAGCATTACGTGGATGCTACCAGGACTTGATGGTCTGAGTTATAAGGAAAGGCTGGATGGGCTGGGAATTTTTTTCCTGGAGCATAGGAGGCTTAGGAGTGATCTTATAGAGGTCTATAAAATAATGAGGAGCATAGATAAGGTAGATAGTCTAGAACTAGAGGGCATAGGTTTAAGGTGAGAGGGGAGAGATACAAAAGAGACCAGAGGGAAATGTTTTTCACACAGAGGATGGTGAGCATCTGAAATGAGCTGCCAGAGGCATCTATGACTCGATACAATTTGCCTTCTTTACCACCTGCTGCACCTGCATGCTTAACTTCAGTGACTAGTGTCCGAGGACACCCCGGCCTCGTTGCATGTTCCCCCCTCCTGATTTATGGCCATTCAGATAATAGTCTGCCTTCTCATATTTGCTACCAGAGTGGATAACCTCGCATTTATCCAAATTATACTGCATCTGCCATTCATTTACCCACTCACTCAACTTGTCCAAATCCCACTGCAGGATCTCTGCATCCTCCTCACAGCTCACCCTCCCACCCAACTTGGTGTCATCTGCAAATTTGGAGGTATGACATTTTGTTCCCTCATCTAAATCATTAATATATATTGTGAATAGCTGGGGTCCTAGAACCGATCCCTGCGGTACCCCACAGTCACTCCCTGCCAGTTTGAAAAAAAACACGTTAATTTCTACTCTTTGTTTCCTGTCTGCCAACCAGTTTTATATCCATCTCAATACACTACCCCCAATCACATGCGTTTTAATTTTACACGCTAATATTTTATCAGGACTTTGTCAAAAGCCTTCTGAAAGTCCAAATACACCACATCCACTGGCTCCCCTTCATTAATTCTACTAGTTACATCTTCGAAGAATTCCAGTAGATTTGTCAAGCATGATTTCTCCTTCATGAATCCATGCAGACCCTATCTGACTCTGTCTGATCCTGCCACTGTTTTCTGAGTGCTCTGCTATAAAATCTTTGGACCTACATTTGTCTTCACCAATGTTTTTCTCTTCACATACTTCTAGAAACATTTACAGTCAGTTTTTATGTTCCCTGCAAACTTACTTTCTATTTTCCCCGACCGCCTGGATCTGTTTTCCAGGCCTTCCATTTTGGCTCGCAGATCCTTGTTGGTCTCCACCACCCTCTGCAGCTCCTTACCCATCGAGGTGAGTTGATCACTGTGTTGCGATAATGCCTCTTCCACTTCCTTCAGTGTCTCACCCTGCTCCCACACCTCAGCCGCTGCACTCGATACCGCCGCCCTCACTGGATGAATCGCCTCCTCCACCAGCACTTTCAATACCACCCCCATCTCCTTCTTCATTGCTTCCATGTGTTTTGTGAACTGCTTTTTCAAATTCCATGGCCATCGCCTCGGTCATCCTTTCTGCCGTGAGCAGTGCGGCCTCCCCCGGCGCTCCCACCTCCGCCTTCCTTCCAGTTCCTGAGCCGATCTTTCCACCCACCGGCAGACCTTCATGAGCCCCCTTTTTCACGGCCGTTTATCTTTGAGATTTGGACATCTCTCTTCTCTATGCCTCCCTACCCTTGTTTAATCAAACGTTGCTCCTGGGACAGTGCATCAAAATTCCAAACTATCAATTCTCGGACGGGAGCCCTCCAACGTGCGGCTTCCTCCTACCCGCCGCCACCGGAAGTCCTAAATCAACTACTTCTAATTCTACCATATTATGGTCGCTCATTCCCCAAGGGATATTGCACAACTAGATTGGCAATGAATCCGTTCTCATTTCACAGTACTCAGTCTAGCATGGCCTGTTCTCTAGTTGGCTCCTCATTATATTAATCCAGAAAACCATACCGCATACACTCCAGGAATTCCTCCTCTGTGATATTATGGCTAATTACATTTTCCCAATCTCTATGCAGATTCAAATCACCCATAGTTACAGCTGTTCCTTTATCACATCCATCTCTAATCCCTTGCCTGGTCACCCTGCAGCCGTATGTCCGTATCCCGACTATATCATACCCATTCACGTCTATTTGTGTGATTAGTTCATCCGCTATATTGTAAATGCTCCACTAAGGAACAACGCCTTTAAGCGTGTCTTTTTAACAATATTCCCAATATTTTTCATTGTGGCCCTGTTTGAATCTGACTCATGGTTTATCTGCCTATCACTTTTCTTATTCCCCTTTCTGTCTTTTGTTTTTGTCCTTATTTCCTCCTCCTCTGACTCCTTGCATAGGTCCCTATCCCTCTGCCATATTAGCTTAAATCCTCCCCAATCACTCTAGCTAAGACTCCCCTAAGGACTTCAGTCCCAGTCCTGCCCAGTTGTAACCTGTCCAGTTTGTACAGGTCCCACCTCCCCCTGAACCGGTCCCAATGCCCCAGGAATCTGAAACCCTCCCCCTCAAATGATCTCTTCAGCCACGTATTTATCCAATATATCCTGCTGTTTCTATGCTGACTAGCACGTGGCACTGGTAGTAATCCTGAGATCACTATCTTAGATGTTCGACTTCTCAACTTTTTTCCTAACTCCCTAGATTCTGCTTTTAGGACCTAATCCCCTTTTTTTTACCTATGTTGTTTGTACCGATGTGTACCACGACCACTGGCTGTTCACCCTCCCCCTCCAGAATGTCCTGTAACCGCTCCGAGACACCCTTGGCCCTAGCACCAGGGAGGCAACATATCATCCTGGAGTCTTGTTTGCAGCTACAGAAATGCCTATCCATTCCCCTTACAATTGAATCCCCTATACCTATTGCGTTCTCACACTGTTTATTCCTCCCCTCTGCAGCAGAACCAACTGTGGTCTAACAAATTTGGCTGTTGCTGCTTTCCCTTGATAGGTCATTCCCCTCAACAGTATCCAAAGCAGTATATTTGTTCTGCAGGGGAATGGCCACAGGAGATTCTTGCACTGCCTGCCTAGCTTCTTTTTCTGCCTGGTGGTCATCCATTCCCTTCCTACCTGTGGAATCGGAACCTGTGATGTGACCACCTCTCTATACATGCTATACACGACACTCTCTGATTCGCGGATTCTCCACATGTCCTCAGTCGCCACTCCAACACCGAAACCCAGGATTCCAGGAGCTGCAGCTGGAGACATTTCCTGCACACATGCTGGTCCTGGGCACTGGAAATGTTTCCGGCCTCCCTCATGAAGCAAGAGGAGAAAATCGAGGCTTTGCGATCTCCTGCCGTGACATAATCCTTTAAATTACACCTTTAGAATATACTTAATATCAGATTATATCCAATTCTCTAGGGCCCTTCTTTCTTTGTCCTCGTACCTACCAATTATAGCCCATGCAGATTATGAACCACAGAACGGATTTTCAAACCATAAAAGTGATAGAAGTTGTAAAGACTTAGCGACCTTAACCACTACTTACCAACCTGCTCCCTCTCTTGTAGCCTCAACTCCCAGTTCCATCTAACTCCCTGGGCGGGATTCTCTCAGCCTGGGGACGAGCCGGAGATTCCCCACAACCAGAGCAAATTGTGCCACGCCGTGACGCAATTCTCCGCCGTGCAGAGAATCGGCCCGGGATGGGCCAAGCGGCCGTAGCAAAAAACCCGAGTCCCGCCGGCGACGTTCTAATCTGCTCTCAGCCGGCGGGACCTCAGCGTGGAAAGGTCCGGGGGTGGCTTGTGTGTGTGGGGGGGGGGGGGGGGGGATCAACCCTGGGGGTGACCTCCGTTGTGGCCTGGCCCGCGATTGGGGCCCACCGATTGGCGGGCCGGCCTCTCGGGCTAGGAGCCTCCTTTCTTCCGCGCCGGCCACTGTAGCCCTGCGCCATGTTGCGTCGGGGCCGGCGCGGAGAAGGGAGCCACCGCGCATGTGCGAGTTGGCGCCGGTGCCACTGCACATGCGCGGACCCTGCGGCGCCCAGTTGGCACCGGCATCAGCAGCTGGAGCGGCGTGGGCCGTTCCAGTGCCGTGCTGGCCCCCTGTAGCGGCCAGAATTGCTGAACCTGAGGCCATGTTGACGCCGCCGAGAAACGCGACGGCGTTTCCATCAGCGTCAACACTTAGCCTCAGGATGAGAGAATCCCGCCCACTATTTCCATCCAACTCCGAAAGCACTCTCACTCAGCCAACCGGCACTCAGTGCAGACAAGCCAGCACTCGAGAACTCTGCTTTTATAGGTTTAAAATTACGATTCTCTGGAACTGGTTTGAACCAGTTGCACAATTAATCTGTCAGAGATAAAGTTTAGTGCAACTCAGCTGACCCCTGTTGTTTAACAGAGACACAAAGCTATTGGCTAAGGTTCTAGTACAGAAGCTGGAACTCAGGGCGGAATTCTCCCCCCCCCCCCTGCCGGGTCGGAGAATCGCTGGGGGCTGCCGTGAATCGCGCCCCCGCCGGTTGCCGAAGTCTCTGGCACCGGATATTCGGCGGGGGCGGGAATCGCTGCGCGCCGGTTGGCAAGCCCTCCCCGCGCGATTCTGCGGCACGGATGAGCCGAAGTCCCGCCGATAAATTGCCTGTCCCGCCGGCGTGGATTAAACCACCTTTTGAACGGCGGGACAAGGCGGCGTGGCGGGCTCCGGGGTCCTGGCGGGGGCGCGGGGCGATCTGGCCCCGGGGGGGTGCCCCCACGGTGGCCTGGCCCGCGATCGGGGCCCACTGATCCGCGGGCGGGCCTGCGCCGTGAGGGCACTCTTTCCCTTCCACCTCCGCCTCGGTCTCCACCATGGCGGAGGCGGAAGAGACTCCCTCCACTGCGCATGCGCAGGGAAACTGTCAGCGGCCGCTGACATTCCCGCGCATGCACCGCCCCGAGATGTCATTTCCGCGCCAGCTGGCGGGGCAACAGAGGCCGTTTCCGCCAGCTGGCGGGGCGGAAATCCCTCCGGCGTCGGCCTAGCCCCTCAATGTTGGGGCTCGGCCCCAAAGATGCGGAGCATTCCGCACCTTTGGGGCGGCGCGATGCCCGTCTGATTGGCGCCGTTTTGGGCGCCAGTCGGCGGACATTGCGCCGTTTCCGGAGAATTTCGCCCCTGGTCGCTGCCGGCGGGAACAGCGCGGGAACGCTGTGGAGGCAGCCTGTGGGGGGGGGGGGGGGGGGGGTAGCAGGGTTCCTGCACCGGGAGGGGATTCAAAAGGGGTCTGGCCCGCGATCGGTGCCCACCGATCGGCGGGCCGTCCTCTCTGAAGGAGGACCTCCTTTCCTCTGCCGCCCCGCAAGATCCATCCGACATCTTCTTGCAGGGCGGCCGCGGGGAGGACGGCAACCGCGCATGCGCGGGTTGGCGCCGGTCAACCTGCACATGCGCGGATGATGTCAATTACGTGGCGCCGGATTTACGCGGTGGCAAGACCCAGCATGCGTAAATGACGCGGCGCCGCTCCTAGCCCCCCGGGGACGGAAGAATAGGGGGCCTGGAGCGGCCTCCGACGCCGGAGTGAAACACTCCGGTTTTCACTCCGCGCCGGGACTTAGGGCGTCATTCTCCGACCCCCCGCCTGGTCGGAGAATGGCCGTAGGCCGCCGTGAATCCCGCCCCCGCCGAAGTCTCCGGTACCGGAGATTGGGCAGGGGCGGGAATCGGGCCGCGCCGGTTGGCGGGACCCCCCGCTGGATTCTCCGGCCCGGATGGGCCGAAGTCCCGCCCAGAAAATGCCTGCCCCGCCGGCGTAAATCAAACCTGGTATTTACCGGCGGGACCAGGCGGCGTGGGCGGGCTCCGGGGTCCTGGGGGGGGGGCGCGGGGCGATCTGACCCCGG
The DNA here is from genome assembly GCF_047496885.1 of Scyliorhinus torazame. Classification (NCBI taxonomy): domain Eukaryota; kingdom Metazoa; phylum Chordata; class Chondrichthyes; order Carcharhiniformes; family Scyliorhinidae; genus Scyliorhinus; species Scyliorhinus torazame. The sequence continues at coordinate 216,919,910 of NC_092709.1, read as the reverse complement.
GGGGTGCCCCCACGGTGGCCTGGCCCATGATCGGGGCCCACCGATCCGCGGGCGGGCCTGTGCAGTGGGCGCACTCTTTCCCTTCCGCCTCCGCCAGGGCCTCCACCATGGCGGAGGCGGAAGAAACTCTCCCCACTGCGCATGCGCCGGGAAACTGACAGCGGCCGCTGACGCTCCCACGCATGCGCCGGGAAACTGTCAGCGGCCGCTGACGCTCCCGCGCATGCGCCGCATTTCTGCACCAGCTGGCGGGGCAACAAACGCCATTTCCGCCAGCTGGCGGGGCAGAAATCCCTCCGGCGTCGGCCTAGCCCCTCAATGTTGGGGCTAGGCCGCCAAAGATGCGGAGCATTCCGCACCTTTGGGCCGGCGCGATGCCCGTCTGATTGGCGCCGTGTTTGGCGCCAGTCGGCGGACATCGCGCCGTTGGGGGAGAATTTCGCCCCTGGTCTCCCGATGGGAGAATTGCGCCCCCAGTCTCCCTGAGGTAGTTGCGGAGGACAAGATGGGATTTGTAAAGGGTCAAGAATTGTTGTCTAACATGAGGCGACTGCTGAATGTGGTTCTCACACCAGCGGCTGGGCCAATGGCGGGGATAATGGTGTCGTTAGATGCAGAAAAAGCATTTGATAGGGTCAAGTGGACCCTATTTTGGAGAAGTTTGAGTTTGGCCCTAGGTTTGTGTCTTGGTGCGTTTGTTGTCTGAGGCTCCGTCCACCAGCATTTGTACCAACACCATGGGTGAAATCTCCAGTATCGGCGCGATGTCCGCCAACCGGCACCAAAAACAGCGCAAATCAGTTCCCCAAAGGTGCCGAGGCCCAACCTTGAGGGGCTAGGCATGCGCCGGACTGATTTCTGCCCCGCCAGCCTGCGGAAAAGGCCTTTGGTTCCCCGCCATCTGGCGCGGAAATGACATTTCTGGGCGGCGCATGCGCGGGAGCATTAGCGGCCGCTCACGGCATCCCCGCGCATGCGCTGTGGAGGGAGTCTCTTCCGCCTCCGCCATGGTGGAGACCGTGGCGAAGGCAGAAGGAAAAGAGTGCCCCCACGGCACAGGCCCGCCCGCGGATTGGTGGGCCCCGATCGCGGGCCAGGCCACCGTGGGGGCACCCCCCGGGGCCAGATCGGCCCCCCCAGGACCCCGGAGCCCGCCCGCACCGCCTTGCCCACCAGTAAGGTAGGTGGTTCAATCCACGCCGGCGGGACAGGCCTTCTAGCAGCGGGACTGCGGCCCATCCGGGCCTGAGAATCGCGAGGGGGGGGGGGGGGGGAGGGGGGCGCCAACCGGCGCGGCGCGATTTCCGCCCCCGCCGAATCTCCGGTGCCGGAGAATTCGGCAACCGGTGGGGGCGTTTATTCACGCCAGCCCCCAGCGATTCTCCGACCCGGCAGGGGGTCGGAGAATCTCGCCCCATGAATTTGGATCTTTTCAGTTGCACAGGGGGATGCGGCAGGGGTGTCCTATGTCTCCCCTTCTGCTCGCTTTAGCGATTGAGACATTGCTCTGAGGGCCTCATAAAAGTGGAGTGCGATAGTTCGGGATGGAATGGAGCACAAGTGAGTGTCCCTGTATGCAGATGATCTTTTGTTATACATGAAGGATCCGGGGCCAGCTATGGGAGACATAATGAATACACTGAAGAGCCTTGGCTCCGTCTCTGGATACAATTTAAATCGACAGAACCTCGAAAATGTTCTGGTCAGCACTTCAGAGAAGGGAGGCAGTCTGGGAGGGGTTACCTTTCCTCCCCTCTGGGACTAGCATTTGGTATCTGGGGGTCCAGGTGGCTCAAGATTGGGTTCGGCTTCGTAAATTGAATTATACCAGCCTGGTGAGTAGGGTCCATGTTGACCTGCAATGGTGGGATAGCCTCCCTTTGTCCGTGGCAGCCCTGGTTCAATCAATCAAGATTCAGGATTCGTATAGGATTCGGAGGGGTGTTCTACAGAGGGATAGACAGTTGGTGGACCTTGCACTGCTAAATCTGCTGTTTTATTACTGGGCTGCCAACACGGAGGTATTGGGATGGTGTGGGGCTTAGGGCCTACCTGGGTGTTCATGAGGTCTGGGTCGTGTAGAGGGTTCAGTTTGGGAGCATTGGTGACAATCTCAACATTTCAAGCTGGGGTGAGTGTCAAGGCTGGCCTCTATTTGTGTTAACCACCGGTTCGGGCCGGCACAGTTGGATATTACGTTTGGGGTGTGGAAGAGAAGGGGCTTGAGAGAGCGTGTGAGACAATCCTGGAGGGGCGGTTTACCAGCCTGGAGAAATTGAAATGAAATTTGGGCTCTTGGGCGCGACACGCTTAGGTATCGCCAGGGGAGCACTGCAGTTGGCAACTTAAGGTTTTGCAGCACTAGAGAGAGTCTCAAATTTTTTTCCAATCACTCGAGGAAAATCACTCCCATAATCCTTGGATTTAGGAACATTAACATGAGCTAGACTTTTCTCGAATTGTTTGGCTGGCAGGCTGTTTGAAAGCCGAAGGAGTTTGACAGAACTATGGTGTCATTCTCAGGAGTTGGTCTGACAAGCCCAAAGATGTCAGTGGGGGAAGTGGGCATGGATGGAGCCTCTGGTCGTTGGAGGGACTGGGCAGAAAGCCAAAGGTCTGGCTTGTTTTAAGCAGCTTGAGAGAGCACCCCTGCTCTCCCTGACTTCATCAATCTAAAGAGAAACTTCCATTTGGGTCCACTTTGGCCTCAGTGGATATTTCTGCTCGGGGGGAGGGACGACGACCTTGAAGTCCCATCCAATACCTTGACACCCCCAGCTAACACCGTGAATATGTATTTCCACCGTGATGCTCTGTATGCAGGACAGTTGGAGAGGGAGATGAGACTCAAATTGAAGACGGCGTCCAATAATTTAATTGAAGAAGTGGAAGCTCTGACCAAGGAGGAATTGGAGTTTGAGGTTCCATTCAGGAACCTGAGGTTTAACAGCACTCCTTACAGAAGCACGTGCATGCTTCAGCCAACCAACAGTTCCCTGGCGAACGTCACAGAGTGACCTCAGTTCGTGATGACACTTGACAAGGTGGAGCTGGTTCATTTTGAGAGGGCGCAGTTCCACCTGAAGAATTTTGACATGGTGATTTTCTACAAGGACTACAGCAAGAAAGTGACCCATGATCAACACCATCCCAGTCATTTCACTCAACCCCACCAAGGAGTGCTCAACTCCTGTGATCTGAAGTATACAGAGGGTGTACAGTCACTGAACTGGACCATGATCATGAAGACCATTGTTGACAATTTTGAGGGTTTCCTTGAGCAAGGAAGCTGGTCATTCTTGGAGCCTGAGGGTGATGGTAATGAAGTGGAAGAACATGACTCAGAGTCTGAGCTGGAGGACAAACTGTTTAATCCTTTGTAGGAGGATGATGATGTGGAAGATGCGGACAGCGATGAAGATTATTCATCAGAGACGGTAGAATCCACCAACGAGGAATTATTGGGCAGTGAGGAGGAGAGCAGAAAAGATTGGGATGAGTTGGAATAGAAGGATCGTAGACCTGGCCGGGAATACCAAGAGGAAGATTCCTGGAGTCGGAAGAGGAAAGGACTAGTGACCCATATCAGCAGTAAGAAGGAGAGGCGGAAATGAGCAAGGAAGAGGTGGAGGTGGATCCACATCTCCCTCTGAATCCCGGCCTCTGCCAGCAGAGATTACGCCTCCCTGTCTTTCTTTTTGTTAATATTTCACAGACTAACTTAAATGCGATTTCTACAAACATGCCGGGTTTTTTCTTCCCATTCTTCCTCCCACCCCCTCTCTCCAAGGTTAGGCCAGAGCTCCCTGCGTGTGTGGGTATGAGTCTGGTTGTGCATGTGAACCTGTGTGTGTGCCTGTCTGTCTTCCTGTGTGTGTGTGGGTGTGTGTGAGTCTTCCTGTCTGTTTCTCCGTGTGTGGCTTCCTGCCTGTATATGTGTATGTGTGTTCCTATGTGTGTGTGTGTTCCTACCTGTATTTGTCTTCCTGCTTGTGTGTGTGTAACTTCCTGCCTGTGTGTGAGTGTTCCTGCCTGTGTTTGTGACTTCCTGCCTGTCAGTGTGTGTGAAACCCGCTTTTTAATTTTTCCCTCCCTGGAGGGAGCATGTTGACCTGGAGGGGGGTTTGACAGCGGTCCCAGTGCTGGATGTTGGTGGCAGTCATCCTGCCTGTCCCTGTGAATGCGGGCAGTTGGGTGGTTGGGGGAGTGTTGTTTAAAGGGATATTGTTTTTCTAAGACTAGACGATATTATCCTTGGGCTTGGAATCCCGCCTGTGTAATCTCTTTTGTATATCAGCCAGAGTCCCACATGAAGGGGTAAAGGGGTGTAGAGAGAGGTGAGACGGGGAGTGTGGTAGTCACGGCTGTTTGTATAATACTTGTATTAGAAATAATACGGTAAGGCTCCTGTACTACAGGTACGGAGGTAGATCCCTGCCTGCTGGCTCTGCCCAGTAGGCGGAGTATAAATGTGTGTGCTCACCAAGCTGCAGCCATTTCAGCAGCAGCTGCAGGAGGCAACACATCTCTGTGTAATAAAGCCTCGATTACTCTCTACTCTCGTCTCGTCGTAATTGATAGTGCATCAGGGAGCAAATGGAAAAAAGAGGGGTTGTATCCTGTCACATTGGTGGGTTCTGGCCCTGGCGACTGTAGGTGGGCAAGGAGGGCAGGGGCATCTGGGAGCAGCGTCCAGTCCTGCCTCTCAACAGACCCCATCTGGCCTGGCCTCCTATACGTCCCGATTGAGAGACGGTCTCGAGTCCGGGTTCATGTAACTTGTGGAACCTGGCTTTACCTCCTTTTCCTGACTTTTCTTTGTTCCTCACCTTTTGAATTATTGTGATATTTCTTTCTCATTAAAGTATAATTTGTGTGTACTTTTTAATTTCTTCTCCTCTCTAACCCAAGTATAGCACAGCTATTTTGCTCCTTTTGCTATTCGCACAAAGATCATTTCACTCAAATGTAGTTCTGTACCCTGATGATTCGCTAAGTTTACTCAAGGGGACCAGGTACTCAAGTAGCTGGTCTGCATGGCATAGCTATTCACCCGCTAACCTTGCAAACCAACCAGCATGCACAAGTCTGCTTTCAACAAATATATCATGTGCCAGCCAGAGCCACAAACAGGGAGAAGTGTAAAATGTGCCTATGATCCGCCTGGAAAGTGCACCTGCGTAAATGTCATGTCCCCAAGGTCATGGTTGGGTTCTGTTGTGGTGCATCTTGCAGGTCTGCCAACTCTTGCTTACATTGGGAAATAGTCACATGCGTAAGGAGCCACAGCCCTGCTGGTATGCAAGAAACCATATCAGCATATGTCATTGTCGCTGTAAGAATAAGGCAGGAAAAAGGGAGAAAACGTAACTAAAATCTAAAAGCTTCTGCCAGGTTGAGAGAATTTTCAAAACAGCTATCTGTTCCAATCAAGTACATTGTAGCATCGGATTCAACTGCGAGAGCGAATTGCTCCCAATCATTAGAAAACTACCTGCCCAGCAGCACTATGTATCAGAACATTTATTTCAGTGGGAGTATTAAGGAACAGAGCATTATCTATCGAGTTCAAAAGCAGGCTAAATATTTAGCTTTAAAAGTACAAATATTTGCTTTGCCTGCGTAATAGGGCAAGGTTTCAGAACTAAGAGAAGTAAAACAATGGTGTTCACGCAAACATTTCATTAATATTTCAAAAATGTACTATGTTAGATTTATGAAGTTTGAAGGATGGACTTACTATGTGCACAGGGTATGGTGTATTAAGAAAGCAGGGTAATTGCATCTGAAATCATGTTAATTTAACAAAAAGGTTTGCTTCCATAACTAACAAAATGATTCTGAGGTGTATCCAACCAAGAAGGGTTTTATTAAAAATGATTTAACCTATGCATGTCCATTACAGGCACAATTCCAGCAATGGAAAACACAGGTCGGAATCTCATCAAAATTTGGCAAAGTGTTGGTTCTGGTGAGAAAACCAGTACGAATGCCGCAGCCCCACTGACAGAACATCTCACGGAATATTGAGCTTCTTTAACAATTTATTTTTAAATCATGTGAATCACGCCACACTCGTGGCGGCCTCCCGCTGATTCACTCACACTGGGGTAACTAGATTTTTGCAATCACTGGGGAGCTCTGTGTATGCACCTCCCAGCAATTGTTCCAGATCCATTCGAGGGGATGGCTCCCAGGAAGCCACACTACATTTCTCAGAGGGAGCCATGACCAGACTCTTGATGAAGTGCAGCAGAGGCGGGAGGCCCTCTATCTATAGTTGTGCAGACGTCCATCCAGCAAGGTGACCACCCCCGCCTGGGAGGCAGTGACAGCCCTCGGTCAGTACCAGCATACTGCAGAAGAGGGCAGGACAGCAGTGCCTTAAAAAGATGAATGACCTTCTTTGTGTGACCACTACTGCCTAGAAGGACAAGGGCAGCAGATGCATGGGACACCATCACCTGCCAGTTCCCTTCCAAGCCACACACAAAGACTAACTTGGAATTATATCATCGTTCCTTCAGTGTCACTGGAATTAAAATCATGGAACTCCCTTCATAATGGCATTTTGGCCATTCCTGTATCACATGGGCTGCACTGTGTAGCGCACAACATGTGGGACTGGAAGCCCTAATGTCATTGGCTGACAGATCCCGGGTCCTGGTTGGCCGTTGACCTCAAGCTCCGCCCTGAAGGCGGAGTATAAGAAGCCGGTGTCTTCCCCCGCAGGCCAGTTTACTATCGAGCTGCTGGGGAACAGACACGCTTAATAAATTGTAGCGCACAAAGACTCCATGAGACGAATATAGTGAAGTCGATGAGGCTTTATTAAGCGTGTCTGTTCCCCAGCAGCTCGATAGTAAACTGGCCTGCGGGGGAAGACGCCGGCTTCTTATACTCCGCCTTCAGGGCGGAGCTTGAGGTCAACGGCCAACCAGGACCCGGGATCTGTCAGCCAATGACATTAGGGCTTCCAGTCCCACATGACCCCCAATACATACTACCACATACCACACACTGGTTCAAGGCGGTGACTCACAACCACCTTCACTATTCGGGATGGGCAATAATAAATGCCGGCCTAGCCAGCTACACCCTCATCAAGTGAAAGAATAAATTTGAAAAGTATATAATATGGAGACTAGAACTGCATGTAATAATCTAAGGGTAATGTAACCAAGATTTTATCCAGGTTTAACATAACTTCCCCCTGCTTTTCAATTCTATCCTTCTGGAAATAAAGCATATTACTGGTTGGCTTTCAGTTATGGCCTTGCTAACCTCTGTAGTGCAAGTTTCAATGATTTGTATATTTGGTCTCCAATATTCCTTTGTTCCTTTACCTCACCTAGACTTGCACCTTGTAATTAATAAATGGGGCGAAATTCTCCGGAAACGGCGCGATGTCCGCCGACTGGCGCCCAAAACGGCGCAAATCAGATGGGCATCGCGGCGCCCCAAAGGTGCGGAATGCTCCGCATCTTTGGGGGCCGAGCCCCAACCTTGAGGGGCTAGGCCCGCGCCGGACGAATATCCGACCCGCCAGCTGGCGGAAAAGGCCTTTGGTGCCCCGCCAGCCGGTGCGGAAATGACATCTCCGGGCGGCGCATGCGCGGGAGCGTTAGCGGCCGCTGACGGCATTCCCGCGCATGCGCATTGGAGAGAGTCTCTTCCGCCTCCGCCATGGTGGAGACCGTGGTGGAGGCGGAAGGGAAAGAGTGCCCCCACGGCACAGGCCCGCCCACGGATCGGTGGGCCCCGATCGCGGGCCAGGCAACCGTGGGGGCACCCCCCGGGGCCAGATCGCCCCGCGCCCCCCCCCCCCCCCAGGAGCCTGGAGCCCGCCCGCGCCACCTTGTCCCGCCGGTAAGGTAGGTGGTTTAATTTACGCCGGCGGGACAGCCATTTTAGCGGCGGGACTTTGGCCCAAGCGGGCCGGAGAATCGCGCGGGGGGGCCCCGCCAACCGGCGCGGCGCGATTCCCGCCCCCGCCGAATATCCGGTGCCGGAGACTTCGGCAACCGGCGGGGGCGGGATTCACGCCAGCCCCCGGCGATTCTCCGACCCGGCGGGGGGGTCGGAGAATTTCGCCCCAGATCTCATTAGTCTGCTCGGCAAATTCACACTCAACTGTGCTTGACTCCATCAGGGGAGGCTACGTGGGAAAATATATGGACAGCTACTGGACAGAGCTCGAACACCACTGGACGAAACCAGACAAAAATGGGAGGACGAACTGGGGACCGAGGTAGGGTGGGGACTCTGGAGTGAAGCATTGAGCAGGGTCGAACTCCATCTCTTCCTGTGCAAGACTAAGCCTAATGCAACTCCACGTGGTGCGCAGAGCGCACCTGACCAGAACCCGAATGAGCAGGTTCTTTCCGAGGTGGAGGACAAATGTAAGTGGTGCCAGAGGGGCCCGGCCAACCACACCCACATGTTTTGGGCTTGTCCCAAACTTGCTGAGTTCTGGACAGCCTTCTCCGAGGCGATGTGCAAGGCTGTGGGGGTGAGGGTGAAGCCATGCCCAATAGTGGCAATCTTCGGGGTATCGGAGCAGCCAGAGTTACACATGGGGAAGGGGGCCGAAGTCCTTGCTTTCACTTCCCTAATCGGACGCAGGAGAATCCTGCTCAGCTGGCGATCGGCAGCACCACCCATGACTGTAGACTGGCTCGCTGACCTCTTGGAATTTCTCCATCTGGAGAAGATTAAGTAGCCAGGAAGGTGTGGACACCACAAGAGAAGAGGAGGGGTGCTGAAGCCAAAAGAGGGGGGCGGGGGAGGGGGTGCGGATGTGGGGGGGGGATATGGGGAAGGGGGGGAACTGTAGACCGATCCAGAGGGCAACAAAATCTACACAGAGTCAGTTAAATGAAGGACAAAATAAACCTCTCTGTACAATAAAGTAAATTATCACGGGCAAGAAAAATATAATATATATACACAACTGTTTATAAATATGAGAAATGCCAATAAAAAGGTTTCCAAAAAGAAAACTGTGCTTGACTCCATTTGCAAATTATTTGACTAGTCTGAAATGTTATTATCATAGAATTTACAGTGCAGAAGGAGGCCATTCAGCCCATCGAGTCTGCACCGGCTCTTGGAAAGAGCACCCTACCCAAGGTCAACACCGCCACCCTATCCCCATAACCCAGTAACCCCACCCAACACTAAGGGCAATTTTGGACACTAAGGGCAATTTATCATGGCCAATCCACCTAACCCGCACATCTTTGGACTGTGGGAGGAAACCGGAGCACCCAGAGGAAACCCACGCACACACGGGGAGGATGTGCAGACTCCGCACAGACAGTGACCCAAGCCAGAATCGAACCTGGGTCCTCTTGTAATTTGAATTGACATGATTTGCCTGTTGATGTGAATGCTCAAGATCCCATATGGCCATATTTAAAGAGCAAAATATTCTCTGAATGCTCTAGCCAGCATTCTTCAACAAAATTTTGATCATTGGTGTAATTTCTATTTCTAGTTGCTTGTGCATAATTTGTAATCGAAGCTTTTCTCCTTGCTATTTACCACCACCATTCAAACCCTCCACAAACATTCATACCCTCCACCACCGACGAACAGTGGCAGCTGTGTGTACCATCTACAAGATGCACTGCTGTAACTTGCCAAGGTTCCTTAGACAACACCTTCCAAACCCACGACCACTACCATCTAGAATGACAACAGCAACAGATACCTGGGAACCCCAGCACCTGGAGGTTCCCCCAAGTCACTCACCACCCTGACTTGGAAATATATTGCCATTCATTCACTGTCGCTGGGGCAAAATCCTGGAACTCCCTTTCTAACAGCACAATTAATGTTCCAACACCGCAGGGACTGCAGCGGTTCAAGAAGGCAACTCCTCACCACCTTCTGAAGAGCAACTAGGGATGGGTAATAAATGCTGGCCTAACCAGAGACACCCACATCCCAAAATTTTACCACAGCACCAATGTTTGTGTCATCTGTGAACTTACTGATCATACCATTCCACATTCATGTCTAGATCATTAATGCACAAGGGATCCATCACCAAACCCTGTTGTATACCACTGGGAATAGGCCACCTTTGACGATCAGCCTCTGGCACATGCCACTAACCCAATGTTGGATTCAATTTGCCAAATTGCTCTCGATCTCAGGAGCTCTTACCTACTTGATCAGACCTTATCAAAAGCGTCACTGGAGTAGACTACATGTCTCCTCCACTCTAACAGCTGACTTTTAACCTGAACCTTCAAGCTAATCCTAAAACCGGTATGAATTTTCAATTTTCCACACCAACATTCTTAAGCTTGTCCTTAACAATGGACAGACAGTAAATTGTTCAAATAACTACTACATCATATATTGCTCCATGGGGATTTTTTATTGTACTTGGGATGTAGGCATTGCTGATAAGGCCAGCATTTTAAAAAAAATTTAGAGTACCCAATTCTTTTTTTTTCCCAATTAAGGGGTATCGTAGTGTGGCCAATCCACCTAGCCTGCATATCTTTGGCTTGTTAGGGTGAGACCCACACAAACACAGGGAGAATGTGCAAACTCCACATGGACAGTGACCCAGGGCCAGGATCAAACCATGCTCCTAAACGCAGCACTTATTGCCCACTCATAATTGCCCTTGACAAGGTGGTGGTGGGTGCTTTCTTCAACCCTGCAGTCCATGTGGCGTAGGTACACCCACAGTGCTGTTAGGAAGAGAGTTCTAGGATTTTGACACAGCGTTAGTGAACGAATGACAATATAATTCCAAGTCAAGATGGTGCATGGCTTGGTGGGGACCTTGCAGGAGGTGGTGTTCCCGTGCATCTCTGGTAGAGATCAGGGGCGCGATTCTCCGATGCCGCGCCGTTTGGGAGAATCGCCTGGGGCCCCATTTTTTCACGCGACGCTGGTCCGACGCCCTCCCGCGGCGAGATCGGCACTAGCTAGTTCTGCGCGACACAGTCCGGTGAATTGCCCGAGACACCCAAAATGGCGATTCTCCGGCACCCCTGCTATTCTCAGGCCTGGATGGGCCGAATTCCCGACGGCGTGACCCCAGTTCACGCCGTCGCCGTTCACACCTGCTATTTAAAGTCGTCAACCAGTCGTGCTGGCTGACGCTGAGCAGTGAGTAGGTGAGCAGACTGTTCCACAGCTCCTGGAGACCGGGTCGGCCTCCCCGAGAAGGCTGCGGCCAACAGGGGGGTGGGAGGGGGGTGAGGGAGCGGAGTGCAGGTGGGAGGGGTGTGGGGGAGAGTGTGCAGGTGGGAGCGGGGTAAGGGAGCGGAGTGCAGGTGGGAGGGGGGGTGAGGGAACGGAGTGCAGGTGGGAGGGGTGTGAGGGAGAGTGTGCAGGTGGGAGGGGGGTGAGGGAGCGGAGTGCAGGTGGGAGGGGGGTGAGGGAACGGAGTGCAGGTGGGAGGGGTGTGAGGGAGAGTGTGCAGGTGGGAGGGGGGTGAGGGAGCGGAGTGCAGGTGGGAGGGGGGTGAGGGAACGGAGTGCAGGTGGGAGGGGGGGTGAGGGAGAGTGTGCAAGTGGGAGGGGGGGGTGAGGGAGGGTGTGGAGATGGGGGGGGTGAGGGAGAGTGTGGATGGTATCGTCCATCCACGGAAGCCACATATCAGCCGCCCTGTTATGGCAGGACGGTGACGAGGACACGGCCGCAGGTTATCGTGTGGCTGATGGGCACAGGCGACTGGCACACTGGTGAGGAGGATGGTGTGAACTGACCGTTGGGCACAGACAGTGACCAGGTGTTAGGCTGGCTGCGTATCTGCAGCGCGAGCAGGCCACCAGGGCACACAGGTATCCCATGCAACCCGGCTGGTGAGGTGTGGAAGAACCTTGGTGTAACATGTCGTTTCTCTGCCCCCCACCACCCTCCTGCAGGTCACCATGTATGCCAACCAGACAGCGATGTTTACTGCCGTGGTTGGAGCCGCAGCTCGAGAGCTTGCCATCCGGCAGCGTAGAGTCAGACGGCCCACAGTGGCTGCAGATGCAGCGGTTGCCGGTGCAGCAGAGGGGATGGCCGCGGAGTGGCCCGTCGTCGCCGCGCAGACCGCAGGCGCTCAGGACCCGGATGTACAAGGGGATGCCAAGGGGAACATTGACCCCCTGACGGCGAGGAATGCAGAGGAAATGCTTGGGGGGGAGGAGGAGGAGGATGAGGAGGAGGAGCAGGAGGATCAGGGGCAGCACGGTAGCATTGTGGATAGCACAATTGCTTCACAGCTCCAGGGTCCCAGGTTCGATTCCGGCTTGGGTTACTGTCTGTGCGGAGTCTGCACATCCTCCCCGTGTGTGCGTGGGTTTCCTCCGGATGCTCCGGTTTCCTCCCACAGTCCAAAGATGTGCAGGTTAGGTGGATTGGCCATGATAAATTGCCCTTAGTGTTGGGTGGGGTTACTGGGTTATGGGGATAGGGTGGAGATGTGGACTTGGGTAGGGTGCTCTTTCCAAGGGCCGGTGCAGACTAGATGGGCCGAATGGCCTCCTTCTTCACTGTAAATTCTATGATATCCACTGATGGTGGAGCCAGGGCGCCACAGGCGTCCAGCAAGATCGAGGGTGTACCGTGACAGAATGTCGTTCGAGGCCCTAACGGACATCACATGCAGGAGGAGACTACGGTTCAGCAGGGAGACGGTCGCACATATATGCCACCTCGTAGCGCACCTCGCACCACTTGGAACTGGTGGAGGACACGCGATACCAGTCTCCGTCAAGGTGTCGGTGGCCCTAAATTTTTATGCGACCGGTTCCTTCCAGGCGCCAAGTGGGGTCCTATCCGGGATATCACAGGCATCGGTCCACAGGTGCATCAGGGCCGTGACCGACACCTTGTACGCCATCACGGACACGTACATAAAATTCCCCAATGCCCAAAGACATCAGGAAGCACGGGAACGTGGATTCGCCAACGTGGCCGGGATACCAATGGTCCAGGGTGTCATCGATGGTGTGCACGTCCCCATGTGCCCACCTGCAGACAACAGGGCAGTGTTCATGACAGAAAGGGCGCATACTCCATGAACATTCAGGTGGTGTGCGACCCCCACATGAAGATCATGCACGTGTGTGCAAAGTACCCCGGCAGTGTACATGACGCCTACATTCTGGCACAGTCGTTCATCCCCGCAATGTTCGATGGATGCCCCCCCCCCCGGCTGAGGGGTTGGTTGCTGGGCGACAGGGGCTATCCATTGAGGTCATGGCTGATGACGGCAATACGGAGGCCTCAGACCAATGTGGAGAGCCTATACAACGAGGCCCATGCAGCAATCAGGGGTGTGGTAGAGCGGTGCTTCGGCCTGCTGAAGATGCGATTCAGATGCCTGGACCGCTCCGGAGGGGCCCTGCAGTACCAGCCCGACAGGGTCGGTCACATGGTTGTGGTCTGCTGTGCGATGCACAACATTGCCATGCAGAGGGGAGATGCCCTGGTGGAGGAGTCGGAGGGAGGACCCGATGGCACCGGAGCCAACGCAAACGAGGGGGATGGGGAAGAGGAGGAGGATGATGGCGTGCATCAGGGTGGGGGGAGGGGCGCAGGACACAGACACTGCCTGGGTGCTGGTTACGTCCAGGAGGCTGCACGACGGCACCGTCGAGGACAGCGGGCATGCGACGCGTTGGTGGCCGCACGGTTCACGCACCGTGGGGGAGGGATTCGCTGAACACTGCCATTTGCACCATCAGTCCTGCACACGGGCACCACACAGCACCCACCACCCCCCCCCCCCCCCCCCCCCCCCCCGCGTTCATGGCACCAATTCCGCATCACCTTACCATTGCGGCACTACGGGATTGCACAACAGTGATGATTGGGTAAGCGGGTGTGATCAGTGCCATGTTGAATGATGACGGCCCGCTCTGCGATGAGCTGTGTGCTCAGATTCGCCAGCCAAGGTCTGAATCATGGCTATAGCTGAACCATGCACTCCGGTGGTCACAGCCTTCGTGACGGATATTTCACCACATGCCCGTGTGGGGTAGCTGGCGTCGGAGTGCCGAGGACAACGGTGTCCGATTATGGGAGGCAGGGGGGGAAACGGTCAGCACGTCCGGAACAGACCTTGAACCGCTCGTATACCACTACACCACTCGGGCACCCTCACGATCCCCCTGGCACCGGACATAGCACAGAGTCTGACAAGTCAAATTCAACAGTGAGTTTAGTTGTGTGATTAACATACAGTTGCCCTACCCCCTGCAACTAAACTGTGCCCTGCACCCGTGCCAACTCATATGTGCCTAACTTCTTGGCCTTACGGGTCCTACCACTACGTCTAGGTGTGTTCCCAGATGGTACAGCAGGAGTGGAGGCGGACTGCTGAGAATCACGCCCTTCGACATGGCTCCCCGTCGGCACACGTTTCCTGGGGCGGCCCGGCTTCGATGGGCCAGGCTGCTCGGCGGGTGTGCTGGATGGAGTTGTGCCACCCTGACCTGCCCGCTGCCCACCAGATGCGCCAGGGACGGAACGGGGGGAGGCCGAGTGTCCTGGGATGTCCCTTGCTGGAGATACCGGGACGGGCCCCAGATCCTCCTCCTCCCTCGGGGAGCCCGGTGGCCCCTGGACCTCACTGTGGCACGGAGGTGCGATTGGAGAAATGCCCCGTCGCACCACCGACACCTGGCGCTGCCAGTCCTGGAGGCCTGCAGCGGGATCGACCACGGTCCGAGTGTTCGCAGAGACGGAGCCCAGGGAGTGCGACATTCCTGCCAAGGTCTGTGCTATCTCGACCTGTGAGTGCGTGAAGCCATCCATCACGTGCGCCAGGCGGTCAATGCTCTCCGTGACTGATTGCTGGGACTGTGCCATCGCTTGCTGGGACCGGGCCATGGCATGGTGAGACTCAGCTAGGGCCCGGAGAGCGGCGGCAATGTCGTGTTGGCTCTGGCGCATGGCTACCTGTGAGAGGGCAGCCCTCTCCTGGGCCATGGATGACGCGTGCACGTTAAGCCCAACACCTTGCAGAACACGACCCATGGCCAAAACCCCTTCACCCATTGCCTCCACCGCGGACGCCACCCGTGCGGTGTCGGCCTGGGTGGCTGCGATAAGCGGCACCACTCCCTGCTCCTGGACGCGGATGGACTCCTCCAACTGCGTGTGCAAGTCCTGGAAGATGGCCCTCATCCCGTTATTCAGTCCCTGGGTGTCCACATGCATCGGTTGTCCGGGTGGGTCAAGTACATCCAGGAACCCGGGAACCGTCTGGGCGGCAGCTGTTTGCTGGGCCTGGGCTGCCCTCCGACCGTCCAGCCCCTCGGCTGCTCCAAACTCCACCTGCTGTACCGGCTCGGCTGTGTGGTGCGCACCAGACCGTGACCCGGGAGCCTCATCACTTATATGCCCAACCGAGGTGAGTGTCTCTGCGATGGTGAATGGTATGGGAGACAGCAGTGCCGCAAGCTCGAGGTCATCATCCGTTAGGAAGTCTTGTGTGTACTCCTCCCCCTCATGGCCCGCGCAAGCTCCATGCGGGCCATGTCGCGTTGACCTCCAGGTGAATCCACGGAGTGTGTGGCCGTGATGTGTGCTTCTTCATCAATGTCTGCCCTGTGCCCCTCAGCCCTCAGTATTGTCTCTCTCTGTGGTGTGAGCGTCCCGGTCCTGCGTCCCATACTGAGAGGATGGCCCTCCTGGCCGACCGACTGCCAACCTCTGGCGTGCGTGCCTGGGTGCGCTTGACGTTGGCGATGTTCCGCTGTCTCTTGGCCGAGGCGTCCCTGGAGGTTTGGCAGCTGGCCCTGGGTAACATAAAGATTCGGGGTTCGTTAGACACGGTGGCCCGGGCGTATGGTGGTGGTAGGTGCACAGTGTGAGGGGGGGAGGGGAGCGAGGGTGCAGTAGCATGAGTGTGAGGGGGGAGGGGATCGGGGCTGCAGTGGGCAATGTGTGAGGGAGACGATGACGGGTTGGGGGGTTGGGGTGAGGACATGCAGGATTGTCTCACTTGCTTCTGCGCCTCCGAGCTGGCATGTCGCGACCTCCCAGGTGGCGGATCCCCCAGTAAGGTCCAAGGCCCTCTGCTCGTGGACATTTAGCGGGTGCAGCACAAGGGAACCCCCTCCGGTTCTCAAAAGCTCACGCTGATTGTGAGCTGTCTTGTCCTGGGGGGGGTTTGGATAAAGCATCACAATTAGACGGGTATCATCAGGGCAGGCAGATATAAACCATATTTTTGCTGGTTCAGGAGACAGCACGCCATGGCATCGCTCCATGGGGGGTCCCGGGGCTCATGTGGGTCGAGAAAATCGTTGTGCACCCTTACCCCCCAAACCCCCACCACCCCCCCTGATGCCCCAACCCCCCCCCCTGACCCCCCCACCCCCCACCCCCCCCCGATGCCCCAACTCCCCCTGACCCCCCCACCACCCCCAATGCCCCAACACCCCCTACCCCCCACCCCCCGTGACACCCCAAAACCCCCTGACCCCCCCCCCCAACCCTCTCCACTCCCCCCACCCAACTTCCCCCCCTCGTGCCGGGGTGGGGGAGGTGGGGGGGGGGGCTGGGGGCACCCCTCATGGCACTTACCCTGGCAGCCCGAGTGAGGTCGTGCAGCTTCTTTCGACACTGCTCCCCAGTCCGGGGGGTCTGCCCCACAGCACTGACAGCGGTGCCAACATCACGCCAACCGCGCCTCACCGTGCTGGATGGCTGGCGATGCCCACGTCTTGGGCAGAGGGTGTCCCTTCTGTGCTCCACCTCATCCAGCAGGGTGTCCAGGTCCGTGTCCCGGAACCTCGGTGGACTCGTCGGGGCTCAGCCATCTCTTCTTCTTTCTTTACTCCGGGTCTTTCTGTGCCCGGATCGCGCCATTTATGGCGCAGCGCCGCGTCATTCGGGCATCGCGCGGTGTCGACGCGGCTTTCGCGACATGCCCCCCCGAGTTTCTCACGGCCCCGATCCTAGCCCATTTTCGGGCCCTGAATCGGTCGGGATCGGGGCCGTTTTGCGCCATCGTGAACCTCGACGGCGTTCACGACGGCGTGGGCACTTCGTCGCAGGAGCGGAGAATCGCGCCCCAGAGGTTTGGAATATGTGTCAAAGGAGCCTTGGTGAGTCGCTGCCATTCCTCTTGTATCCAGTACACACCTCTGCCACTGTGCATCTGTGGAGGAGGCAATCAATGTTTGAAGTTGGTGAATGGGGTGCTGTTCAAGAGGATTGCTTTGTCCTGGAAGGTGTCAGGCTTCTTGAATGCCTTTAGAGCTGCACTCACCCAGGCAATGAAGAGTATTCCATCACACTCCAGAGGCGAGATTCTCCGACCCCCCGCCGGGTCGGAGAATCGCCGGGGGCCGGCGTGAATCCCGCCTCCGCCGGTTGCCGAATTCTCCACCGCCGGATATTCGGCGGGGGCGGGATCGCGGCGCGCCGGTTGGCGGGCCACCCCCCGCGATTCTCCGGCCCGGATGGGCCAAAGTCCTGCCACTAAAATGCCTGTCCCGCCGGCGTAAATGAAACCACCTACCTTACCGGTGGGACAAGGCGGCGCGGGCGGGCTCCGGGGTCCTGGGGGGGCGCGGGGCGATCTGGCCCCCACGGTGGCCTGGCCCGCGATCAGGGCCCACCGATCCGCGGGGGGGCCTGTGCCCTGGGGTCACTCTTTTCCTTCCGCCTTCGCCACGGTCTCCACCATGGCGGAGGCTGAAGAGACTCCCTCCACTCCGCATGCGCGGGAATGCCGTCAGCGGCCGCTAACGCTCCCGCGCATGCGCCGCCCGGAGATGTCATTTCCGCGCCAGCTGGTGGGGCACCAAAGGCCTTTTCCGCCAGCTGGCGGGGCGGAAATTCGTCCGGTGCCGACCTAGCCCCTCAAGGTTGGGGCTCGGCCCCCAAAGATGCGGAGCATTCCGCACCTTTGGGGCGGCACGATGCCCGACTGATTTGCGCCGTTTTGGGCGCCAGTCGGCGGACATCGCGCCGTTTCCGGAGAATTTCGCCCCTGATTTGTGTCTCGTAAATAGAAGGCAGGCTTTGGGGATAAGGAGGTGAGTTACCTGCCTCAGATTTTCCAGACTCTGACCTGCTCTTATAATAATAATATTTTATTGTCACAAGTATGAAGTTACTGTGAAAAGCCCTTAGTTACCACATTCCGGCACCTGTTCAGGTAAGCTGGTATGGGAATTGAACCCAAGCTGCTGGCCTTGTTCTGCATCACAGACCAGCTGTCTAGCCCACTGAGCCAAACCAGCTAAGCAATGTTATAGCCACAATATTTATATGGCTTGGCCAGTTCAGTTTCTGATCAATGGCAACTCCCCAGGATGTTGACTGTGGGGCATTCAGTAATGGTAATGCCATTGAATGCCAAATGGAAATGATTAGATTTTCTCTTGTTGGAGATGGCCATTTTCTGGATTATATTCCATTTGTCACTGTACTGCCCATCTGATTAGCCCATCAATATCGTCCTGTAATCTGAGGCTTTCCTCTCTGCTATTTACCACACCACCATTTCCTGTGTCATCTATGAATTTACTGATCATATACCTCCTACTTTCATTTCTAGATTATTAATGTAGACTACATATAGCAAGGAACCCAGCACCAATCCCTGCGGTACACCACTAGATATAGCCTTCCAGTCACAAAAAAAACCTTAGCCAGCACATTCTGCCTCTTGCCACTAAGCCAATTTTGGATCCAATTTGCAAAGTGCCCTGGATCCTATGGGTTTTTACTTTCTTGACCAACCTTGGTTGTAGGACCTTGTCACAAACCTAACTGTAGTCCATGTAGACTACATCAACTGCACTGCTGCAATTAGAGTATTATGGTTATAGCCAGGAGGCCATTCGACCTGTGTCTATGTTGGCCTTCCAAAGGATCAATTCATCTTCTGCCACTCCCCTGCCATCTTCCCTGAAGTCATGCAATTTTTTTTCGTTGCAGATTATGGTACAATTCCCTCTGAAAGCCACAATTAACCATATGCCTACCACATTCTCACCCGCAGTGTCATGTCACTATTGCTTTCTTTGCTAATTATATTAAATCTGAGTCCTCAAGTTCTAAATCTTACCAGCAATGGGAGCATATTCCCCCAAGTATTCTGTCGAATTTACTCAGAATTTTGAATACTTCTATCAAATCTCCTCTCAACCTCCTCTCCTCCAAAGAGAAGCCCCAACTTCTCCAAACTTTCTGAAGTTCCTCAGCCCGGGAACCAAATGGGCTCTAAAGCGCTTGCCTGGCTATCTGCCTCTGCTCTCTCTCACCTTTGCCGCCCAGTTGGGTTGCTGCCTAGCCCTCTCACTCTCAGCTCAGTCTGGCTGGCCTCTCACTCTGGTCAAGTTGCCCTGTTCTCACTGGCCACTGCTTCCTGATTCTCCAAAGCACGACCCCAGCACTTGCCTGGCCTTCTTCGCACCTCCTGACTGCTACTCTGCTCACCTCTTGGCTCTCACCCGGGTGGCCGGGCCCCGAGCTTTGACACTCGACAACTGTGTGTGCTCTTGGTTGGCTGCTTGGTAGCTGCTGCTGGTTATCTGGCCTGGTGACCTCTGTTCTTTTTGGTTGGTTACCCTTCCTCCCTGCTCAACATTAACCTGGAGGTCGTCTCAATGGCAGTTGGCCAGGGCCTCCTCCTTGCCTTGCTGAAGGCTTCGCAGCAGAGCTGGACATGCACTTTCGGGGCGCACACAGCCACCTCTCAGTATGGGGCCATCCCATTGGCTCGAGCCCTGCGCTGCATGTTTCATTGTAAGTCCTCCTTTGTTTCACTACTTCCTAAAATGTGATGCCCAGCACAGAATGGAATACTCTAGCTGAGTGCGAACTAGGATTTTATACAGTCCTAACATAACTTCTTTGCTTATGTACCCCATGACCCTATTGATGTGGCCCAGGATGCTGTATATTTTTTTAACTGCTCTCTCAACCTGTCCTGCTACCTTCAGTGATTCGGTCGCCTATACATCCGTCCTAAAAATGACCATTCACTCCTTCTCTTTGTTTCCTGTTACTCAAACAATTTTGCAACCATGTTGCTACTGTCCTTTTCATCACATGAACTATATCTTTGTTCACAGGTCTGCTGTGTAACATTTGTTTTTTTTTTAAATGTCCAATTAAGGAGCAATTTGCGTGGCCAATCCACCTACCCATCTTTGGGCTGTGGGAGTGACACCCACACAGACACGGGGAGAATGTGCAAACTCCACATGGGCAGTGACCCAGGGCCAGGTTTGAACTCGGTTCCTCGGTGCCGTGAGGTGCAGCATCTTATTAAATGCCTTTTGGAACACCACATGCACCATACATATCAACAGAATTTTCCCCGTTTACCCTCTCAAGTTACCTCATCACAAAACAATTGGCAAGTTAGTTAAAAACGATTTGCCCTGAACAAATCCATGCTGGATTTGTTTAATTAACCTGCATTTTCTCAAGTGACAATTAATTTTGTCCCAATTATTGTTACTAAAAGCTTCCCCACCATCAAGGTTAAACTGACTAGCCTCTGTTGCTAAGCTTACCTTTAAGTCTTTTTTTGAACAAAAGTGTAACATTTGCAATTCTCTGGTCATCTGCAGCACTGAATCTAAGGAAAATTGGAAATGATGGCCAGGTCCTCTATAATTTTCACTTTCACTTCTTTCAACACCCTTGGATGAACTTCATTCTCTCCTGATGTCTTTTCAATTTCTAAGTGCAGATAGCCTATCCAATATTTCCTCCTTATGAATTTTGAACCCTTCTAGTATTTGAACTACCTCCTTTTCGCCATGTTCTTGGCATCATATTTCTTGGTAAAGACAGGAGCAAAGTATTAATTTATTACCCTATGCCCTTGCCTTCAGGCATACGTCCCTTTCTTGGTTCCAATCGGCCCCTCTCCGCCTCTTATCATCTCTTACAATTGGTATGCTGTTGGAAGACTTTTTCTCTTAAAAGTTAAACTGCAAGTTTCTTCTCAGACTCTCTCTTTGCTTTTCTTATTTGATCTTTCAATTCCCTTCTGATCCTTTTATATTCACCCTGATTCTCAGTTGTATTATCTAACATCTGTCATATGCACACATTTTCTTTTTTAAAATAAATTTAGAATACCAAATTATTTTTTTCCCAATTAAGGGACAATTTAGCGTGGCCAATCCACCCACCCTGCGCATCTTTGGGTTGTGGAGGTGAGACCCACTCAGACACGGGGAGAACTTCACACGGACAGTGACCTGGGGCCAGGATAAGTGATGTGTTATGTACTCTGGGATAACACAGGCTGCAACTCGATGCAGCTTTGACCAAAAGATACTCCAGACTTTGAAGTAAGTTCAATGTGATTTATTGAACCATTAGCACAGTTCTCTATGAGTTCGACTCTTCTGCTAATCTTGCTATAGTAACTCAGTCTAACTAACCAGTCTGCTCTAAGCCACGTGGTGGGTGTGATGCTTCTGATCTGCCCCTGTCTTACTCTCTAAGTGTCGCCTGTGGAAAGAGAAAGAGCATGTGTGCCCTGTCCTTTTATATATGAGTTTTGTAATGCCCCCTTGTGGTAGTGTCACCTCTGGGTGTCTTGATTGCTCATTGGTTGTGTTCTATTCTATGTGTTCATTAGCTGGATGTATGCATGTCATGACATCTCCGGTGCTCCCTCTAGTGTTTACTTAGTTGTAGTGTATTTACATTAACCCCTTGTGTATATACGGTGATGCATATCACCACAGATAAGCACACTTTTTCTGCTTAATTTTCTTCTCTATCTCTTTCATCATCCAGGACGCACTGGATTTGTTTGCCCTAACCTTTTCCTTTGCAGGAATGTACTTGAACTATCTCTTCTTTAAAGGAACCCATTATTCAATTACAGTTTTGTCTGTTAATCTTTGATACCAATTTATCTGGGCCAGATCCATTTTTACCATTCAACTGTCTTCCCTAACATTTGCAACATCAGGTCAAAACAAATGTATGTATTTGAAGTTGTTTTAACCTAATGAGACATCATAAAAATGCAAATCTGTTTCAGGATGTTCTCTTTAAAAGGATTATTGAGCCTCATAGTAATAACCTTTACCAGTTCCTAAAAATCCTTAGGTTCGTACAAGTTCAACTTCATTTCCACGCTGTGCGTTCGGGATCAAAGACCCTGACCCACAGTTGCCATTGTATAGTCACCATCTGAAATGTAGGTGCATGATCGAGAAAACAGCCACCATTTCAACACTGAGCATGTGATAAGAAAACATGTTGGTAGTTTTCAAAGAGGGTGGAGGTACTGAAACACAAGTGATTGGCCAGTGCAGTATCTAGGTATCTTGCCAGGCTTAAATTTAAGGGCCACCTACTGGTGCATTACTTGGCTTCCATATTTAACTTCCTTTAACTAATTTGCTTGTTGAAGGTCAAACCAAATTAAGAAACACTCAAATTGCACTTTTTGTACTGACAGAGTGAACAACTCAAAATAAATTATAGGGCACAATTTAACTAAATAGGAACAAAGTCCCATAGCGAGCACATTTAGCCGCATGTTTCCCGGCGCTCGCAGCGCTGAGAAACACAAAGCTATAAACCGCGACTCGCATTTGAAAAGGGGCCCCAACAGGGAACGCGCAGCCGAGGCCACACGTAGCCCACATAGTACATTGAGGAGCTCCGCTCACCGTAACTCCTCAGTGTAGCGAGAGATTGGAACACCATTTTTAAACGGTATCCCTGAAGCAATTCCTCCCAAGCCCCAACGCACTATGGGAGGGTTTCCGGCCAACGCACTATGGGAGGGAGGGAGGGTCCCCTAGTGTATTTACATTAACCCCTTGTGTATATACGGTGATGCATATCACCACAGATAAGCACACTTTTTCTGCTTAATTTTCTTCTCTATCTCTTTCATCATCCAGGAAGCACTGGATTTGTTTGCCCTAACTTTTTCCTTTGCAGGAATGTACTTGTATTATCTCTTCTTTAAAGGAACCCATTATTCAATTACAGTTTTGTCTGTTAATCTTTGATACCAATTTATCTGGGCCAGATCCATTTTTACCATTCAACTGTCTTCCCTAACATTTGCAACATCAGGTCAAAAAAAATGTATGTATTTGAAGTTGTTTTAACCTAATGAGACATCATAAAAATGCAAATCGGACTTCTGGTTGCGGTGATGCGGAGCTAAGACGCACGTTTCGGCAGCTCCCGCGACAACGGACTTTCGGGCTCTCCAGAGGAGCCCCAACGGAACTTTTTTGAATTGATCCCATGTGGGAAGGTGTAGTAAGGTCCCCACTTACGATATATTGCCGAGATCAGCGGTGGAGAGGCGAAAACAAGGCTCTGGAGCAGCGGCAAAATCGAGGGGGAAAAAGCAAGATGGCGGAGGGCGGAGAGCGAGCAGCATGGGGGCCGGACCAGCAGGAGTTCCTTAAGCGCTGTGTGGAGGAGCTGAAAAAGGAGGTGCTGGCGCCAATGCTGTTGGCGATCGAGGGGCTGAAGGAGACCCAGAAGACCCAGGCGGTGGAACTTCGTGAGGTGAAAGATAAAATGAATGACAACGAGGACGAGATCCTGGACCTGGCGGTAAAAATGGAGGCGCACGAGGCGGTGCACAGGAGGTGGGCCGAGAGAATTGAGGTCCTGGAGAACGGGTCGAGGAGGAAGAACCTCCGGATTCTGGGTCTTCCCGAAGGAGTGGAGGGAGCTGATGCCGGGGCGTACGTGAGTACGATGCTCCATGCGCTGATGGGAGAGGAGGCCACTCTGACCCCCCTGGAGCTGGAAGGGGTTCACCGGGTCCTGGCGAGGAGACCCAAGGCTGATGAGCCACCAAGGGCGATAGTGGCAAGGTTCCATCACTTCGCTGACAAAGAAAGTGTGCTGAGATGGGCCAAGAAAGTGCGGAGCAGTAGATGGGAGAACGCGGTAATCCGAGTTTACCAGGATTGGAGCGCGGAGGTGGCAAGGAGGAGAGCTGGCTTCAATCGGGCCAAGGTGGTGCTGCATAAAAAAAGAGTCAGGTTTGGCATGCTGCAGCCTGCGCGACTGTGGGTCACTTATCAGGACCAACTCCATTATTTTGAAACGCCAGAAGAGGATTGGACCTTTATTCAGACGGAAAAACTGGACTCGAACTGAGGGGACGTGGTTGTGGGGGGAGATGTTGGTTGTATATGGGGTTGTAAATATGGGTAAAGAATACTTCATGGGTGGGATGATGGATGGAGATGTGGGTAGAGTTCTGGTTCAAATTCCTAAAATTTCCCTTTTTTTTTCTGTAGACGAGATGATGATGATGGGGAATGTGGGCGTCGGTGCTGGAGGGAGGTGAGACTCAGGGATGAGGGAGCTGGGATAATGGCTGCAACAGGAGCTGCGCCACAGGGGGCGGGGCTGGTTCAGGAAAGTGCAGGCTTTTTCCTGCACCAAAAGTGGGGGGGGGGGGGGGGATGGAGGAAGGCAAGGAGGAGGAGAGACTCCCACACGGGGAGATCAACGGTAAGGCGGGGGAAGCCAGGGTCAGCAGAAGTCAGCTGACTCTCAGAAGTAATATGGGGGGAGCAAAAGAGCTAGATGTGGATCTAGCAGGGAGGGGGGGGGGGTAGGGAAGGAGGGGAGAGGGGGGGATTCTAGGGTTGCTGCTGCACTGTCCGAGGGGGAACTGAAAATGGAAGAGGTGGTCGGGGCAGGGGTTCCCCGCCTGGGGAACTGGAGGGTGCGGGAGGCGCGAGCACGGGACTGGCCTAAGATAGGAGATGGCTAGTCGTTGTGTGTGGTGGTTGGGGGGGGGGGGGGGACTCCCCAATCCGGCTGATCACGTCGAATGTGAGAGGCCTAAATGGGCCGGTTAAGAGGGCCTGAGTGTTCGCGCCTAAAGGGACTGATGGCAGACGTGGTCATGCTTCAGGAGACACAGCTGAAGGTGGCAGATCAGGTCAGTTTAAGGAAGGGATGGGTGGGACAGGTGTTCCATTCGGGGCTGGATCCGAAGAATAGAGGCGTGGCAATACTGGTGGGAAAGCAGGTGTCGTTTGAGGCCAAGAACATAGTAGCGGATAAGGGAGGCCGATACGTGATGGTGAGTGTTAGGTTGCAGGGGACGGAGGTGGTACTGGTGAATGTATATGCCCCGAACTGGGACGATGCTGGATTCATGAAACGGATGTTGGGGCGTATTCCAGACCTGGAGGTAGGGAGCTTGATAATGGGTGGGGATTTTAACACGGTGCTGGACCCAGCATTAAATCGCTCCAGATCTAGGACGGGGAAGAGGCCGGCTGCGGCCAAAGGTGCTTAGGGGGTTTATGGACCAGATTGGGGGAGTAGATCCGTGGAGATTTGCCAGGCCTTTGGCCATAGAATTTTCTTTTTTCTCCCACGTACATAAGGCCTACTCCCGGATAGATTTTTTTGTTCTGGACAGGGCATTGATCCTGAAAGTGGAGGGAACGGAGTATTCGGACATAGCGATTTCAGACCATGCCCCGCATTGGGTGGAGTTAGAGCTGGGGGAGGAGAGGGACCAACGCCCGTTGTGGAGGTTGGATGTGGGACTGCTGGCAGACGAGGAAGTGTGCGGGAGGGTGTGGGGGTGCATCGAAAGGTATCTGGAGGCCAACGACAACAGGGAGGTGCAGGTGGGAGTAGTATGGGAGGCGCTGAAGGCGGTGGTCAGGGGAGAGTTAATCTCCATCAGGGCTCATAGGGTGAAGAGAGAGGGCAGGGAAAGGGAGAGGTTAGTGGGGGAGATTTTAAGGGTGGACAGGAGCTATGCAGAGGCTCCTGATGAGGGACTACTCAGGGAGAGACAAAGTCTCCAGACGGAGTTCGACCTGTTGACCACAGGGAAGGCAGAGGCACAGTGGAGGAAGGCACAGGGGGCGATATATGAATATGGGGAAAAGGCGAGCCGGATGCTGGCACATCAGCTCCATAAGAGGATGGCAGCGAGGGAAATAGGCGGAGTCAATGATGGCAGGGGAACTACGGTGCGGAGTGCGGGGAAAGTGAATGAGGCTTTTAAGGCCTTTTACGAGGAACTGTATAGGTCCCAGCCCCCCAGGGGGAAAAGAGGGGATGCGGCGATTCTTGGTCCAATTGAGGTTCCCAAGGGTGGAGGAGCAGGAGGTGGCTGGTCTGGGGGCGCCAATTGGGGTGGAGGAGCTGGTTAAAGGACTGGGGAGCATGCAGGCAGGGAAGGCCCCGGGGCCGGATGGGTTCCCGGTGGAGTTTTATAGGAAGTATGTAGACCTGTTAGCCCCGTTGCTGGTAAGGACCTTCAGTGAAGCAAGGGAGGGGGGGACCCTGCTCCCGACAATGTCGGAGGCGACAATCTCTTTGATCTTGAAGCGGGATAAGGACCCACTGCAATGTGGGTCGTATAGATCTCGCTCCTGAAAATGAAAAAAAATGAAAATGATGTAGAGGCTAAGTTGCTGGCAAAAATGTTGGCCACAAGGATTGAGGACTGTGTCCCGGGGGTGATTCACGAGGACCAGACGGGATTCGTAAAGGGTAGGCAGTTAAATACTAATGTGCGAAGGCTCCTAAATGTGATAATGATGCCATCGGTTGAGGGAGAAGCGGAGATAGTGACAGCCATGGACGCGTAGAAGGCCTTTGATCGGGTAGAGTGGGAGTATCTCTGGGAAGCATTGAGGAGGTTTGGGTTTGGGGGAGGGTTTATTAGTTGGGTTAAGCTCCTGTATAAAGCCCCGGTGGCGAGCGTGGTCACGACCCGGCGGAGGTCGGAGTGTTTCCGGCTGTATCGAGGGACGAGGCAGGGGTGCCCCCTGTCCCCTCTGCTGTTTGCATTAGCAATTGAACCTTTGGCCATGGCGTTAAGGGAGTCGGGGAAATGGAAGGGGGTGGTTCGAGGGGGAGAGGAACATCGAGTGTCGCTGTACGCAGATGACCTGTTGCTGTATGTGACGGATCCAGTGGAGGGGATAGTGGAGGTAATGCAGATCCTACGGGAGTTTGGAGATTTTTCGGGCTATAAGCTCAATGTGGGAAAGAGTGAGCTCTTTGTGATCCATCCGGGGGACCAGGGAAGAGGGATAGACGACCTACTGTTGAGGAGGGCGGAAAGGAGCTTTTGATACTTGGGGATTCAGGTAGCTAGGAGCTAGGGGGCACTGCATAAACTTAATTTGACATGGTTGGTGGAACAGATGGAGGAGGATTTTAAAAGGTGGGACATGTTGCCACTTTCGTTGGCGGGTAGGGTACAGTCGGTTAAAATGGTGGTCCTCCCGAGATTTCTTTTTGTATTCCAATGCCTCCCAATTATGATTACTAAGGCCTTCTTTAAGAGGGTAAGCAGGAGCATTATGGGATTTGTGTGGGCGAGCAAGACCCTGCGGGTAAGGAGGGGGTTCCTGGAGCGTAGCAGAGATAGAGGAGGGTTGGCGTTGCCGAATTTGGCTGGTTCCTATTGGGCAGCCAACGTGGCAATGATACTTAAGTGGGTGATGGAGGGAGAGGGGGTGGCGTGGAAGAGGTTGGAGATGGCGTCCTGCAAGGGAACGAGCTTGGGGGCGCTGGTGACGGCACCGCTGCCGCTCTCGCCGACAAGGTACACCACGAGCCCGGTGGTGGTGGCAACGCTAAAGATCTGGGGGCAGTGGAGACGGCACAGGGGTGCGACGGGAGCCTCGGTGTGGTCCCCAATCAGAGACAACCATCGGTTTGTCCCAGGAAGGATGGACGGGGGGGTTTCAGAGCTGGCATCGGGCAGGGATTAGAAGAATGGGGGACCTGTTCATTAACGCGACGTTTGCGAGCTTAGGGGCGCTGGAGGAGAGGTTTGGGCTACCCCCGTGAAACGCTTTCAGGTACATGCAAGTGAGGGCGTTTGTGAGGCGGCAGGTGAGGGAATTTCCGCTACTCCCGGCACAGGGGATTCAAGATAGGGTGATTTCGGGCGTATGGGTTGGAGAGGGCAAGTTGTCGGCGATATACCAGGAGATGAAAGAAGAGGGGGAGGCTTTGGCAGAGGAGCTGAAGGGTAAATGGGAGGAGGAGTTGGGGGAGGAGATTGAGGAGGGGCTATGGGCTGATGCCCTAAGTAGGGTTAATTCCTCTTCCTCGTGTGCCAGGCTTAGACTGATGCAATTTAAGGTGGTTCATGGAGCGCATATGACGGGGGCGAGGCTGAGTAGGTTCTTTGGGGCAGAGGACAGATGTGGGAGGTGCTCAGGAAGTCCGGTGAACCATGTCCATATGTTTTGGTCATGCCCAGCACTGGAGAGGTTCTGGAGGGGAGTTGCGGGAACAATATCTAAGGTGGTGAAAGTCTGGGTCAAGCCAAGCTGGGGGCTAGCACTATTTGGAGTAGTGGACGGTCCGGGAGTGCAGGAAGCGAAAGAGGCCGGCATTCTGGCCTTTGCGTCCCTAGTAGCCCGGCGAAGGATCTTGCTATTGTGGAAGGAGGCGAAGCCCCCCAGCGTGGAGGTCTGGATAAATGATATGGCTGGGTTTATCAAGTTGGAAAGGATAAAGTTTGCCTTGAGAGGGTCTGCGCAGGGGTTCTACAGGCGGTGGCAACCGTTCCTAGACTATCTCGCGGAGCGTTAGATGAAGGTCGGACAGCAGCAACAGCAATCCAGGGGGGGAGGGGGGCATCATTCGTTGGTGGGGGGGGGGGCATTTGAGCAAGAAAACAAATGAATGATCCGGAAACTGACATGCACGGGAAGAATCCAATGTACAAAGTTCTGTATCGTATTGACTTGCCATGTTCATGTCTTGCCACGCACGCTCTCTTTCTTTTCTTTGTTACGGGGTGGGGGGTTTTTGTTTGTAAGGTGGAAAATATTGTTGAAAAATTCTTAATAAAAACATATTTAAAAAAATTTTAAATAAAAAAATAAAAATGCAAATCTGTTTCGGGATGTTCTCTTTAAAAGGATTATTGAGCCTCATAGGACGCACTGGATTTGTTTGCCCTAACCTTTTCCTTTGCAGGAATGTACTTGAACTATCTCTTCTTTAAAGGAACCCATTATTCAATTACAGTTTTGTCTGTTAATCTTTGATACCAATTTATCTGGGCCAGATCCATTTTTACCATTCAACTGTCTTCCCTAACATTTGCAACATCAGGTCAAAAAAAATGTATGTATTTGAAGTTGTTTTAACCTAATGAGACATCATAAAAATGCAAATCTGTTTCAGGATGTTCTCTTTAAAAGGATTATTGAGCCTCATAGTAATAACCTTTACCAGTTCCTAAAAATCCTTAGGTTCGTACAAGTTCAACTTCATTTCCACGCTGTGCGTTCGGGATCAAAGACCCTGACCCACAGTTGCCATTGTATAGTCAACATCTGAAATGTAGGTGCATGATCGAGAAAACAGCCACCATTTCAACACTGAGCATGTGATAAGAAAACATGTTGGTAGTTTTCAAAGAGGGTGGAGGTACTGAAACACAAGTGATTGGCCAGTGCAGTATCTAGGTATCTTGCCAGGCTTAAATTTAAGGGCCACCTACTGGTGCATTACTTGGCTTCCATATTTAACTTCCTTTAACTAATTTGCTTGTTGAAGGTCAAACCAAATTAAGAAACACTCAAATTGCACTTTTTGTACTGACAGAGTGAACAACGCAAAATAAATTATAGGGCACAATTTAACTAAATAGGAACAAAGTCCCATTGCGAGCACATTTAGCCGCATGTTTCCCTGCGCTCGCAGCGCTGAGAAACACAAAGCTATAAACCGCGACTCGCATTTGAAAAGGGGCCCCAACAGGGAACGCACAGCCGAGGCCACACGTAGCCCACATAGTACATTGAGGAGCTCCGCTCACCGTAACTCCTCAGTGTAGCGAGAGATTGGAACATCATTTTTAAACGGTATCCCGATCTCCTCGGCCCCTGAAGCAATTCCTCCCAGGTCCCAACGCACTATGGGAGGGTTTCCAGCCAACGCACTATGGGAGGGAGGAAGGGTCCCCACTCGGGTCCCCCCCCCCCCTCAACACTGATGCAGGGCACACCTGGCCCAATATCACCCACGCAAAAAATGCCACCTGGATACCTTGGCAGTGCTAGATTGGCACCCATGTGGAGCTGCCAGGGTGCCAGGCTAGCAGTACTAGGCTGCCAGGCTGGCAGCGCCAATGTGCTCAGGTGGCACCAGCAGTGCCAGATCACCACCCCGCCCAAAGGGCATGCACCTGGGGGTCTCCAGTTCCCTGGGAGACCACCACAAGTGCTGTTCTGTGTTGGCCCCGTTTCTGGAGACCAGTACTGAACACCACTCGCCCAAGGTCTCCGAGGAGAGGGAGACTAATCCCACACCTAGAGTAAACCTTGGATCTGCATATTAAAGTAAGACTAGCAAGGGCAGCACGGTAGCGCAGGGGATGAGCCCTGCTGCCTCACGGTGCCGAGGTCTCAGGTTCGATCCCGGCTCTGGGTCACTGTCCGTGTGGAGTTTGCACATTCTCCCCGTGTCTGCGTGGGTTTCGCCCCCACAACCCAAAGATATGCAGAGTAGGTGGATTGGCCAAGCTAAATTGGCCCTTAATTGGAAAAAATTAATTGGGTACTCTAAATTTATTTTTAAAAAGGTAAGACAACTGTCTGGCTTTAATCTGTAGATTTTCTAAAAATTGGCGCTGTGAGCCTGGTAGATCCCGGGAGCAGGGTCTCCCGTCTTCTATTGGCCATACCACGCCGTGGCGAGCTGCTTTTCAGGTGCAGCCTTACCATTAAATCGCACCCTATATATCTACACATTACAGTCATATTAATTTAAGGGGTAACCTTCATTTGCAGAATATTATGATATCTGTGCTAATTAAATATATAGTGCATAGTCGAAGTGCAAGAGATGCCTGATGAGATTCAGCCACAAAATACAGCTCTGTGCGCTGGTAGGTTCAGTGCCATGGATGTCGGTTCATTAGAAATATGGCACTTCTGCCCACTTCCGGTGTGGTCTACGTTACACATCATTGTTTTTGACAGCTTATGTAGAGTGGGTAGAATATGAAGTTGGTTAAACTATGCGTTCTCCCTAGCCTGCTTGTAGTTCACTTGTGTTCAGCGACTCGCCATGCACAGATAATAATAATAATCTTTATTATTATCACAAGTAGGCTTACATTAACACTGCAATGAAGTTACTGTGAAAAGCCCCTAGTCGCCACATTCCAGCGCCTGTTCGGGTACACGGAAGGAGAATTCAGAATGTCCAAATTACCAACAGCACATCTTTCAGGACTGATGCGAGGAAACTGGAGCACCCGGAGGAAACCCATGCAGACATGGGGAAACAGTGCAGGCTCTTCACAGATAGTGACCAAAGCTGGGAATCGAACCCGGGACCCTGGTGCTGTGAAACAACAGTGCTAACCACTGTGCTACTTGCACCTCTATGCTACCCTCTATCTGAACAGGTAGTTGTGAGTGTGAGATCTACTTCCTCCTCAGTCTGTTCAGCCTCTAGATATTTAAGCTCTCTCAATCGCTGGTTGCCAGTTCTTGAGAATCTGAAAAAGACTCAAGGGCAGATTTGGGGTGTGTAGAAGCGATGGAAAGCATGAGGTGCATGGTTGCACCATATACAGCTTGCAGACCATATTAGTTGTCATGAGGAAGGTGAGGTGTGGTTTGCAAGGTGCATTAGGGAGAACCAAATCGTCATCTTCATTGGCTTCAGTGATTCAATGGCTACAATGGCAACCAGTCCAATTATTCCCAACACTATCCCCGCCATGATGGTGAGCATATGCAGCCATGCCTGTTTCACCTCCCTGCCAGTCAACTGTGGCTGATGCTGATTATGAGTCATTTTATCCTGTAAGGAAAGGAAATGTGCAATACATTTTTAATATGCCTGCCACAGTTGAAGAGCTGCCAGTATGGGAAAACTGTGAGATGATGCATTTGAATGTGCGGTTTAAGTTGTGGTTGATAGAAATTGTTGGCAGACAAGTGATGCGTTGTGTGAGGTTAGTGGTGCTATTGGCAGAATGTGGCATCTGAGGGTGTAAACTCTCGCCTTGGCCACCACGGACGGGCTCATTTAAAAACCAGGCACTCGGGTCACTGACTGATGTGGCTGTCTGCTCCTACTGCCTTCTCAGTATGTTTCTAGAGGGTTTCCTTGTCTTATATGGACTTATATATACTCTTCCTTAAGGGGAATCACCATCGGACATGTGGGAGTCTTTCAAGCGACAGTTGATTAGGATTCAGGAAAGTCACGTTCCTGAGAGAATGAAGGATAAGTATGGGAAGTTTAGGGAGCCTTGGGTAATGAGGGATATTGTGAACCTCGTCAAAAAGAAAAATGAGGCTATTGCACAGTCTAGAAGGGTGGGGCCAGTTAAAACCCTTGAGGAGTATAAAGAAAGTAGAAAGGTACTTAAGCGGGAAATTAGGAGGGCTAGGAGGGGTCATGAAAAGTCCTTGGTAAGTAGGATTAAGGTGAATCCCAAAGTTTTTTATTCATATGCAAAAACCAAGAGGGTGACCAGGGAAAGGATTGGACCACTTAAGGACAGTGGGGGGAAATCTATGTGTTGAGCCAGAGGAAATGGGTGAGGTACTAAATGAGTACTTTGCATCAGTGTTCACCAAAGAAAAGGACTTTGTGGAAGTTGATTCTTGGGTAGGGTGTGTGGACAGTCTAGATTATGTTAACATCGAAAAGGAGGTATTCGTCTTTTAAAAGATATTGACGTAGATAAGTCTCCTGGGTTGGATGGGATTTACCCCAGAATACCGAGGGAAGCAAGGGAGGAAACTGCTGGGACCTTGACTGACATCTTTGTATCCTCATTGGCTTCAGGTGAGATCCCAGAGGACTGGAGAATAGCTAATGTGGTACCGCAGATTAGAAAAGGTAGCAGGGATAATCCAGGAAACTATAGGCTGCAGAGCCTCACGTCGGTAGTAGGTAAATTATTTCATAGATTTCATAGAATTTACAGTGCAGAAGGAGGCCATTCGGCCCATCGAGTCTGCACCGGCTCTTGGAAAGAGCACCCTACCCAAGGTCCACACCTCCACCCTATCCCCATAACCCAGCAACCCCACCCAACACTATGGGCAATTTTGGACACTAAGGGCAATTTAGCTTAGCCACTCCACCTAACCTGCACATCTTTGGACTGTGGGAGGAAACCGGAGCACCCGGAGGAAACCCACGCACACACGGGGAGGATGTGAAGACTCCGCACAGACAGTGACCCAAGCCGGAATCGAACCTGGGACCCTGGAGCTGTGAAGCAATTGTGCTATCCACAATGCTACCGTTCTGCCCCTCATTATTGGAGAGAATTCTTAGGGACAGGATTTATACCCATTTGGAAACAAATGGACTCATCAGAAATAGAGAGCATGGTTTTGTGAAGGGGAGGTTGTGCCTCACTAACTTGATCAAATCTTCTGAGGAGGTGGCAAGATGACTGATGAGGGGAGGGCAGTGGATGTTGTTTACATGGACTTCAGTAAAGTCTTTGACAAGGTGCCTCATGGCAGACTGGTACAAAAGGTGATGTCGCATGGGATCAGAGGTGAGGTGGTGAGATGGATACAGAACTGGCTCAGTCACAGATGGCAAAGGGTAGCAGTCGAAGGGTGTTTTTCTGAATGGGAGGTTGTGACTACTGGTGTTCCACAGGAATCTGTGCTGCGGCCTCTGTTGTTTGTAGTATACAGAAATTATTTGGAGGAAAATGTAGCTGGTCTGATTAGCAAGTTCACAGATTGGTGGAGTGGCAGATAGTGTTGAGGATTGTCAAAGGAGACAGCAGGACATAGATAGGTTGGACACTTGGGCAGAGAAATGGCAAATGGAGTTTAATCCAGACAAATGTGAGGTAATGCAATTTGGTAGGTCTAACATAGAATGAAAATATGCCGTAAATGGCAAAGCTCTTAGGAATATAGAATGTCAGAGAGATCTGGATGTGCAGGTCCACAGATCTTTGAAAGTGTCAACACAAGTGGACAAGAAAGCATACAGGATACCTGCCTTCATTGGATGGGGTATCGAATATAAAAATTGGCAAGTCATGCTACAGTTCTATAGAACCTTGTAAGGTCACACTTGGAATATTGCGTGCAATTCTGATCACCACACTACCAGAAGGATGTGGAGGCTTTGGAGAGGGTGCAAAGGAGGTTTACCAGGATGTTGCCTGATCTGGAGGGTGTTAGTTATGCAGAGAGGCTGAATCGACCTGATAGAGGTCTACAAGATTTTGAGGGGCATGGATAGAGTGGATGGGCAGGCACTCTTTCCCACGGTGGATGGTTCAGTCACCTAGGGGGTATAGGTTTAAGGTTCATGGGGCAAATTTAAGAGGAGATGTGAAAGACTGGTATTTTACACAGAGGATGCTGAGTGCCTGGAACGCGTTGCCAGGGGAGATTGTGTAAGCAGATACACTAACGGCGTTCAAAAGGCATCTCGACAAATACATGGATAGGATAGGTTTAGAGGGATGCGGCACTAGGAAGTACTGAGTGTTTTGACCAAGGGTGGTATCATGACCGGTACAGGCTTGGAGGGCTATAGGGCCTGTTCCTGTGCTGTATTGTTCTTTGGAAGTGTATATCTTTTTCCTGTTCATTTCATGTATTAATGCAGCATCCAAGAACCTTAGGGCATACTCTTTGGGCTGTTGTACTATTTCTGTAGCTTCATTCTGATCTGCGATTCATCCTTAAATATTTCTACATCCTGTTGCTGCCAGAATGTACCTCATCTATAAGAGGTGCAGTCTGGCTTCAAATGCTGCACTCAACTTAAGTGATGTGAAACTCAAATAATGTGGGATTTTCTGCACACACATGCTATCCATTCAGCAGCAGGTTTAGCACTGAACTGTATATCATCATCCTGATAAATAGCAAACACCATGACGTTTGTATGTTGCCTGCTTCACTTTAGTGGGTGTGGGATAATACCACATTGTGATCCCATGCTCAATTTTGAGGACAACCCAATCTAGTCTATTTAGTTCCAGTACGTTTGACTTCCAATCTAACATTAAATCAGTCTGAAATTTGGATTGCAACACTGGTCAAACAACAAATGAGAAACACGTGAACCTATGACGTACTGCGGGCAATGTTATCATATCATTTGTTTATATCAAATTCTTCACTCCACCACAGACCTTTAACCCGTAAAAAATAAATAGTTTAACACCCTGGCTGAGGTAATGAAGAGAGTTTATGCAGAAAAAAAGGATAAAAGATACCTGGTATGTTTCAAATATGTTCAAATTCACCAGTTGACTGCTTAAAACTTCAGATCATCAATTTTAACTTCATGACCCAAAACTTCCACAATAAATAAGAGGTGCAGGCCAGTCGATTTCGGTGTGAGAACAGCTGGTGAGTCAGTTTCAGCGGGAGCATTGCGGAAGTGGCTGCTGGGAGGTAAGTCAACCTTTAAAAGCACTTGTCTTTGCAGGGGCAGGCCAGTCGATTTCGGCGGGAGACCAGCTGGTGAGTCAGTTTCAGCGGGAGCATTGCGGAAGTGGCTGCTGGGAGGTAAGTCAACCTTTAAAAGCACTTGTCTTTGCAGGGGCAGGCCATTCGATTTCGGCGGGAGAACAGCTGGTGAGTCAGTTTCAGCGGGAGCATTGCGGAAGTGGTTGCTGGGAGGTAAGTCTGTCCTTTAAAAGCACTTGTCTTTGCAGGGGCAGGCCAGTCGATTTCGGCGGGAGAATCAGCTGGTGAGTCAGTTTCAGCGGGAGCATTGCGGAAGTGGCTGCTGGGAGGTAAGTCAACCTTTAAAAGCACTTGTCTTTGCAGGGGCAGGCCAGTCGATTTCGGCGGGAGAACAGCTGGTGAGTCAGTTTCAGCGGGAGCATTGCGGAAGTGGCTGCTGGGAGGTAAGTCAACCTTTAAAAGCACTTGTCTTTGCAGGGGCAGGCCAGTCGATTTCGGCGGGAGTGGAGCTGGCTGGTGAGTCAATTTCAGCAGGAGCTGAGAATTTTTCTTTTTTTTAAAATTAGTTTTTTAGGCGGGAACAGGAAGTCGACCCGCGGACGTCTGGGAAGACCCTCACCAATAAATTCTGGTGGAGAGGAAACCCGAGACACTACACGTGTAGTGTCTCCCACCCGCCCTCCTCCTCTAACCTAATAATAAAACCCATTGGTCTGAGGTAAGTACCATATTTTATTATATTATTATTATTTTTTATAAAAATTTAATTTAGTTGTTAGCCAGATCTTGGTAGAAAGTAAGAGGAATGGCAGGGAAGGGAGTGCAATGTTCCTCCTGCAGGATGTTTGAGGTTAGGGATGCCGTTAGTGTCCCTGCTGATTTTACCTGCAGGAAGTGCTGCCATCTCCAGCTCCTCCAAGACCGAGTTAGGGAACTGGAGCTGGAGTTGGAAGAACTTCGGATCATTCGGGAGGCAGAAGGGGTCATAGATAGCAGCTTCAGGGAATTAGTTACACCAAAGATTGGAGATAGGTGGGTAACTGTAAGAGGGACTGGGAAAAAGCAGTCAGTGCAGGGATCCCCTGCGGTCGTTCCCCTGAGAAACAAGTATACCGCTTTGGATACTTGTGGGGGGGGGGGACTTACCAGGGGTAAGCCATGGGGTACGGGCCTCTGGCACGGAGTCTGTCCCTGTTGCTCAGAAGGGAAGGGGGGAGAAGAGCAGAGCATTAGTAATTGGGGACTCTATAGTCAGGGGCACAGATAGGAGATTTTGTGGGAGCGTGAGAGACTCACGTTTGGTATGTTGCCTCCCAGGTGCAAGGGTACGTGATGTCTCGAATCGTGTTTTCCGGGTCCTTAGGGGGGAGGGGGAGCAGCCCTAAGTCGTGGTCCACATTGGCACTAACGACATAGGTAGGAAAGGGGACAAGGATGTCAGGCAGGCTTTCAGGGAGCTAGGATGGAAGCTCAGAACTAGAACAAACAGAGTTGTTATCTCTGGGTTGTTGCCCGTGCCACGTGATAGTGAGATGAGGAATAGGGAGAAAGAGCATTTAGACACGTGGCTACAGGGATGGTGCAGGCGGGAAGGATTCAGATTTCTGGATAACTGGGGCTCTTTCTGGGGAAGGTGGGACCTCTACAGACAGGATGGTCTACATCTGAACCTGAGTGGCACAAATATCCTGGGGGGGAGATTTGTTAGTGCTCTTTGGGGGGGTTTAAACTAATGCAGCAGGGGCATGGGAACCTGGATTGTAGTTTTAGGGTAAGGGAGAATGAGAGTATAGAGGTCAGGAGCACAGATTTGACGTCGCAGGAGGGGGCCAGTGTTCAGGTAGGTGGTTTGAAGTGTGTCTACTTCAATGCCAGGAGTATACGAAACAAGGTAGGGGAACTGGCAGCATGGGTTGGTACCTGGGACTTCGATGTTGTGGCCATTTTGGAGACATGGATAGAGCAGGGACAGGAATGGATGTTGCAGGTTCCGGGGTTTAGGTGTTTTAGTAAGCTCAGAGAAGGAGGCAAAAGAGGGGGAGGTGTGGCGCTGCTAGTCAAGAGCAGTATTACGGTGGCGGAGAGGATGCTAGATGGGGGCTCTTCTTCCGAGGTAGTATGGGCTGAAGTTAGAAACAGGAAAGGAGAGGTCACCCTGTTGGGAGTTTTTTATAGGCCTCCTAATAGTTCTAGGGATGTAGAGGAAAGGATGGCGAAGATGATTCTGGATATGAGCGAAAGTAACAGGGTAGTTATTATGGGAGACTTTAACTTTCCAAATATTGACTGGAAAAGATATAGTTCGAGTACAATAGATGGGTCGTTTTTTGTACAGTGTGTGCAGGAGGGTTTCCTGAAACAATATGTTGACAGGCCAACAAGAGGCGAGGCCACGTTGGATTTGGTTTTGGGTAATGAACCAGGCCAGGTGTTGGATTTGGAGGTAGGAGAGCACTTTGGGGACAGTGACCACAATTCGGTGACGTTTACGTTAATGATGGAAAGGGATAAGTATACACCGCAGGGCAAGAGTTATAGCTGGGGGAAGGGCAATTATGATGCCATTAGACGTGACTTGGGGGGGATAAGATGGGGAAGTAGGCTGCAAGTGTTGGGCACACTGGATAAGTGGGGCTTGTTCAAGGATCAGCTACTGCGTGTTCTTGATAAGTATGTACCGGTCAGACAGGGAGGAAGGCGTCGAGCGAGGGAACCGTGGTTTACCAAGGAAGTGGAATCTCTTGTTAAGAGGAAGAAGGAGGCCTATGTGAAGATGAAGTGTGAAGTTTCGGTTGGGGCGATGGATAGTTACAAGTTAGCGAGGAAGGATCTAAAGAGAGAGCTAAGACGAGCAAAGAGGGGACATGAGAAGTATTTGGCAGGAAGGATCAAGGAAAACCCAAAAGCTTTCTATAGGTATGTCAGGAATAAGCGAATGACTAGGGAAAGAGTAGGACCAGTCAAGGACAGGGATGGGAAATTGTTTGTGGAGTCTGAAGAGATAGGCGAGATACTAAATGAATATTTTTCGTCAGTATTCACTCAGGAAAAAGATAATGTTGTGGAGGAGAATGCTGAGCCCCAGGCTAATAGAATAGATGGCATTGAGGTACGTAGGGAAGAGGTGTTGGCAATTCTGGACAGGCTGAAAATAGATAAGTCCCCGGGACCTGATGGGATTTATCCTAGGATTCTCTGGGAGGCCAGGGAAGAGATTGCTGGACCTTTGGCTTTGATTTTTATGTCATCATTGGCTACAGGAATAGTGCCAGAGGACTGGAGGACAGCAAATGTGGTCCCTTTGTTCAAAAAGGGGAGCAGAGACAACCCCGGCAACTATAGACCGGTGAGCCTCACGTCTGTAGTGGGTAAAGTCTTGGAGGGGATTATAAGAGACAAGATTTATAATCATCTAGATAGGAATAATATGATCAGGGATAGTCAGCATGGCTTTGTGAAGGGTAGGTCATGCCTCACAAACCTTATTGAGTTCTTTGAGAAGGTGACTGAACAGGTAGACGAGGGTAGAGCAGTTGATGTGGTGTATATGGATTTCAGCAAAGCGTTTGATAAGGTTCCCCACGGTAGGCTATTGCAAAAAATACGGAGGCTGGGGATTGAGGGTGATTTAGAGATGTGGATCAGAAATTGGCTAGCTGAAAGAAGACAGAGGGTGGTGGTTGATGGGAAATGTTCAGAATGGAGTACAGTCACAAGTGGAGTACCACAAGGATCTGTTCTGGGGCCGTTGCTGTTTGTCATTTTTATCAATGACCTAGAGGAAGGCGCAGAAGGGTGGGTGAGTAAATTTGCAGACGATACTAAAGTCGGTGGTGTTGTCGATAGTGTGGAAGGATGTAGCAGGTTACAGAGGGATATAGATAAGCTGCAGAGCTGGGCTGAGAGGTGGAAAATGGAGTTTAATGTAGAGAAGTGTGAGGTGATTTACTTTGGAAGGAATAACAGGAATGCGGAATATTTGGCTAATGGTAAAGTTCTTGAAAGTGTGGCTGAGCAGAGGGATCTAGGTGTCCATGTACATAGATCCCTGAAAGTTGCCGCCCAGGTTGATAGGGTTGTGAAGAAGGCCTATGGAGTGTTGGCCTTTATTGGTAGAGGGATTGAGTTCCGGAGTCGGGAGGTCATGTTGCAGCTGTACAGAACTCTGGTACGGCCGCATTTGGAGTATTGCGTACAGTTCTGGTCACCGCATTATAGGAAGGACGTGGAGGCTTTGGAGCGGGTGCAGAGGAGATTTACCAGGATGTTGCCTGGTATGGAGGGAAAATCTTATGAGGAAAGGCTGATGGACTTGAGGTTGTTTTCGTTGGAGAGAAGAAGGTTAAGAGGAGACTTAATAGAGGCATACAAAATGATCAGGGGGTTGGATAGGGTGGACAGTGAGAGCCTTCTCCCGCGGATGGATATGGCTGGCACGAGGGGACATAACTTTAAACTGAGGGGTAATAGATATAGGACAGAGGTCAGAGGTAGGTTCTTTACGCAAAGAGTAGTGAGGCCGTGGAATGCCCTACCTGCTACAGTAGTGAACTCGCCAACATTGAGGGCATTAAAAAATTTATTGGATAAACATATGGATGATAATGGCATAGTGTAGGTTAGATGGCTTTTGTTTCGGTGCAACATCGTGGGCCGAAGGGCCTGTACTGCGCTGTATTGTTCTATGTTCTATGTATCTACTTAAGTGATTAAAAAAAAAAATTATAAATAAGTGAATCAATGCAGCAACTTTGTCAACAGTACTCAGTCTGAAACTTTGATAGTGTTTAATTTAACGTTTAGTACAGCATTTGGGAAGCTGGTTCATAATGGTAATACCACTGCACTAGTAATCCAGAGGTCCAGACTCATGCTCTGGGGACATGGCCTCAAATCACAGCAAGGCAGTGTGGTGAAATTTAAATTCAATGAATAAATACAGAATTGAAAGCTGGTCTCAGTAAACATGACCAGGGGCGAAATTCTCCGGAAACGGCGCGATGTCCGCCGACTGCCGCCCAAAACAGCGCAAATCAGTCGGGCATCGCGCCGCCCCAAAGGTGCAGAATGCTCCGCATCTTTGGGGGCCGAGCCCCAACCTTAAGGGGCTAGGTCGGCGCCGGACGAATTTCCGTCCCGCCAGCTGGCGGAAAAGGCCTTTGGTGCCCCGCCAGCTGGCGCGGAAATGACATCTCCGGGTGGCGCATGCGCGGGAGAGTTAGCGGCCGCTGACGGCATTCCCGCGCATGCGCATTGGAGGGAGTCTCTTCCGCCTCCGCCATGGTGGAGACCGTGGCGAAGGCGGAAGGAAAAGAGTGCCCCACGGCACAGGCCCGCCTGCGGATCGGTGGGCCCCGATCGCGGGCCAGGCCACCGTGGGGGCACCCCCCGGGGCCAGATCGCTCCGCGCCCCCCCCAGGACCCCGGAGCCCTCCCGCGCCGCCTTGTCCCGCCGGTAAGGTAGGTGGTTTAAATCTACGCCGGCGGGACAGGCATTTTAGCGGCGGGACTTCGGCTCATCCGGGCCGGAGAATCGCGCGGGGGGGGGCCTGCCAACCAGCGCGGCGCGATTCCCGCCCCCACCGAATATCCGGTGCCGGAGACTTCGGCAACCGGCGGGGGCGGGATTCACGCCAGCCCCCGGCGATTCTCCGACCCGGCGGGGGGGTCGGAGAATCTCGCCCCAGGACACTATCATTGATCGTCACAAAAATCAACCTGGTTCACTGATGACCTTTAGGAAAGGAAATCTGCCATTCATACCTTGTCT
The DNA here is from genome assembly GCF_047496885.1 of Scyliorhinus torazame. NCBI lineage: Eukaryota > Metazoa > Chordata > Chondrichthyes > Carcharhiniformes > Scyliorhinidae > Scyliorhinus > Scyliorhinus torazame. Next base: position 216,878,747 of record NC_092709.1, on the reverse strand, counting down.
GGCCTACATGTGACTCCAGGCCCACAGCAATGTGCATGACTCCTAATTGCCCTTGAGATAATCTAGCAAGCCACTCGTTCAGGGGAAATTATGAACAGGCAAGAAATGCTGGCCTTGCCAGTGACACCCACATCCCATCAAAGAACAAAATAAATCTGGGAGACAACCACAGAGATTAATATATCAACCATCCATAAACAAGGAATATTGGAATAAAAATTCCTGTCTTTTGATTATGTACAATTGCTGTGATATGTGCAGGGGTTGAGGGAGGGTCCTGGCACGGCCAGGTCTCTGCCCCCTTCGTTAACATTGACTTCTGGTGGTGGCATACAGGAGAAGGCTGCAGACTAAGTAGCTCATGCCAGGGTACTTGTTTTTTGGCCCTCTTTGCCCGCTTCCCAGGAAACTTTGGTGAATAATCTTGACTGAAAGGCTTAATGAACATGTTGATGAAAAAATGCCAAAAAATTTCAAAAAAGGCTGGTGAAAAGAAAGCGATGAGAGGAAACCCTTTGACGGATTTGGGGAGTCCGCATGGTTTAGCAGGAGGGAAGACTGCGGAGTCAACTCTGCAGGTGCTGCTGCTCTTATTACAGCAGGTATGCACTGGGCAGGGGTACTGGCCTCAAGAGTTTGAGAAACACTTTGAAAAACAAGGGCAAGTAATGATGGACACCCTCAAAATAATCGATTGAGGAGGTCTTGGTCCAATTTGGGAGGTGGAGAAAATTTCAGAGGCTGTGAAAAAGCAAGGAGAGTTGGTGCAGGAAGTGGAGGAAACCTCGTCAAGGCACAGTGATCAAATCACCTTGTTGGTGGGGGAGAGAAACAAGATCCTGAAAGTGAAAGCGGATGACCTGGAGAACAGGTCAAAGAGACAAAACCTCAGAATTGTGGGGTTGCCAGAGGGGATGGAGGACCCGAATCCCACTGAGTCTCTTCTCAGATATTTGGAAATTGGTGGGGGGGCGGGTGAGGGGTTGGACAGGTATCCCCTTCAGAGTTTGATAGGGCCCACCCTTAGAGATAGACATCTCTAATGGAAAGGATCCTTTTACTTGCAGGGTCGGAGGAGGCTAACACATCTGGAATCTATGGGTGGATCCTACCAAAAGTAAGCTCAGTGGATAGTGAGAAAGCAAAGTGGGAGGGGGAGCTAGGGCCCATAGTAGATGGTGAGGTGTGGGAGTGAAGCCCTTCAGAGGGTGAACTCCACATCCTCGTGTGTGAGGCTGGGCTTGATCCAGCTGAAGGTAGTGTTTAGGGTGCACCTAACCAAGAAGGGGATGAATAATTTTTTCTTGGAGGTGGACGATAAGTGTGAGCGTTGTGACATTATGTAGAATGTCTAGTGCATAAAGGGTTAATGTAATATCATAATCAACCACTAGATGGATCTGGGGAGCAGATCTATAAAAAGAAATGCCTCTCAGGCTTCCGGGAGACGAGTGGAGAGAGTGGAGAGAATAGGTTAAAGAGACAAGGAGAAGAGCACAGTATAATTTAAGATAGTGTGCATGAGACAAATGTTAGTATAGTGTAGATTGTAGTTTAGTTAGAATATTGCTTGCTTTAGGAATAGTGTTCGAACTGCATAATAAGTAGTGTAATAAATTTAGTTTTGTTTATTTGATTTAGCTTTTTGTGGTCTTTGTGTACACTACAAATCCATCCTGAGTATAAGCAACACAAAGAACACCACAAGCGGTGCTCTGGGGGCCTGGCCAATGATATGCACAGGTTCTGGTCCTGTCCCAAACTTGTGAGCTTTCTTTAGCACCATGCAGGCGATTCTCAATATTGATCTGGAGCCCTGGCCTTTGGTTGCTATATTTGGGGTGTTGGACTCGCCGGGGCTGCAGACGGGAGCGGAAGCAGGTGTCCTTGCCTTCGCCTCGTTGATTGCCTGGAGGCAAGTCCTGCTGGGCTGGAGGTCTCCAACCCCACAAATTGTCCTGGCATGGTTAGGGTTTTTTAATATCTAGAGAGGTTAAGTAAAGTTCTACCGGAGGTGGGGACTTTTTACTACTTACTTCAAGGAACTAATCACTGTCAGTTGTTGGGGGAGGGAGGGGGTTGGGGTGCATGGGATGTGTTCTCTTTGGCATTTTGTTTTGTTTGATATTTCAATGGTTTTATAAAAATGTATATGTTTTTCAAGATTTTGTAAAATTGAAAACTTTAATAAAAACATTTTTTTTAAACATTCCATTTGGACACAGGTGGAGTGTTGCCTTGATGTACATGTCCGAAAAGGGTTACATTATCTAGCAGAAATCTAGTCAGTGCTGACACACTGGGCCCCAGAAATCAGGATAAGAAATACTTCACTTGCAAAAAAAAGCTGCTCACAAGACCAGTTTCTGAGTGGCCAAAATGATCAATTGCTGTTGGGAAAGCAGAAAATGGTCATTTGATTCCTTTTTTTAAAAAGGAATCACGGGCTGGATTCTCCCAAAAAGGGGCTATACTCCGGAGTTTCCTCATAAAAAGATAAAGCAATTCACTTACCTTCAGGGGGCTAGCAGGGACCCGGAGTAATTCACGCAGCATTGGTTGCGGATATAGGCCCCCGCATGTCCGGTTTCGAGTCCGCGCATGCGCACGGCGGTGGCCTCCAGAGGCCACGCCGAGCACCATGGCGGGCTCGGACCGTGGAGGCAGCTCCGAAATATAGGCCCCCCCGATTGGCCTCGCCTACTTGCATCAGACCGGCCCGATCTGTCCCCCGGCAGCCCATAATGCACCCCCCCCCCCCGCCAAGTGCCCGATCCCCCAGCCCAGCACCAGGGCGGCCGCAGACTGAGTCCACAGCTGCCATGCGCGGTTTCCAAACGACAATAGGTGGTTAGATCCACGCCGTCGGGAACTCGGCAGGCTGGGAGCGGAGGATCGCTGGGCGGGGTAACTCGCGAAAACGGCGATTCTCGGGTCCCGGAGAATCGCCGGACCGGTGCCGGGCCCGATTTCGGCGCGGAAGTTGAGTCTCCGCCCCTGGGCCAAATGCGATTTCAGCGCGGGGCTGCGGAGAATCCAGCCCCACATCCAAGTGCAGAATGGCCAGGTCTCAATGGGGTATAAAGAAGCTGCATCAATATTCTTTGTCTTCCCCACTCCTTCCAAATCAAATGGACGTACCCAGGGAGTAAGGGACATTAGTGGCATAAGCAAACATGTGCTTGCGCTCTCATTTCAGATTTCAGATGGGGGTGGCACTAAAACAAACTACTAGGTAATGTCCTTCTCTGGCAGACTTAATGAGGGTGGCACATCAGTTTTCCAGGAATTTCTAGGCCATACTTCAGAAGATCATTATGTTATACCATGAGCATAATCTGGAATTTGACTGTAAGATCAAAATAGTGATATCTTATTATTGTTTCTGTACTTCATCCAGTTCAATATACTTTATTGCTGATTAAATAGCTTTAGTCAGTGAAGGTAAGAATAATTTGTAGGTAAGCAATACATTAGAAAATAACTAAGGTTACCAAAGTTGGCAAAGCCAGTTTGAGTTTTTAAAAAGTACAGGTGTACAACAATCTGAGCCAACAGTACAACCAAAACTCATTTTAACTCTTCAAATGCCATTGCTTTTTCCATGTATCAAAGTATGCAGCCAGATTGATAATCAGAGCAGCAGAATGGATTGTCGGGGACTCTTTGTCTGTTCTGGCTTCATAATACAATGGTGTCAATGGTGAGGACTCCTAGGATTACTCTCTCCCAATGTATATCACTGTGTCACCACCTCTTGTGAGTCTGTTCTGCTGGGGGGACAGGTCATACCGAGGGTTGGTTACAGTGGTGTCTGGGACATTGTATGCTATGATTCTGTGAGTCTGACTATGTCAAGCAATTGCTTTACTAGTCAATGGGCAGCTCTCCCAATTTTGGCACAAGCTCCAGATGTTAGAAAGAGGGCTTTGCAGCAGCGACAGGGCTAGGTGTGCTGTAATCATTTCCTTTGCCGAGACCAATGCTGTGCGGTCCTTCCGGTTTCATTCTTTTTGGACTTTGTAGCAGCTTGATACAACTGAATGGCTTGCTTGGCCATTTCAGAGAGCATTTAAAAGTCACCCTGGACTTACAGGCATGAATAACTGATTTCCTTCCCTGAAGGACATTAGTGAATCAGATGGGTTTATACAACAGTTGACAATGATTTCATGGTCACTATAACTGAGAGAAGCTTTTTTCCCCCAGATTTATCAATCAAGTTCAAATTAAAATTTTAACAATCCTAAAGGGTGCCTTATCACTCCCCAAGGTGTCCCAAGACCAGATTCAAGCAGGTACCCTTATTTGTCCAAAGCGGTACCCTGACTAACCAATTGAATGCACAAGGTTCAGACCTCCTCTTACCTGCAAACTTCGGTTTTACAATCCTGGGGCGCGATTCTCCGATCGCGGGACAGGGTGTCCGCGCCGTCGTCGCGTTTCACGCCGGGGCGAAACGGGCGCGGGCACTAGCAATTCTGGCCCCCATAGGGGGCCAGCACGGCGCTGGAGCGGTTCATGCCTCACTTCGTGGCGCGCACTGGGGGCGGCGTCACCCCACGCTTGCGCGGTGGCTTTACGGAACGCGCCGCTCCCGACGCAACATGGCGCGGCTGTTCTGGGGCCGGATGCGCAACAATGTAGGCCCGGGGGGGGGGAAAGAGGCCGGCCTGCCGCTCGTGGGCCCTGATCGCGGGCCAGACCCCATCGGAGCCCCCCTCCCACCACAGGGCCAACTCCCGACCTTTCGCGCAGAGTTCGCGCCGGCAGCAACCAGGAGTGGACGGTGCCAGCGGGACTCTGCTTTTTCCACGTGGCCGCTCGGTCCATCCGGGCTCGAGAATCGGCGGCCCAGCCTCGTACAGCGGCCCGTGACCGGCGCCGCGCCAAATGGTGCCGATTCTCCGCACCTCGGAGAATCGCGCGCCGGCATCACGCGGTTGTGCCGATTCTCCAGCCCGGCACGGGGCTGGGAGAATCGCGCCCTTGTTCTCCCAGAATCCCACATCAGTGGAGACAGCCATTGCTGGCACTAGGTGCATTCCAATTATTCAAGCGTGTGATTTCACTGCACTTACCTCTCTTTGATGTGGTCAATGTTTACAAACATTGGGGTTTCACCACTTAGGCCACTGAAACGAGAAGGGAGATGAATTCATCAAAGCGACAGATGATTTTTACGAGCAGTCAATCATAAATCACGACTTAAAAGCCATGAATGGATTGCAGACAGTGAATCTGTGAGAACCAGACTCAGGCACAGCTGCTCACCTTCGAGGAATGGACATGTGCAACTGCAAGGTTGGGCAGCACGGTGGCACAGTGGTTAGCACTGCTGCCTCGGCACGGAGGACCCGGGTTCGATCCCGGGTCATTGTCTGTGTGGGTTTGCACGTTCTCCCTGAGTCTGCATGGGTTTCACCCCCATGACCCAAAGATGTGCAGGTTAGGTGGATTGACCACAATTGTCCCTTAATTGGAAAACAATAATTGGTACCCTAAATTAAAAAAAAAGTGCAGCTGCAAAGTAAGTATTACAGCTATAATGCTGCCCGCAGCCTGTGTCTGGGCTGCTCTCTCACCTCCAGACAGGAATCTCTTTTCTGGGGGGTGGAGGGGGGGGGGGGGGGGGGGGGGGGTGGAGAGAGGTCTGCATGAGGGTGAGTCTATGCGTGTGGGAGCTCTTTTAGACAGGGGGTCCCTGTATTGGGTCCCCATGTGGGGTACCCCCTATTACAGAGGTCACTGTGAGGGGACTCCCCTTTTTCAGGTCCCTAAGGGGTCCCTCTATAACTGGGAATACGGGTTGGGTCACCCCCCGTACTTGGGGGTGTGGGGGCACCCAGGCAATCCGGGGGTGGGTTGTTGCCGCGAGGTGGAGGTGTGTGGTCAGGGCCGATTTGCGCTGCTGTGCGGTGCACTAGACGTGCACTGCGCACACCACCTAGCAGTGTTGGACTTGGTGCCACAGATTGCCGGCGACATGTCCTGCATCCGTGGCCTCTGGAACTCCTCCAATCGGCTACGGACCTCTGGAGTGTCGCTGACATCTCCTTCTGAATGACCCAGCCACACCCTATCGTTGCCATCAGCGCTGGGTAACCCTGTACCTGAGGCTCAGCATCAAGCTGGGTCCTGGGATCCAGCAGACATCTGACTGCTGTCTTGCCTGGGCATTACTGCCTCAACCTGATGTGCATCAACAGCTGTGTGGTGCTCACCAGATTGTGCCGCAGAAAACTGACAAACATTTCCCACCAAGGTGAGTGCATCTGCACTGGCAGAGGGTGGGGCTGACAACTATGATGCATCGATTGTATCTTCCTCGGAACTCTCCTCCAAGGTGTTCTTCTGGGAGGCTGGAGAGGGGGCCACCCAGAATGGACCGGCGCCAGCGGCTGGAGGACCTGTGGGAGAATGGACATGTGGTCAGTGGGAGGGATGGGTCAGTCAGGAAGGGTGGATGCTCTTACTGGTCTTGGGGCAGGCTGGGGGGCATTGGTGTCAACTCATCCCTCCTGGTCTCAACCGCATCTCGGAACCTTGCCAGGTCCACATCGCCAAATCTTGGGGCCGGTCTTCTCGATGCCCTGGCTGCCAGCTGGCTGGGGTTGGCTGAGCAAGAGCTGTTTAAGTGCTGCTCAACCTTGTTAGCGGGGGGTTGGCGAGCACGGTCCCGGCGAATCAGCTGGCGAGCCTTCATTTGTGGCGAGAAGCTCATGGGCCCTCGTTAAGTGGGCCAATTAATGTTGAATAGTGTTGCCGGCCTCACTGGGCCGAGCACCGGGAGGCTCGTGGCAGTTCCGGCTCGCTACTATACTTCGAGGTCTTTCTGGAGAATCGGGCCCTTAGTCTCCCAAATGCAGACCCCCGGCCAGAAACTGTCTTTGTAAAAGAGTGTGACTCATTGACAAAGCCAGCATTCATTGTCCATCTCTAACCAACCGTGAAAACCGTTGTAGTCCCTATGGTATAGGTACACCCAAAATGTTGTTTAGGAGGGGGATTTTAACCCAGAGATGTTAAAGGCAGAACAATAAATTTCCAAGTCAGCATGGTATGTGACTTGGTAGGTGATGCGCAATCAATTACTCTCAAGACAAGGTGAGGCATAACTAATAGGATTTAATCTGCTAGAACTGTACCCAGCAGCTTTGATACAGAAAGTGAAGGCTGCTGGGACGGCATCAGTTCTTATACTCCGCCTCTCAGGGCGGAGCTATGTACATCAGCCAATGGTAGACTCCTGGGTCTAACCAATGGTGATCCACCTCTCAGGTACCGCAACACCTGGTATTAAACTGTCTTTTGTAAAAGAGTGTGACTCATTGACAAAGCCAGCATTCATTGTCCATCTGTAACCGACCGTGAAAACCGTTGTTGTCCATGTGGTATAGGTACACCCAAAATGTTGTTTAGGAGGGGGATTTTAACCCAGAGATGTTAAAGGCAGAACAATAAATTTCCAAGTCAGCATGGTATGTGACTTGGTAGGTGATGCGCAATCAATTACTCTCAAGACAAGGTGAGGCATAACTAATAGGATTTAATCTGCTAGAACTGTACCCAGCAGCTTTGATACAGAAAGTGAAGGCTGCTGGGACGGCATCAGTTCTTATACTCCGCCTCTCAGGGCGGAGCTATGTACATCAGCCAATGGTAGACTCCTGGGTCTAACCAATGGTGATCCACCTCTCAGGTACCGCAACACCTGGTATTAAACTGTCTTTTGTAAAAGAGTGTGACTCATTGACAAAGCCAGCATTCATTGTCCATCTGTAACCGACCGTGAAAACCGTTGTTGTCCATGTGGTATAGGTACACCCAAAATGTTGTTTAGGAGGGTGATTTTAACCCAGAGATGTTAAAGGCAGAACAATATATTTCCAAGTCAGCATGGTATGTGACTTGGTGAGAAATTTAAAGGTTCTGGTATTCCCAAGCACCCATTACCCTTGTGATTTTGGTAGAGGAGGTTTGGAAAGTACTGTTGAAGCAGTCTTGATGTGTTCCTGCAGTGCATCATGTAAATGATACACATACTGCAGCCAAAGCTATCAAGCACAGGCAGAGCCAAGTAAATAAGACACAATATCTAAATGTTACTCACCCAAATAAAATGAGCCAAAGTATACATACTGGATTACTGGAACCCAAAAAGAGCTCAACAATACAAACAAAGGAAAACCTCCTCCCAATGATTTCAAATAGCCTAGTGCATATTTAACACCGGCAATATAGTCCCTGGCGCACCCTCAAATGCAAAGAAACACGTTAAAGTGTACAATGTTGTATCCAGCAATTGACAAGAACAAATGATTAGGGCAGAGTGAGATCCTCAAAATTATACGTCAACATTTACCAACTGTGGATATTTTTTATCCGTTTTGACCAACTGGTTACAACAGGTTCGCCACTTGCTTACAGATGATTGACAACTAAAATAATGAGATCATACGTACCGTGATACACTAGTGATATGATGGATTTATGGATTCTCATGGAGATAATGAGCAGGATTCTCCGTTTGCGAGACTTTGTTCGCTCACCAGAGATGAATCGCCACCGATTTGTGCTCACGCTGGGTGTGCAAATCCGGAAGCAATTTACAATCTCTTGCCATGCAAATTTAGTATGGCGAGGTTGCGAGGAATTTCTTTCCGAATCCTGCAATCAGGCTGCTATTTTGAGCGGGCGGCCCAAAAAAAGTGGGTATGCTAAATTAAAAAAATAAAATACCAGGCTGTGATTGACAGCTTCCACACCCACCAGCTGCCTGGATTGGTTGATTCATCTCCCTTCACACTTGCCTGAGTTTCAAGTAGTCAGTTTGTGAGACTAACCACAATGTTTATAAACATCGAGCTATGATTGACAGTTCCTGAACCACATCAAAGGTAGTTAAGTGTTTTAAGTGCTCTCACTTCCTCTATTTCTCTGCAGAAAGCATTTAACTGTCTTTGATATGGTCCAGGAGCTATCAACTACAGCTAGATGTTTATAAACATTGGTTAGTTTCACAGCTGACTACTCATTTACTAACCACATTATCAATTGAAAACATTCCCAGTTTCTGAATTCCCTCTTCTCTCACCCTGGCCTAGGGGTATGACTAGACTGGGATGGCAACAGGTGGGGAGGGAACCAACAAGAGGGAAAAACATACTTCACCTCATCCTCACCAATCTGCCTGCTCCAGATGAACTGTCATGACTGTATCGGTAGAAGTGACCACCGCACAGTCCTTGTGGAGACAAAGTCCCGTCTTCACACTGAGGATATTCTCTATCCTGTTGTGTGGGGACTACCACTATGCTAAATGGGATAGAATTTGAACAGATCTAGCAACTCAAGACTGGACATCCATGTGGCACTGTAGGCCATCAGCAGCAGCAGAATTGTATTCAAACACAATCTGTAACCTCATGGCCCTGCATATCCCCCACTCTGCCATTACCACCAAGCCAGGGGATTAACCCTGGTTCAATAAAGAGTGCAGGAGAGCATGCCAGGGGTAACATCAGGCATACTGGAAAATGAGGTGTCGACGTGGTGAAGCTACAACACAGGACTACTTGCGTGCCAAACAGCAGCAAGTAATAGACAAGAGCTAAGCGATTCCACAACGAGCGCATCAAATATAAGCTCTGCAGTCCTGCCACATCCAACTGTGAATGGTGGTGGACAATTAATCAACTCCCTGGAGGAGGAAGCTCCACAAATATCCCCATCCTCAATGATGGAGGAGCCCAGCACATCTGTGCAAAAGACAAGGCTGAGGCATTCGCAACAATCTTCAGCCAGAAGAGCCGAGTGGATGAACCAACTTGGTCTGCTCTGAGGCCCTCAGCATCACAGATAATATGATTCACTCCACATGATATCAAGAAACAGCTGAAGGCGATGGATACTGCAAGGCCTATGGGCCCTGATAATATTCCAGCAATAGTGCTGAAGACTTGTGTGCCAGAACTTGCCACACCTCTAGCCAAGTTGTTCCAGTACAGCTACAAAACTGGCACCTAAACGGCAATGTGGAAAATTGCCCAGGTGTGTCCTGTAAACAAGAAACAGGACAAATGCAAACCAGCCAATTACTGCCCTATCAGCCTACTCCCCATCATCAGCAAAGTGATGGAAGGAGTCATCAACAGTGCTATCAAGTGGCACTTACTCAGCAATAATCTGCTCACAGACGCTCAGTTTGGGTTCTGCCAGGGTCACTCAGCTCCTGACTTCATTACAGCCTTGGTTTAAACATGGACAAAAGAGCTGAGTGCTCGAGGTGAGACGAGAGTGACTGCCTTTGACATCAAGGCAGCATTTGACTGAGTATGGTAAGGAGCCCAAACTAAACTGGAGTCAATGGGAATCGGGGGAAAACCCTCCATTGGTTGGAGTCAAACCTGGCACAAAGGACGCTGGTTGTGATGGTTGGAGGTCAATCATCTCAGCTTCAGAACATTACTGCAGGAGTTCCTCAGGGTAATGTCCTAGGCCCAACCATCTTCAGTTGCTTCATCAATGGCCTCCTCTTCATCATAAAGTCAGAAGTGGGGATGTTTGCGGATGACTGCACAATGTTGAGCACCATTCGCAACTCCTCAGATACTGAAGCAGTCCATGTCCAAATGCAGCAAGACCTGGACAATATCCAGGCTTGGGCTGACAAGTGGCAAGTTACATTCGTGCCACATAAGTGCCAGGCAATGACCATCTCCTACAAGAGAGGATCTATCCATCGCCCCTTGACATTCAAAGGCATTACCATCGCTGGATCCCCCACAATCAACATCCTGGGGGTTATCATTGATCAGTAACTGAACTGGACCAGCCATATTAATACTACCAAGGCATGTCAAAGGCTAGGAATCCTACAGTGAGTATCTCATCTCCTGACCCCCCCCCCCCCCCCGCAAAGCCTGTCCTCCATCTACAAGGCACAAGTCAGGAGTGTAATGGGATACTCTCCATTTGCCTGGATGAGTGCAGCTCCAACAACACTCAAGAAGCTCAACACCCTCCAGGACAAAGCAGCAGCTTGATTGCTTCCCCTTCCACAAATACTCAAACACTCCACCGCTGACGAACAGAGGCAGCCGCGTGTACTATCTACAAGACGTACTGCAGCAACTCATCAATGTTCCTTGGATAGCACATTCCAAAGACAAAAACACGACCACCTAGAAGGACAAGAGCAGCAGATACCTGGTAAACCCACCACCTAGATGTTCCCCTACAAGTCACTCAACACCCTGACTTGGAAATATATCGCCGTTCCTTCACTGTTGCTCGGGCAACATCCTGGAATGCCGCCCCGAACAGCACAGTGGGTGTACCTACATCTCACGGTCTGCAGCGGTTCAAGAAGGCAACTCATCACCACCCTCTGAAGGGTAACTGGGAAGGGATGGGCAATAAATGCTGGCTTAACCAGCAATGCCCACATCCTGGGCGGGATTCTCCGAAATGGAGGCAGAGTGTTCGCGCCGTTGTGAACGCCGTTGAGGTTCACGACGGCGCGAAACGGCCCCTATCCCGACCGATTCAGGGTTCGATAATGGGCTAGGAGCGGCGCCGCGTCATTTACGCACGCCAGGCCTTGGCGCCGCGTCAAGGCGGCGCCGCATACATGACGCGGCCGGCGCCGCATAACTGGCATCACCCGCGCATGCATGGTTGCCGTCCTCTCCGAGTCCGCCCCGCAAGAAGATGTCAGATGGATCTTGCGGGGCTGCGGAAGAAAGGAGGTCCTCCTTCAGAGAGGACGGCCCGATGATCGGTGGGCACCGATCGCGGGCCACACCCCATTTGAGGCCCCCCCGGTGCAGGATCCCCCCTTCCCCCCCCCCCGCAGACCATCCCCCAGCGTTCCCGTGCTGTTCTCGCCGGCAGCGACCAGGTGTGGATGGCGCCGGGGGGAATCCGCCATTTTGGGCTGGCCGCTCGGCCCATCCGGGCCTGAGAATAGCAGGGGTGTCGGAGAATCGCCATTTTGGGTGTCTCGGGCGATTCTCCGGCCTGCCGCGCGGAACTCGATGGGGCCGTTCTCGCCACTTGGGTGAATCGCGGGAGGGCGTCGGACCGGCGTTGTGGGAAAATTTGGCGACCCAGGCGATTCTCCCAACCGGCGCGGGAGCGGAGAATCGCGCCCATTGTAAATGATTTTAAAAGTAAAATAAATTACAGATGCAAAGTATTCATTTAATACCTCAACTATGTTTCCTGCTCCATCATTAAATCTTCTTTTGGGAAACTACAGGTGTATTCATTTGTGTATCTCCTTCAAACCTGACCTCCTGCACATCCCCAATTTTAATTGCTCCAAGGTGGTGACCATGGGCGTCATTCTCCGACCCCCCGCCGGGTTGGAGAATCGCCGGGGGCTGCCGTGAATCCCGCCCCCGCCGGTTGCCAAAGTCTCCGGCACCGGATATTCGGCGGTGGCAGGAATCGCGCCGCGCCGATTGGCGGGGCCCCCCGCTCGATTCTCCGGCCCGGATAGGCCGAAGTCCCGCCGATAAATTGCTTGTCCCGCCGGCGTGGATTAAACCGCCTTTTGAACGGCAGGACAAGGCGGCGTGGGCGGGCTCCGGGGTCCTGGGGGGGCGCGGGGCGATCTGGCCCCGGGGGGTGCCCCCACGGTGGCCTGGCCCGCGATCGGGGCCCACCGATCCGCGGGCGGGCCTGTGCCGTGGGGGCACTCTTTCCCATCCGCCTCCGCCACGGTCTCCACCATGGCGGAGGCGGAAGAGACTCCCTCCACTGCGCATGCGTGGGAAACTGTCAGCGACCGCTGACGCTCCTGCGCATGCGCCGCCCCGAGATGTCATTTCCGCGCTAGCTGGCGGGGCAACAAAGGCCGTTTCCACCAGCTGGCCGGGCGGAAATTCCTCCGGCGTCGGCCTAGCCCCTCAATGTTGGGGCTCGGCCCCCAAAGATGCGGAGCATCCCGCACCTTTGGGGCGGCGCGATGCCCGTCTGATTGGCGCCGTTTTGGGCGCCAGTCGGCGGACATCGCGCTGTTTCCGGAGAATTTCACCCCACTTCTTCAAATGCCCAGGACCTAGGGCGAAATTCTGGTGCCCCGCCAGCTGGCGCGGAAATGCGGCGCATGCGCAGTGGGGAGAGTTTCTTCCGCCTCCGCCATGGTGGAGACCGTGGCGGAGGCGGAAGGGAAAGAGTGCCCCCACGGCACAGGCCTGCCCGCGGATCGGTGGGCCCCGATCGCGGGCCTGGCCTCTGTGGGGGCACCCCCCGGGGTCAGATCGCCCCGCGCCCCCTCCCCAGGACCCCGGAGCCCGCCCACGCCGTCTGGTCCCGCCGGTAAATACCAACTTTGATTTACACCGGCGGGACAGGCAATGTCTGGGCGGGACTTCGGCCCACCTGGGCTGGAGAATTGAGCGGGGGGTCCCGCCAACCAGCGCGGCCCGATTCCCGCCCCCGCCCAATCTCCGGTACCGGAGACTTCGGCGGTGGGTCGGAGAATGACGGCCCTAAACTCTGGAAGTCTTCCCGTACATTGGGCGTGATTCTCCGCTCCTGCGACTAAGTAACCACGCCGTCGTGAATGCTGTTGAGGTTCACGACGGCGTGAAACGGCCCCGATCTCGACCGATTCAGGGCCCGAAAATGGGCTAGGATCGGAGCCGCAAGAAACTCAGATGGCATGTCGTTAAGCAGCGTCGTCAGCGCGCACCGGGAATTGGTGCCGCGTAAAAGCAGCGCTGCGTAAATGATGCGTCCAGCGCCGCATAACTGGCGTCACCCGCGCATGCGTGGTTGCCGTCCTCCCCGAGGCCGCCGCACAAGGAGATGTCGGATGGATCTTGCAGGGTGCGGAGGAAAGGAGGTCCTCCTTCAGAGAGGCCGGCCTGCCGATCGGTGGGCACCATTCGCGGGCCAGACCCCATTTGAGTCCTAACCCCGTGAAAGAACCCGCTCGCCCCCCCACAGGCCACCCCCCCCCCCCCCAGCGTTCCCGCGCTGTTCCCTCCGGCAGTGACCAGGGGCGAAATTCTCCGGAAACGGCGCGATGTCCGCCGACTGGCGCCCAAAACGGCGCCAATCAGACGGGCATCGCGCTGCCCCAAAGGTGCGGAATGCTCCGCATCTTTGGGGGCTGAGCCCCAACATTGAGGGGCTAGGCCGACGCCGGAGGAATTTCCTCCGCTGGCGCGGAAATGACATCTCCGGGCGGCGCATGCGCGGGAGCGTCAGCGGCCGCTGACAGTTTCCCGCGCATGCGCAGTGGAGGGAGTCTCTTCCACCTCCGCCATGGTGGAGACCGTGGCGGAGGCGGAAGGGAAAGAGTGCCCCCACGGCACAGGCCCGCCCGTGGATCGGTGGGCCCCGATCGCGGGCCAGGCCACCGTGGGGGCACCCCCCGGGGTCAGATCGCGCCGCGCCCCCCCCAGGACCCCGGAGCCCGCCCATGCCGCCTTGTCCCGCCGGTAAGGTAGGTGATTTAATTTACGCTGGCGGGACAGGCATTTTAGCGGCAGGACTTCGGCCCATCCGGGCCGGAGAATCGAGCGGGGAGGCCCGCCAACCGGCACGGCGCGATTCCCGCCCCCGCCGAATATCCGGTGCCGGAGACTTCGGCAACCGGCGGGGGCGGGATTCACGGCAGCCCCCGGCGATTCTCCGACCCAGCGGGGGGTCGGAGAATCTCGCCCCTGGTGTGGATGGCGCCGGCGGGAAGCCGTCGTTTTGGGCAGGTCGCTCGGCCCATCCGGGCCTGAGAATAGCGGGGGTGGCGGAGAATCGCCATTTTGGGTGTCTCGGGCGATTCACCGGATTGTGTCGCGCAGAACTAGATAGTGCCGATCTCGCCGCTTTGGTGCATCGCCGGAGGGCGTCGGACCGGCGTTGCATTAAAAAATGGCGCCCAGGCGATTCGCCCAACCGGCGCGGCATCGGAGAATCACGCCCATTGTTTTTCCTTTCCTCCTTTAATCTGCTCCTTAAAACTCACAAATCATTTTCTTAATGTCTCATTATGTGGCACAGCATTAAATTTTGTTTGATAATGCTCCCGTAAAGTGCCTTGGACATTTTACTACATTAAGGGTTCTAGAGAAATGCAAGTTATTTCTGTTAATATTTGGTACCTTACCCTTGGGATAGTTTACATTTCTAACAGCTTAATTGGTTACATAAGTGGTGTGATCAGAAATGTGAAAGAGTCTAATTTCAGGAATATTAAATTTCAGGAAAATAACTTTAGTTTTGAGGAAATTAAATTAGTAACCGTAAGGAAATTGAAATGCCGGATTTCAGAATTTCAAGATCACCTGAGGTATTGACATATCAAAGGTCCTTCCATGTATAGTAACAAGAGCAGATTTAAGGTTATGAGAGTCATAAGTCAGCAGTTGTGTCCATTTAGCTGGGGTCCTGAAGACAGTACGCCCGAGGATAATTGTTTTGCCCTTAGAGATCTTAATTATATATGTAAATCACCAGGTCAGAAGCATGGGTGAGATTCTCCGACTCCCCGCCGGGTCGGAGGATCGCCGGGGGCTGGCGTGAATCCCGGAGATTCGGCGGGGGCGGGAATCGCGCCGCGCCGGTTGGCGGGCCCCCCCGCGCGATTCTCTGGCCCGGATGGGCCGAAGTCCCGCTGCTAAAATGCGTGTCCCGCCGGCGTAGATTAAATCACCTACCTTACCGGCGGGACAAGGCGGCGCGGGCGGGCTCCGGGGTCCTGGGGGGGGCGCGGGGCGATCTGGCTCCGGGGGGTGCCCCCATGGTGGCCTGGCCCGCGATCGGGGCCCACCGATCCGCGGGCGGGCCTGTGCCGTGGGGGCACTCTTTCCCTTCCGCCTCCGCCACGGTCTCCACCATGGCGGAGGCAGAAGAGACTTGCTCCACTGCGCATGCGCCGCCCGGAGATGTCATTTCCGCGCCAGCTGGCGGGGCACCAAAGGCCTTTTCCGCCAGCTGGTGGGGCGGAAATTCATCCGGCGCCGACCTAGCCCCTTAAAGTTGGGCTCGGCCCCCAAAGATGCGGAGCATTCCGCACCTTTGGGGCGGCGCGATGCCTGACTGATTTGCGCCGTTTTGGGCGCCAGTCGGCGGACATCGTGCCGTTTCCTGAGAATTTCGTTTCTGATCTGATACAGAAAGTAAGTTCTTAAAGTATCCACATACGTTTCAGATGAAAGGAAAGGTTTGTAAATTGTGGATGATGAGTTTGAATTTCTTTATGGGATATCTCACGTACGCAGTGGTGCCGTGGGTAGGTTACAAACCCCTTAATGGATTGGGTTTATCTGTGTTTTCTCACAGATACAGGCAGAGAGGGAGAAAGCTATCAGTAGTGGGTTCTTGGAAGCCAGTCACACCACTGGCAAGGGCTATTAGAAACAAAAATGATTTCTGATTTTGGAGTCACTGAGCAAGAAAGGGGTGTCGGCAATTGTGAGGTGCTTAAAGAGAATTGGAGGGTGGTCTTGTCCAACGCTAGTGCAAGGACCAAATGAATCTCATATTTCCGAAGATAGCAGGAACATCAAAGAGAATGAAAGTGTACTCTAAGAGTTGTGGCAAAACTGGCAGGCTGGAGGGAATGGAGGTCGTGTTGGTTAATGTGTATGCCCCAAATTGGGACGATGCGGGATTCATGAGACGGATGCTGGGGCGTATACCGGACCTGGAGGCAGGAAATTTGATTTTAGGAGGGGACTTCAATACGGTGCTGGACCCGGGGCTAGACAGATCCAGCTCAAGGACCGGAAGAAGGCCGGCAGCGGCCAAGGTACTTAAGGGGTTTATGGACCAAATGGGGGGAGTGGATCCATGGCGATTTCTTAGACCTAGGGCTCGGGAGTTTTCCTTCTTCTCCCATGTCCACAAAGTGTACTCCCGGATAGATTTTTTTTGTTTTGGGAAGGTCGTTGATCTCTAGGGTGGAAGAAGCTGAGTACTCAGCCATAGCGGTTTCGGATCATGCCCCACATTGGGTGGACCTGGAATTAGGAGAGGAAAGGGAGCAGAGAACACTCTAGCGATTAGATGTGGGACTGATGGCGGATGAGGGAGTGTGTGCGAGAGTGCGGGGGTGTATTGAGAGATATCTGGAGGTCAATGACGACGGCGAGGTCCCTGTGGGAGTGGTATGGGAAGCACTAAAAGCGGTGGTCAGAGGAGAGCTGATCTCCATTGGGGCCCACAAAAGGAAAACAGAGGCCAAGGAAAGGGAAAGATTACTGGGGGAGATTTTAAGGGTGGATAGGGAATTTGCAGAGACCCCGGAGGAGGAATTGTACAGGGAGAGGAGACGACTCCAGACGGAATTTGACCTTCTGACCACCAGAAAGGCGGAGGTACTGTGGAGGAAGGCACAGGGGAGGAGGTATGAATATGGGGAAAAGGCGAGTCGCCTGTTGGCTCATCAATTGCGAAAGAGGGCAGCAGCGAGGGAGATAGGAGGAATTAGAGACGAAAGGGGAGACACGGTGCGAAGGGCAGGAAAGATAAATGAGGTGTTCAAGACCTTCTATGAGGAACTGTATAGGTCTCAACCCCCAGAGGGAGAGGAGGGGATGCGGCAGTTCCTGGACCAATTGAGGTTCCCGAAAGTGGAGGAGCGGGGGCTGGTAGGCCTGGGGGCACCGATTGGGGTGGACGAGGTTATTAAGGGACTGGGAAGCATGCAAGCAGGAAAGGCCCCAGGACCAGACGGGTTCCCGGTGGAGTATTACAGAAAATATGTGGACTTGTTGGCCCCGTTGATGGTGAGGACGTTCAATGAGGCCAGGAAAGGGGGGACTCTACCCCCGACGATGTCGGAGGCGACGATATCGTTAATTTTGAAGAGGGATAAAGATCCGTTGCAGTGCGGGTCCTATAGACCCATTTCATTATTGAATGTGGACGCCAAATTGTTGGCAAAGGTACTGGCATCGAGGATAGAGGACTGTGTCCCGGGGGTGGTGCACGAAGACCAGACAGGGTTCGTAAAAGGGAGACAACTGAATGTTAACGTGCGACGACTATTAGGGGTGATAATGATGCCCCCAGTGGAGGGGGAGGCAGAGATACTGGCGGCAATGGACGCAGAGAAAGCATTTGATAGGGTGGAGTGGGAGTATTTATGGGAAGTGTTAAGGAGGTTTGGGTTTGGGAACGGGTTTATTAGCTGGGTTAGACTTCTTTATGGGGCTCCAACGGCAAGCGTAGTTACAGGTCGACATAGATCGGAGTATTTCCGACTATATAGGGGAACAAGACAGGGATGCCCGCTGTCTCCATTGTTGTTCGCGTTGGCAATTGAACCTCTGGCCATGGCGTTGAGAGACTCCAGGAAATGGAGAGGGGTGATTAGAGGGGGAGAAGAACACCGAGTCTCGTTATATGCGGATGACCTATTGTTATACGTGTCGGACCCAGCGGGGGGGATGATAGAGGTTATGCGAATTTTGAGGGGGTTCGGGGATTTCTCGGGGTATAGGCTAAACATGGGGAAGAGTGAATTATTTGTGATACATCCAGGGGACCAGAGTAGAGAGATAGAAGGCTTGCCTCTAAGGAAAGTGGAAAGAAACTTCCGATACCTGGGGATTCAGATCGCTAGGAGCTGGGGAACCTTGCACAGACTTAATCTGACACGGTTGCTAGAAGAAATGGAGGAGGACTTCAAGAGGTGGGACATGCAGCCTCTATCGCTGGCGGGCAGGGTGCAAGCAATTAAAATGATGGTCCTCCCGAGGTTCTTATTTGTATTTCAATGTCTCCCTATACTAATCACCAAGACCTTTTTTAATAAAATAGACAGGAGCATCACGAGCTTCGTGTGGGCAGGAAAAGTTCCGAGAGTAAGGAGGGGGTTCCTTCAGGGTAGTAGGGACAGAGGAGGATTGGCACTACCGAACTTGGGCGATTACTATTGGGCCGCCAATGTGGCAATGATACGTAAATGGATGATGGAGGGTGAGGGAGCGGCGTGGAAGACTGGAGAGAAAGTCCTGTAAAGGGACGAGTTTAGAGGCGCTGGTGACGGCGCCGCTACCGATCTCACCTAAAAAGTTTACCACGAACCCGGTGGTGGCGGCAACATTGAATATCTGGGGACAGTGGAGGCGACAGAGAGGGGTGCGTGGAGCCCTGGTGGGGTCCCCAATCAGGAACAACCATAGGTTCGCCCCAGGAAGAATGGATGGAGGATTTCAGAGCTGGTACCAGTTGGGAATTAGGAGGGTGGGAGATTTATTTATAGATGGGACTTTTGCGAGCTTGGGAGCATTGGAGGAAAAGTATAAGTTGCCCCGGGGAAATTTCTTGAGATATATGCAGGTGAGGGCATTTACTAGACAACAGGTGAGGGAATTTCCGTTGCTCCTGACACAGGAGATACAGGATAGGGTGCTTTCAGGGGTGTGGGTCGGAGAGGGCAAGGTGTCAGAGATTTACCGAGAGATGAGGGAAGAGGGGGAGGAGTCGGTGGGCGAACTAAAAGGAAAGTGGGAAGAAGAACTAGGGGAGGAGATAGAGGAGGGTATGTGGGCTGATGCCCTAAGCAGGGTAAATTCCTCTTCCTCATGCGCCAGGCTTAGCCTGATTCAATTTAAGGTGCTACATAGAGCACACATAACGGGAGCAAGATTGAGCAGGTTCTTTGGAGTGGAGGACAAATGTGGGAGGTGTGGCGGGAGCCCGGTAAACCACGCACATATGTTTTGGGCGTGCCCGGCACTGGAAGGGTATTGGAAGGGAGTGACGGGAGTGATTTCGCAGGTGGTGAAGGCCCGGGTCAAACCAGGCTGGGGGTTAGCTCTATTTGGAGTTGCGGAAGAGCCGGGAGTGCAGGAGGCGAAAGAGGCCGACGTTGTGGCCTTTGTGTCCCTAGTAGCCCGGCGCAGGATCCTACTCATGTGGAAGGAGGCGAAACCCCCCGGACTGGAGGCCTGGGTAAATGATATGGCGGGGTTCATTAAACTGGAGCAGATAAAGTTTGCCCTGAGAGGATCGGCTCAAGGGTTCACCAGGCGGTGGCAGCCATTTCTCGACTACCTAGGGGAACGTTAGAGGGAAGACAGATGACCAGCAGCAGCAACCCAGGGGGAAGGGGGGGGGGGAGGGGGAGGGGGTTTAGTTTAGTTTAGGTCAAAGATAAAGGGGTTTTGTTACTTGTGTATTGTTAAAAATTTCTGCATTGTTATTGTTGCGTTTGCTTTGTAAGAGGGGAAAAATTGTTGTTTGGGAAAAAATTTTCAATAAAACATATTTTTTAAAAAAAAGAGTTGTGGCAAAACTTAGCTTAGTCTCAGGAAAAGTGAAGGAACCATCAAGATCCTGGGGGTATAGGGAAACTCTTGGGTGGAATTAAAAACAGAACAGAAAGTAGTCCATTGAGATTTCTGGGCCTACATAATAAGGTTTTATGAGCTACTGTGATAAATTAGTAGTACTTGCTTTGTTTAATTCTTCTACAGTAGAAGGTTTTTCCTGTCTAAAATGTGAAATCTTGTGGCGTCATTCTTTCAGACAATAGTTGGTAGTTCAAAATTATTTTAAAAAGTTAACAGTCTCCCTCGAGATAATAATAATAATCTTTATTAATGTCACGGTAGGCCTACATTAACACTGCAATAAAGTTACTGTGAAAATCCCCTCGTCGCCATACGCCGGCGCCTGTTCAGATACACTGAGGGAGAATTCAGAATGTCCAATTCACCTAATAAGCACGTCTTTTGGGACTTTTGTTTTCTCTGGCAAATAATTTCTGTGAGAATTTGATTATTGTATAAATTATGATCATGAAAAATTGAGGTTATTAGTGTGATATATGTTTACGTTGGAAAGCATCAAGTGTGCAAAAGGTCTCAAGGTATTTATGAATAAGGAAGGCTTTTTGGTCCATTTTAGCCCATCTATCCAGAACACTCCTCGATGAAAGTATTAGATATTTCTAGAATAATTCCAGGTCAATTACATATATTGATTATTCTGTATAAGAAGTCTTAATATTGATTCTGAATTTGCAGTTTACTGTTTTGAACCCATATCCCCTCTCCTACTCTTAATTTACTTTAAATCAATCCATACCATCAAAAGACCTCTGGTTATCAGCTGGCAGTGGAAACAGTTTCTATTTATTTACTCAATTATTTTTCTTACTTGACAGTCCATGTAAAAAATAAACCTGGCAACTGGCCACTAGATTCTTAAATTCTTTATGTGAAAGCCCAGCTTCAGCTTAACCTTTTGGAAATTGGTAGGTGCTGCTATCTACAGTACTAACCACTTTACTTTATTATAAAATGTTGAAATCCCAAAATATAGTTGTGAATTTAACTAAACATTCCATCGCTTTGCTCCAAAGCTGAGCATGAGCAAAAGCAATAAAGCAAAAGAAAATGTTAAAACAAACAGAAAATGTTATAAACTGGCTGATGTCTCGATAATTTGTCTCCTTACTGAAATTGGCTTTCTGATCTTTAATGAATCTGGATTCATAATTGTTGATAATCTAGGGTACTGACCAATTGACTCTTCAAGAAAGAGCTGCAGTAAAATCTAAACTGTGAAAACAGGAGAGAAAACAGGTAAATTAAGCGGATTTTAGTTGGAGATGTACATCAAACACATCAAATAATTACCAGGCCATTTTCAAGATTGCACCCACAAGAAAACTGCCTTAAATCCAAATTAAGTAAGACTCCTTTGAAAGTACTTAATACAGTTTGCAAATCGTGTTTTAACATTGCACCTGAATAAAACAGAACATATATTGTGGCAACTACATCATGATTAGCAGCGGTGTAACTCGGTTTATTTTAACATTTTGATTGGAGGTAGTTAAGATAACTTTAAACAGCTCCTTTTCAATAAAAGCATTTTGGTGATCTCTTTTACTCTAATGGGTTTTCTTTTAAATCATGAGTCATGGGAATTGAAATGTTTACTTAATTTTTTTTAGTTCTAAAAAGTGATTAACAATATGTTCAGAACACTTAAGCTTCCTGACTCCAGACTAATTTGTCATGCCAGTGTCACAAATAAACCCTTTTCTCTTTACCATTCCTAAAGCTGTTCAGGGTGAAATTCTGCTTTGCATATTAAAAGTATGCAGTATGTTCAAGCTGTTTTTCTCTGCTTGACAAGGTCCCTCATGGCAGACTGGTGCAAAAGGTAAAGTCACATGGACTTGGGGCGTGCTAGCTAGATGGATAAAGAACTGGCAACATGAGACAGAGGGTATCAGTGGAAGGGAGTTTTTCAGAATGAAGAACTGAATCTAGTGGTGTTCCACAGGGATCAGTCCTGTTGTTTATCATTAAAATTACAAGAGGTATAGACGGGGTTAGTGGTCAGAAGCTTGTTCCCAGGGTGGAAGACTCAGTTACAAGGGGGCTCAGGTTCAAGGTGACAGGGGGAAGGTTTAGGGGAGATGTGTGGGGAAAGGTTTTCACGCAGAGAGTGGTGGATACCTGGAACACGGTGCCAGTGGATATAGTGGAGGCAGTGGAGGCAGGTACAATAGCAACATTTAAGATGTATCTTGATACACGTATGAATGGGGAATGGAGGGTTACAGATCATTTGGGCAATAAGTAGTAGGCCTAAATAAGGAATCTGGATCAGTGATAGAAATCAGATTTTCTGGTTAGCTATAAGATAAGATAGATAAAAGGTTTAATGAAGAAATCCTGGTTTGAAAAATCCTTAAAAATAATTAACTAAATCAATACATTAACCATGAGAGTGAGGAAAAGCTAACTAGCTGTGAACTGATCAGCAAAGACACTCCATTCTCACATTTTGCAAGTTGCTTGAAACAGCGAGACAATTCAAGGCCAGTGAAATGAGACTCACATGCCTTCCCAGGCCTGGACAAGATTCTTTTCCATGGTAACAGTCAGTCAGTGTCATAATCACTTTTCAAAAACAGTATTAATCTAATTAATGTTAGAGGCATAATTGGCAAGCCAGGTTATGGAAAAATAAAAAATCACACAAAGACATTTATCTCTTAAATTGACAGACAGTTTGGTCGAATTGAGTGAATTAAAAATTAGTTAAAGCCAATCACAGCTGTAAAGAAGGTGAAACTTTAAAGATACTCATCTCCTTAAAAAGATCAGTTGTCGGGATGAGAACTCATTCCAGAATCATTCTTACCTAATCTCTGAAACCTAGTCTCTTGCTTGCTTTGCAAATCACCATTTTTAAATTTTGTTTAAATCACTGTCATTTTAATAGTGTGTATTATGATTTGAAGATTTACCAAGTTGTATTTTAGAACTCAACCACTGTATTTGCTGAAGACAATCGATCTGACTAGCTTGTTGCCGGGATAGTTGGAACTTCCTAAATTTTGTATTGAGAATTGACTTTACCCGTAGACACTAAAGCTGACAAATAAAGTTTCAAATAACTTTACCATTATCGCAGTCTGGAATCTCTGTTATTTGGGAACTAAGAAGGGATAACACATAATCCAGGGTTCTGAATAGACACAGAGATCCATCAATCAGCACAGGCTTGGTGGGCCAAAGGGCCTGTTCCTGCGCTGCAATGTTCTTTATTCTTTGTTCAAGTCACAGAAATACATTATTTTAAACAGTTTGGGACAAAATTCAATAAGCGTGGCAATTGCAATGGTCAACTAACTTGTGCAGTTCCTTTTTATCCAGGGAGTATGTAAAACTTTGCGCTGTCTGTTAACATAAATTATAGTAGAAATCATAGAACCCCAAAAGTGCAGGTGGAGGCAATTTTTGGCCCATCAAGTCTGCACTGACCCCCCCGAAAGAGCACGCTACCTAGGTGCACGGTCCCGTCCTATCCCCATAACCTTGTTACCCCACCGAACCTTTTGGACACTAAGGGATATTTTTAGCATGGCCAATCCACCTAACCTACACATCTTTGGACTGTGGGAGGAAACTGGACCACCCGGAGGAAACCCACACAGATACGGGGAGAATGTGCAAACTCCACACATTCATCCAAGGCCGGAATTGAACCTGGGTCCCTGGGACTGTGAGGCAGCAGTTTTGACTACTATTCTATCATGCCACCTACAGTGCCACCCCCAGTAGTATGCAGTCCAGTGCTAAACATGCTGTTGAATGGCTACACCCCTTAACCGGGATGCCAAATCTGTGGACGTTTAGTGTCACTTAACGTTAGCCTGCATCATTTAAACGGGATGCGCATTCTGGCTCCAGCAGGTGCTAAAGTGGTTTGGAAACAGTGTTTGGCTGGTAAGAAGACCAAATATGGTGTTACAGAGCAGACAGCGCACTCTTACAATTCTGTACTAGAGGCTTTGGTACAGGAGGTGAACACAAGGAGCGAGGTCCTCCATCCAGTTGGATCAAGGAGGCCCTCTAGGCTAGACAAACTTTGCAAGCACAGTGGAACCAGGCAACCATCATTGTCAAAATCAGCAGAGCAGCTCCAAGAACCCAGAAGCAGCATGGGAAAAGATTAATGGTCTCACTTAAGAGGTCAAGATCAGGGAATTGATCTTCAAATGACATATGTTACAAATGAATCACTAACCTCATATATTAATGAATTTTTTCACACTCATTTATCAACAATCTAGCAACTGGACTCCTACTCACATGAAGCTTCACCTCACCCTCACATATTTAGCATTTCTCCAAGCCTCACAACCACAGCCAGAATTTTACGTTCAAAATTTGGGCACGTGAAAGAGTCGAAAGCTTACCCACCGACAATCGAGAAGAGGCCTATGTAAATTAGTTAAACACCACTTGACTGGAACTTTGCATTGCCTGTCTGTCTTTACAGTTGGTGGGCATGTCGATGGCAAGGCAGCCTTTACGCTTAAGCAACAACCTTGATCCATGGTGGGATGAAAGGTCAGGGCTCAAAGTAAATTGACAAATGTGTCTGGGGACTGAGGTCTGTGTATAATTGTGCTGCCTAGACACTTGTGGCATAGTACGTCAGTTGATATTTGTTGTTCACGGGTCAGCAGCTCCCTGAGATAGCTCTGCAGCTGCTCTCCACAAGGAAGCAGATTTGAAGCACCCTCACTTTTCTTGCCGTCTGCCCTCCTGCAGCATTCAGCCTTTCACAGTGAGCGGTTCACACCAGCTGACCATTAATTAGCCATCCAGCGTGGAATCACACTCCAGGGCCGACCGCGGCCAGGAGCATGTTTCTCACCACTTCCAGGCTTGCCAAAAGTGCTCTTTCGATGGTGAAAAGTTCAGGGCCACATCTCTCAATTTGGACACACTGCCAGCTATTCAACCATGAAGCACTCACTGACACATTTTCCTCTCTCTTGCAGAACAAGTCAGAGCATAACCACAGACATCAGGAGTTGCCTCGCGGGGGAAAGGCAGGCTGCATATGGTAGAGATGATGCACACCATCATTGGAGCAACCATGATTAAAGCTCTGACCAACAACGAGGTTGAAACAATTGAAGATGATAGTACACTCTAATTCTCCTCGTCACATCCCATTTATCCCTCATCTGTCAACCTCTTCTGATTTATAAACTTGATAGTTTGAGGATATGCCTCATGCTCTCTCCCACTCCATTCACAACAACCATTTCCTTGGGCTTTTCTCCTTTCAGGTATACAAGAACTGCAACCTGGCCAGGAAGTGGTTAAGGAAGGAGAGGCTGATGAAGAAATACTGTCTCTTGCTCCAATAGCCATCAGTTCAGACACTGGTAATATAGGATCTACATGTGGTGAGACACTAGGCATAAATGGCCTGCAGCCAGGGCTGAGGAAAGGCACATGTAGGTACCAGCTCAGTGGCAATCAATGTCCAACACAAATTCTGTTGCAAAGGACTCAGGTGGTGGCTTCATTGAGTCAGTTTTCACAAAAAGACTGATGGTATGCACAATGAAACACTTGTAAGTCTGCAGTAAAAGGAATATAGAGAGGTTTGACACCAACTTTGCACAGGGCTTTACACAGATCTTAGAATTCATCTCCATTTCATTTTAATTGTCTTCTACTTTTTATTTATTTCTTATCTTTCTTTATATATATATTTCCCCCTATCCTATCCCCACTCTCATTACCTTTTCGCCGCTTTGCTTCCCCTTTTTCTCATTTGATCACTCTCCAACCCATGTCCCCCCTCTCCCCACATCTACATCTGTCACAGTTCATCCCCTGATGTTAGTTTCTCTGCTGTTTGGCCT
The DNA here is from genome assembly GCF_047496885.1 of Scyliorhinus torazame. NCBI lineage: Eukaryota > Metazoa > Chordata > Chondrichthyes > Carcharhiniformes > Scyliorhinidae > Scyliorhinus > Scyliorhinus torazame. Next base: position 216,852,583 of record NC_092709.1, on the reverse strand, counting down.
TTCACACCTTTTGTTCACTCTGGGGACTGCCATTTGCACTCTTTCTCCTTTGTTTCTGTAGCTATGACTCATCTTTCATTCCCTCACCCCACAGTATAAATACTTCCCACTTTCTCTGTCTTTTAGCTTTGACAAAGGGTCACCTGGACTCGAAACATTAGCTCTTTTCTCTCCCTATAAATGCTGCCAGACCTGCTGAGATTTTCCAGCATTTTATCCTTTGGGTTAGAATTCATCTCCATTATGAGGCTGGAAGTGGTGACAAACTCCATGAGAACACATGCTTCCATTTCAGTAAAAGGAGAAACCACTAACATTTTGGTGTTGCAGGGAAGTTCGCATCAGAGTAATGCAGCTCAGCTTGCTGCCGCCCAAACTCAGACCGCTGCTATCATAGATTGCACACAAAGGGGCTTGCCGAGTCTCTCAGAATCTAGCAATCTGCCACCCACTTCATTGCTGGGATAGTTGAAGTGCCGCCCCGTGAATATGGCAGCGACTTTGAGGTGCATGAAACTGCTGTCCTTTCACAGTGGCAAAAATAAGCCTCCCATCACTGCCACTCTGCCAATTCCATTGCTGTTGCCAGTCACCCAAACAACACAGATCACTGCCAGTCGTGCTAGGGTGCTGCAGTCCAAACCCAGCCATTCAATGCCAGAGCTCCCAGAGGTCATCCTATAAACCCATTGCAGTATCTCTCACAGAAAGAGCCCACAGCCTTCCACCATCCATGCTGCAGCTACTGGGGTAGCAATGTGTAGGAGCACTATAATAATAATAACCTTTATTGTCACAAGTAGGCTTACATTAACATTGCAATGACATTACTGTGAAAAGCCCCCAGTAGCCACATTCCGGCACCTGCTCGGGTACACAGAGGGAGAATTCAGAATGTCCAAATTGTCATGTGAGTGTCCCTTTAAGAAATGTTTCAGTGATGTCATTGTGTGGGTGGAGCTGGGCTGTGGCTCTGGGAGTTAAATTTTACTTTCGTTTTTGAGTTGGGAGCTGGCTGTGGCTCTTCAGTTTTACTTTCGCTTTGAGTTTGAATTGGTTTTGTTCGGCACAGGTTGAAAAAGAAGTGCCTCTCTATCTGCATTTTAAAAGCTATTTACGGATTACTTGATAACTTAATAAGTTATTAAAATAAATAATTGCTTTCTGGAAGGAATTCAAACCTGCTGTTTTGGAAAGGAAACAAGAGCATCCATACTGGTTTATGGGATCTTGTTATTAAATTGGAAGTTAAAGGGGGGAATTTATTAAGGGTGATACATAGAATACTGCAGCTGTGTGGGGTATTTATGTTGGTAGTTGATAAAAATGCTTACTGTGTGTGTTTATAAAAATGTTAACTAAATTCGTAGAATAAACCTGTTTTTTGATTAATTGGGCTTAAGGCCTCTTTTGAGTAACACTTGAAATCCAGGCCCTTGTGCTCATCGTAACCAAAATCAATAAACAGTTGTAGGTCAGGTGAACTCCATAACATACTTTGGAGTTTTCTCAACCCTGGCCCACAACAAAATTACCTCACAGCACGTTTTTCGGGGCTAGTGGGAGGAAACCGGAGCACCCGGAGGAAACCCACGTAGACATGGGGAGAACTTGCAGACTCCGCACAGACAGTGACCCAAGCCGGAAATCGAACCTGGGACCCTGGTGCTGTGAAGCCATTGTGCTAACCACTCTGCTACCGTGCTGCCCTGCACTAGCAAAGACACATGGAAGATAAGCATTAAGGCAATGCACAAGGGTGGTCTGTTGACTTGTGTGGAATATTGCTGATATGTTTGATATAGAGTTGGTATGATTTATGGTGACTTTTATTTCAGTATTGTGGCCAAGACTGTAACAGTCCATAAGAAAGGAATTGTAAATTATGCAAATGTTAGTTGTAACAGTCCAGAACAAAGGAATGGTAAATTGTGAAATTTTTACCGAATAAGGAATTGGAGCTGTGTTAATTGGTACCATTGTTGGATCAGCTACTTGTGAGTACCTGATGGCCAGGACTGTACCTCAAGGTGGCAAGGTTGTGCAGGATGCAGCATCCCACCACAATTCTTGATACTTTGGAGAGCAATTTTAGGCACCACAATGGTCTGTTTGATGACACTGTGTAAGGCAGGATGGCTCTTATTAAATGCATGATGATCATGTGTGCTTCAGGTTATGCACCAAAATCAGGAATAGGTATTCAGTAAATAGTCATTGTTGCCCAATAGACACCCTCTTATATCTCATGATGGTTCAAGCGCTGATGGTATAGCAGATTGGCGCAGAATAAAGGTAAATCAGTGTCACTCACTGACTGGAGTTGCGATCTGCCTATCCTATGCTGCACAGAGCTAACATTCGACCAACCCAAATTGGCATGTGATGTGACCCACACCAGAAATGTATGCATGTGCCGCAGGTATCATTTTGTCCCTAACACATCACCCTTAGTGCCAAAAGTAAAGGTGCTATGGTGCCACACTTTGTGTCCATATGTCCCTGAAATATCAATGTAGCTAGAATGCATATACCATTAAAAAAGCAAATCTTATTGAGTTCTGCTAATTTTTTTAAGACTTGAGACCTTATGAGCCATGCGTTTTGAGAATATACAGCATACTGATCATATTATGGGCTTCTGCACCTGACTAGGAATACAAAGGTAAGCAAAGCTAAATTTCAAGAAGGAAAAGAAACGCATGTATGCAATAAAGAGTACCCTGCAAAGCCAATTAATATGTGAATCAAAACACAAGTAATAATTAGAAGTACAAAAATCTAAAATTCAAATTTCCTTCAGCAGCATCTTTAGGAGATCACCGTTAGTTGGTCAGGGGTGGCCCTAATATTTCTCCAAACCCAGGTTTTATGGACAGTGTACATGATGTGCCAGAATCTTTTCCAGTTTCTTTGGGACCCTTTTCATACATATTTATATATGTGAATGAGGTGCGGGGCATTCCACTAGCACAGACTTGTTGCCTTAAAAGAACAATCAGAAAATAAGGCATTTCACATGTAGTCCCATGCCTTCTCTAATTGCAACACAGACACTGCTGCATAGCCACCAAGGCCAATAGACCACCTGCTTCTTCCTCACATCACAGTCACTGCAACACATTACTTCCGCCTACTCCCTGCTACACTTACGCCTACTACCTGCTCCACCCCCCACTAACTCCCTGCTACACTTACGCCTACTACCTGCTACACCCCTCACTAGCTCCCTGCTACACTTACGCCTACTACCTGCTACACCCCTCACTAGCTCCCAAGAAACAGATCAAATTTCCAGAAGCATCAAGCTCAACACTTTCAACATAAAAAAAACAGTAAACTGGGGAAAGGCAGAGCTGCTGCCCACCCCTGGCAATGCTGAATCCCAGTACCTAACTTCCTTACAAATAAAGCACATCATATTTGAACATTATTATTTTCTTTCTTTTATTGTTCCTTTCGTAATCCATTTCACATCCAAGGAATTTACATTATATATTTAGTTATCCCTTTTATAGCGTTTTTCAGTACAAAATATAGGTTATTTCTTTCTATTATCGTTCCTTAAAAAGTTTGTAGTTCTAATTTTAATATTTTATAAATGCACATTTATTTTATAGGATTTAACTGAATTAAGACCATTCAATCTTCATTCATATTCTACATCAAATATAGGGGAACTGTAAAGGATTAAATTCAAATATTTCCTCACTTCCACTTTGCACCCACCAAGTAACAGTTAAATAATTCTACTCCTATTAGTTCATATTAAACATTTCATATTAATTTTTTGGTACATATTTTTCCTTCAACCACCTGTCAGCAAGTAACAAGAAATCTAGTGGAATCTGTGATATCTTACGGTTTGTTCATAGTCTATAAGTCACATTTACTTCCTGTCATGCCTTTCCTTTGTTGATAAAACTATTCATCCTCTCGCCACCATGGGTAGCACCTTGCAATATGGAGGCAACTTCAAGTGCACTGCTCCATTACCCATGACACTTCACACAAGGGACTCCTAAACTAGGAGGCCTGTAAGCAGTCTGAAATTGAGTTTGGGCCTCATCTAAATAACCTAAGTGAGATCATTGCCAACCATTGTTATAGATAGAGTCAATGGATGGGAGGCTGGTTTGCGTGATGGTCTGGGCTACATTCACGACCTTTTAGTTTCCTGCGGTCTTGGGCAGAGCAGGAACCATGCCAAGCCATGAGGTAACAGCCAGGGGATGGAGAGAGGGCACAGTGAGGAGGGTGGGGTAGCATTGGGGTGGGGGGTGGGGGGGGGGGGGGGGCAGCACCCAGGAGTGCATATATAATATATTTGTAAGTAAATATTACATTAACTCATACAGACACATTTAAAAATTTTCCCTTTTTCTTCTGGCTTTATGGAGAAGATTATAGCATAGTTGAGGTATTATATAGAATTAATACACTGCTATTGAGTTGTTCATATGAATGAAAACTGATTTTATATTCTCTATAAATAAGTTATGCAAAAAAGCTATGATTGTGCAATAAATGTAGAATGAGAAAGGATAGATTAGGGGCGTCATTCTCCGCCGGCGGGAGTCTCCGTTCTGCCGGCGCTCGGGGGTTTCCCGACGGCGTGGGGGTGCCCCACAATGGGAAACCCCATTGACCGGCCGGTGTTACGGAGACTCCCGCCGGCCGGTCGGCGCAGAAATGTGGCGGGGCGGGTAGGAGAATTTCGCCCTAGATACCTGGGGCGTCATTCTCCGACCCTCCGCCGGGTCGGAGAATGGCCGTTGGCCGCCGTGAATCCCGCCCCGTCCCCGCCGAAGTCTCCGGTACCGGAGATTGGGCGGGGGCGGGAATCGGGCCACGCCGGTTGGCGGGACCCCACGCTCAATTCTCCGGCCCGGATGGGCCGAAGTCCCGCCCAGAAATTGCCTGTCCCGCCAGCGTAAATCAAAGCTGGTATTTACCGGCGGGACCAGGCGGCGTGGGCGGGCTCCGGGCTCCTGGGGGGGGGGCGCGGGGCGATCTGACCCCAGGGGGTGCCCCCACGGTGGCCTGGCCCGCGATCGGGGCCCACCAATCCGCGGGCGGGCCTGTGCCGTGGGGGCACTCTTTCCCTTCCGCCTCCGCCACCATGGCGGAGGCGGAAGAGACTCTCCCTACTGCGCATGCGCGGGAAACTGCCGGCGGCCGCTGACACTCCCGCGCATGCGCCGCATTTCCGCGCCAGCTGGCGGGGCAACAAACGCCATTTCCGCCAGCTGGCGGGTCGGAATTCCCTCCGGCGCCGGCCTAGCCCCTCAATGTTGGGGCTCGGCCCCCAAAGATGCGGAGCATTCCGCACCTTTGGGCCGGCGCGATGCCCGTCTGATTGGCGCCGTTTTTGGCGCCAGTAGGCGGACATCGCGCCGTTGGGGGAGAATTTCGCCCCAGGGGCGAAATGACATCTCCGGGCGGCGCATGCGCGGGAGCGTCTCTCTAAATTAATATTTCACATTAATAACAATGATGCTGGATGAGATTACTGTACCTTTAAATTAATCTGAAAATCCAGATAATTTCAGTACTGCTCTAAATACTTTGCAATTGTTAGAAACAATTAACTTGTAAATGAAAATTCTTGAATGTACAAGTTAGAAATCACTACTGCCAAGGATTATCACTGAAAGTTTCAAGTCATGGTTCCAACTAGCAAACATCAGGGTGTTCAGTCCGTACTCAACATTCAAATAGAGAACCAACAAAATGCAAAATATTTTCTGGAACTTTATTTATAAAGATAGTTAAAAGCACTTACCTCCATAACCTTCTTGAGTTCCCTACCACAGTCCAGAACATCAAGACATACCTGACTAAGACCCCAAGCAAGATTGTTGCATGAATGGCAACAAGCTGTGCAATGTGCCAATCTTTAATGTGGACAACCCCCCCCCCCCCCCCCCCCCCCACTAGAACAGCCTGCACTAATTTCATTTAAAAAGCTATTTTGGTAATTTCAGGAGAGGAGATCATTCCATTTTGTCAGGGTTGAATGAATTCTGAGACACGTTCTGAAGGTTAAAAGCCTTATTCAGTCTGTGACTTGAAATGTGGAGAATTAACACTCAGCATGTGATCATAGATTCTGTACAACAAATCCGTTACTCTGATGGAAACACTATTCCTTGTTATCAAATAAATCAAGCAAAGATATCCATTGTAAGGTATGCCTGCTTCAAGGTCCTGTAATGCACCTTTTAGAGGCCATTGTAGATGCACAATGCCATAAATGAGTACATTCTTTATCCCCTTGATCCATATAATTTGAATTTTCAGTCTATGCTTTGGCCGCTTGTAAATGTCAATGACTTCAGGAAAAAATGCAGCCATTGTTCAGTCACATGAGAAAACTATGTCCTTTAGAAATTATCTTTATAAGTAAAAGTATGATTGATTAAAAAAAATCAAAAGTTTCATTCTACTTGTTTCACTATTTCACAAGGTAATGCATAAAATGCTTTAGTTTTTGCACATTGCACACATATTTAATATTACTTGATATTCATCAAAAAGAAAGGATTTTGAATTGACGGATCTCTTTTCACATTTTATATGGATTGTCTCCATGGAATTTAATGTATACTGATATTGTCAAGTTTACTCAGTTCATGGCTGCTGAACAGAGGCCATCTCAGCTTCCAAAAGCAGTCTTGAAACCTTTGATCTATTGTCCAGTTTGAGACGATCTTCTCTCAAAGCAAACAGAATTAATATTGATGTTATTGATGTGTTTTATCAATGAATAACTGCTTCTGACATCCTTACTTAGTCCTTTTAAATGTTCATTAGCCTAAAGCATGTCATTACCCCACCATGGTTAAAAATGTCTAGACTGATGTGATGATGGTATAAGTTGTAAGAAAAATCTTGCAGCCAAATTATTTCCACAGGCGTTTATCAAGCCAACGATCAGTTCAATGCAAACAAAACAAATTAGCTTTTGGTTTGAAGATTTCATGATAGAGTCCCACGCAACTACATTATATTGAGATAAAGGCTGATTTTCTAGTTCCAGTATAGAAAATGATATAGGGCAGAAATTAAAAAACTTCAGTATTATTCATGCTATTCCAAGGTTGTCAATGCATTCATGATCATTTATTAACCAATGAAACAAATTAGAACATCTTAAATAATGAATCAAAATCAATGCATCAAAAAAAAACTTACCAAATTTGATCCTTTCATTAAGAAAAAGCTATATCTAGCAAAGTGCAAATACACACTTATTACAATTATGCATTAAAATAAAAATCTCAACGATGCTTTGCCTTCTGATTTGGACCAACAGACAAAATCCAGTCAATTGAACCAATTTGGGCAGTGACCCTAAAAGCACACATTGTGTTTAAATCAGTTGAATTTAAAGAAAAGCAAACGGGCAAGCAGAAGGTGTGATATCAACTTGTCATGCATCCACGCCGTGAAGCCATTCTTCATCGGCATGTCTTTAATAATTTCTACCTAGTCAAAATGGGTCTTTACGAACAAATGTAAGCAAATTTGTTACATTTTCTGAAAAATGCGAACATTTTGGGCTGGATTCTCTGTTTGGGAGATGAAATCCCCATGCCGGCGTGAAAACGGTGGTGTTTTACGCCAGGAAAATTGGCGTAAAATGGCCACCGATTCCCTGCTCCAGAGGGGGGATGGCGAGCAGCCAGGCAGAGTAGAGACCCCAGCTCTAGCTGCCGATACGGCCCAGAGCATTGCTGGCTCCGTGGTTGCGCATGCGCACGGCAACTGCCTGCAGCGGCTGCGCCGTGCTTCATGGCGGTCCCGAACGGCAAAAATAGTCCCCTCTTCAGCTGGCTCGCGTGTCCTGGACCCCCCCCCCCCCCCCACAATGCCCCTCTGTCCGCGGATTGGCCCTCCCCCTGATCTGCAGCCGCCGCACTTGAGTTCCCGATGGGTGAGACTACACGTGTCCCACGCCGTCGGGAACTCAGCTGGTCAGGGACGGAGCATCGCGGGGCAGGCCTCAGGCAATGACCTGAGGCGGTGGATACAGCGTGCGGCATACTCCTGGAGTATGCCACTTTTCAGGGGTGCAGCATCGTGAAAGCGGCGCCGCCCCCGATTCTGTGGTCATCAGAATTCTCCACACTCTCACCGAACGCAATTTCAACGTCAGGCATACCAAAAAATGAAGTTACAACACCAGGACTCCTTGCATGCCAAACAACATAAGCAGCAAGTAATAGACACAGCTGAGCAATTCCATAACAAATGGATCAGCTCTAAGCTCTGCAATCCTGCCACATTCAGCCGTGAATGGTGGTGGATAATTAATTAACTCGCTGGAGGAGGAGGCGGGTCTACATCCCCATCCTCAGGAGGAGGAGGAGCCCAGCAGATCTGTGCAAAGGATATGGTTGAAGCAGTCACAACAATCTTCAGCCAGAAGTACCAAGTGGATGATCCATCTCGGTCTCCTCTGGAGGTCCCCAGACTCACAGATGTCAGTCTTCATCCAACTCAAATCACTTCCCGTGATATAATGAAATGACTGAAGGCATTAGACACTTGAAAGGCTATATTTCAGTAATAATACTGAAGACTTGTGCTCCAGAACTGGCCGCACCCTTAGCCAAGTTGTTTCAGTATAGCTGCAACACCAGCATCTACCCAGCAATGTGGAAAATTGCCCAGGTTTGTCCTGTATTCAAGAAACAGGATGAATCCAAACCAGCCAATTACCACCGTATCAGTCTACTCTTGATCACAGAGGTGGACTTACACTTTTTTCACGCCACACAAGTGCCAGGCAATGACCATCTCCTACAAGAGAGGATCTAAACACCCCCCTTTACATTCAATGGCATTACCATCACTGGATCCCCTCAATCAACATACTGAGGGTTACCATAGATCAGGCACTGACCTGGACCAGCCACATTAATACTGTGGCTACCAGCGCTAGTCAAAGGCTAGGATTCCTGCCGTGAATAACTCACCTCCTGACTCCCCAAAGCCTGTCCACCACCTACAAGGCACAAGCCAGGAGTGTAATGGAATACTCTCCATTTGCCTGGATGAGTGCAGCTCCAACAACACTCAAGAAGTTCAACACCATCCAGGACAAAGCAACCCACTTGAGTGCTTCCCCTTTCACAAACATTCAAACCCTCCACCATCGACGAACAGTGGCAGCCTTGTGTACCATCTACAAGATGCACTGCTGTAACTCACCAAGGTTCCTTAGACAGCACCTTCCAAACGCATGATACTACCATCTAGAAGGACAAGAGCAGCAGATTCCCAGGAACACCACCACCTGGAGGTCCCCCTCCAAGTCACTCACCACCCTGACTCGGAAATATATTGTCGTTCCTTCACTGTCACTGGGTCAAGATCCTACCTAACAGCACTGTGGGTGTACCTACACCTCAGGGACTGTGGATCGGTTCCAGAAGACAACTCACCACCACCTTCTGAAGGGCAACTAGGGTTGGCAATAAATTCTGGCCTAACCAGCGATGTCCACATCCCGTAAATGAATAAAATAAAAGATGTTGCCTGGCCTGCTGATAATTTACAGTATTTTCTGTTTTAATTCCTGAAGATGGCTCATGGGTATACACCAGGAAATGCTAAGTGTTCTAGGTTTGCCTGCAAGTGAGCAGCTGACAATGGCTGAGTGCATAGAAGACTCCAACCTATGTGGTGAGGAGAGGGGTGGTTTGTACAGATCATGTAGACAGCTCAGTCAAACTTGGGTGATTGGTTAGCTGCACAAACACAGTATTGTGCACAGTGCACACAGAGTCATTGGCCGCTTACAGGACCATCTTGGCTCTGGAGTCCAGTATTGACAGGGTTTTTCGAAATGTCATTCGCTCCTGCACTGAGTTCTTGCACAGAGCCTGAGGAATGCTGAGGTGCAGTCCCAGAAAAGTGACTATGGCCTCCAAGGTACAGGCACCTGCTGAGCACTCTCAGGGTTACAGCATGCCTGCTGCCACACCACATAATTCACCAGTTCCGATGGCATTGTCATGCAGCTAACCGCCCTGGCTCATGCCAAGGTGCTGCCATCTGTAGCCCACAGATGTCATGCAGAACAGCCAACAAAGACAATTTTAACATGTTAAGCTGTCTGGACTTGACCAAAGTGAAAGAACAGTATTCTTATTGTTATTATTATTATTATTATTATTAAGTAGGCTTCAAATGAAGTTACTGTGAAAAGCCCCTAGTCACCACATTCCGGCACCTGTTCAGGGAGGCTGGCACAGGAATTGAACCCGCGCTGCTGGTCTTGGTCTGCTTTACAAGCCAGCTACTTGTGACAATAAGTAATTTTCTTTCTTTCCCCTCCTGCACACCCGAGAATGAGCTACTCAGGTGACACGGGGGCGGAGCTCCCAGTGGAGTGGCGTGGAGTAGAGTGTAGTGAAGTATAGTGGAGTGCAGTGGCGTGGCGTGGCGTGGAGTGGAGTGGCGTTGAGCGGCGTAGCATGGAGTGGCATTGCGTGGAATGGCGTGGAGTGGCATGGAGTGGTGACGTGGAGTGGCATGGAGTGGCGTGGAGTGAGTTTTACCCTGTCAGCCTGGCCTCTCATGGAGTCTTTGCCTCTGTCTACAACACTGGAGACAAGGATCAAGTGGAGTTGCCGTAAGAGGAAAGTGCTGCAACTTAGGATAATTTTTCAACCACCTCGGGAGGCCGCTCTCCAGCCGGCAGGCATGGCAAACATAGGTAAACCCTAGCCTTTTGATGCCGACTCGGATGATTGGGCCCAGTACGTCCAAATACTTTTTTCCTGCACGAACGAACGCCGACACCAGTGACGCGTGACAGGCCCGTTGGCAGGCCCACTTACGAACTAATCAGGCACTTGACTTACCCGGACAGTCTGGGGGGATTGCCATTCGCCACGCTGATCGACGGGTGGGCGATCACCTAAATCCACAGCCATCGATTATGGTCAGACGGTACCTGTTCCATACTACTTCACAGGCGCCAACAAAATCCACAGGGGAATTCTTAGTATGGTTCTGGGGACTGCTGTCCCCTGCATGTTCAGAGCTGCCCTCGCTGAATCGCTGAAGGGTTGCTTAGTTTGTGGATTTCGGGACCCAGAGATGCAGCGGAAGCTGTTAATGGAGACCCCCTGACCCTTGACAAGGCCGTCGACATAGCGCTTGCCCAGGAAAGAGCTGACCGCAGGCTCCAGGAACTCCAGGGCCTGCGGTCCTGAATATTGGGTGTCACCGAGACCATCGGCCGAGAACTACCGGAGGCGAGGTGACGGGGACTTCCCAGGTTGGAAACCACCGTAGGTCCCACAATCACCACTGGGATTCACCCCAGAGGCACCATGGAGCTATCCCCGGCTCAGCGTTCCCGGATGACAGACGCCAGTATCGAGTGGGAAACCAAGGCCAGGAAGGAGGCTCCAGACAATCGCATGAGGGCGTCGTCCCCTGGCAACGAACAAGTCGCCATTTCCCCCCAAGAGGCCGTACGCATTTCCTGGAGGACTTGGACGCTGAGGAGCTGACCCTACCGCTGCTCTCTGTGACTGACCCCAGAACGGCACCTATCCGAGTGACATTGCTGCTAAACAGACACCCCACCGAGATGGAACTGGGCACAGGAGTGGCAGTTTCGGTCGTCAGTCTTCACATGTTTACCGCCATCTGGACAGGAGCCCTTATAAATTGAGGGCACTGCCCATGTGCCCGTGGCATATAGAGACCAGTCCGCCTATCATTGGCGGTAGCCAAGGCATTTGGGGCGTCACCAACATTTGGATTGGCAATGCGTGCGACCTGCCCACTATGCCTGGGCCGTGACCGTGGTCCCCGTGTTGAAGCCGATAGGTCAGTGCGGCTCTGTGGGGACTCTGTGGGTGGCACAGTGGTTAGCACTGTTGCCTCACAGCTCCAGGGACTCGGGTTCAATTCCGGCTGTCTGTCTGGAGTTTGCACTTGTCTCCCAGTGTCTGCGTGGGTTTCTCAATGTAATGCCATATCTCACAACATTTTTTGGACAGAGTTTAATGGTATTTGCTGTAAGTATTGACATCGACATAATAGAAATAGATAATCATAGAATCCCTACAGTACAGAAGTAGGCCATTTGGCCCATCAAGTCTGCACAGACCCTCTTAAAGAGCACCCTACCTAGGCCCACTCCTCCACCCCATCCCCGTAACTCCCCAACCATTGGACAATAAGGGGCAATTTAGCATGACCGACCCACATAACTTACACATCTTTGGACTGTGGGAGGAAACCGGAGCACCCGGAGGAAGCCCACACAGACACGGGATGAAAGTGGAAACTCGACACTGTCACCCAAGGTGGGAATTGATCCTGGGTCTTGCGCTGTGAGGCAGCAGTGCTAACCACTGTGCCACCATAATGCTGCGCTGCATAATGTTGTCATCGGATGATAATTTTGCTGAAAATCCCCAAAAACTTAATTAATTAATACATCAAGCAAATTTTCTATTTCTAAAATTTCCTGACACAGTAGAAACTCTTCATGTTGTGGTTGATATACTCTTAGTCCGTATAAAATGGTTCACAAAGAGATACTGTTCAAACAGATCCCACGCCGCCTGGACTCTTGTGCTTTTTCCCACAATAATTTGCCAAAATGTTTCAAATGTAAACAAATGTAATGGGTACTCAAGCATTAATCAAGCTGAAGAAATGCTTTTTGTGTGCACACATACACTCAGAAAACAAGCTTCCAGCTTGCTCTTTTTCATGTGCTTAAGTAAATTAGGCAGAAAAATCACTGAACTATCATTTAGAAATATGCTGATGGTAGCAATGATTCTAATATGTCCATTCAATTTTTTTAACCATTGCTTGAGCTTGGTAATATTTTCTAACCTGTTGATGTGGACCAATACGAAAAGAGTAGGGTGAACATTGCAAGCAACCTATTCTTAGATATTTTTAAACTTTTGCCTGGAAGTTACCGTATTAACCCACTGCAATCTTTGATTGATTTTAGTTACAATTTTGTTGCAGATTTTCCCCCCATGTGGGTTTCATTTGTCACAGGAAAACAGCATGGCAAGTCACTTCCTTGAGTCTATTTCATCATTCATCTAATCATGGATGTGCTCTACCTTAATTCCATTTACCTGTCTGCTCCAAATCCCTTCATGTCCGACGATAGCAAAATTTATCCATCTCAGTCTTGAATATTTTGATTCATCAAGCATCCACAGTTCCTTTAGGGAGAGAATTCTAGATTTCTCCTATGCTTGCTTGAAAAAAAATCTGTTTTGCGACTTATTTCATTCAATAACTTCAGAAATGACCTCGAGCTCGGAGTTAAAAGTAAAAAAAATGGATACATTTCATGGCGGGGGAAAGAGAGTGGGGAAATGTTCCTTGCCCCCACACTTATTGAAACGTCGGCCGGCAGGTTGCCAACTTTAAATCTGTTCTACTGCAGGGCGATAATACACTGGGGGCAGACTTAATGAGAGTGGGACTTCTGCCCCTCAAGGCAATCTGATTAGCTGGCAGCTCTGTAGTCCCAGCAGTGACAGAACACAATAGTGGCCATTACTGGAACTACATGGGTGGTACAGTGGTTAGCACTGTTGCCTCACATCGCCAGGGATCCAGGAGCAATTCCAACCTTGGCTGACTGTGTGGAGTTTGCAAGTTCTCCCCCCATCTCTGTGGGTTTTCTCTGAGTGATCCGGTTTCCTCCCACAGTCCAAAGGTGTGCAGGTTAGATGGATTGACCATGCCAATTTGCCCAGGGGGTGGGGTGACTCAGTTTTGGGGATAGGGTGGGGGCATGTGCCTAGGTAGGGTGCTCTTTCAGAGGGGCTGTACAGACTCGATGGGCCTAATGGCCTCCTTTTCCACTGTAGAGATTCTATGATTCTCTACATGGGGTCCTGAGAATAACTGAACATGTCTCCCAGGCCAGGATTTCCTCTCCTGCTCAGGCAGGTGTCATGCTGGCATGAGAGGTAAATCTCACGATAAGACCAAAAATGGGATTTCTGATAACTGAAACCGAGAAAGCGATTGTGCACTTCAATGGCTGGCCACGTTGGCGTGCAATTAGAACAATTGTTTAAACAGCATTTAGACAATGTGCAGCCTGCGACCTGCACTTTGCTTGGGACTCCAAGGTGACTTTGCATAACCTGCATCGCACAGCGGTCACAGGAATCAGAGTCAGGCTTCGCAGGTTGCACTCCCCCCGGTTCTAAGGGGACTGGACAGGCAAGTCTCTACTACAACCGTAACGGGTTTAAGGCAGGGGTGGCTTTAACTCTGCTGCAGGACACCCTTAATTATTGTAATATATACACTGAACATTGGTGTTGGGGGAGGGGGGGGGGTTAGGGTTAGGGGGTGCATGTTTGTGGTGAACGTTCATGCACACCCTGAACTGGGCATCATTTCAGGTGTTGTGGGCCAGGGTTTAGAAAACTCCAAAGTATATCATGGAGTTCACCTGACCTACAACTGTTTATCGATTTTGGTTACGAGGAGCACAAGGGCCTGCCTTTCAGATGCTATTCAACAGAGGCCTTAAAAGCACTTTTAATCAAAAACAAAGTTTATTCTACGAATTTAGTTAACATGTTTATAAACACACACAGTCAGCATTTTTATCAATTACAAACATAAATAGCCCACACAGCTACAGCACTATGTATAATCCTTAATAAATTCCCCCTTTAAACTGAGCCAATTTGATAACAAGATCCCATGAACCAAAAACCCTTTTCAAAACATGTGGTCCAGCACACAGGACACAAGACCTGGTATCTTTAAGACTGTGGGATGGATACTTCTTGTTCTTTTCAAAACAGCAGGTTTGGATTCCTTCCAGAAAACAGTTATCACTTTTAAAGTGTCAATTGATCTGGAGACACCTTTCAACATGCAGAGAGAGAGACCCCAAGATCCTTGTCTGTCTGAATCCAGCTTCCAAAATGTGTAAACTCACAGCCACAGCCAGCTCCACCCACACAATGACATCATTGAAGCCATTTGAGAAGACAAAACATTTCTTAAAGGGACACTCCCATGACACAGGGGCCAGGATTCTCCGGCACGCGCAGTTGCAGTCGATTCCTTGATCAGAAGTGGACCTTTGGAAACAAATGCTGACTTAGCTTGGATAGAAGACTGGCTGACGGACAGGAGACAGAGAGTTGGAATAAATGGGTCTTTTTCTGGGTGGAAAGATGTAACTAGTGGGTGTCACAGGGTTCGGTCCTTGGGCCCCAGGTATTTACAATCTACATTAATGACTTGGATACAGGGATAGAAGGTCATATAGTCAAATTTGCAGATGACACAAGAATAGGTGGGGCAGTAAGTTGCAATGAGGAAAGAAGAACCTTACAAATGGATATAGGTAGGTTAGGAGAGTGGGCCAAAATGTGACAAGATTGAGTTTAACGTGGATAAGTGTGAGGTCATGCATTTTAGTCGAAAAAGTGGAAAGGCAACTTATCTAAATGGAGAGAGACGTCGGGGTGCTCCGATGCAGAGGGATCTGGGTGTCCTCGTGCATGATCCACAGAAAACAAGCATGCAGGTGCAGGGGATAATATAGAAAGCAAATGGACTGTTGGCATTTATAGCAAAAGGAATTGAGTATAAAGGTAAAGAAGTGTTGTTGTAACAATACAAGGCATTGGTTAGACAGCACCTGGAGTACTGTACACAGTTTTGGTCCTCTTAATTGAGGAAAGATATAGAGGCATTGGAGGCAATTCAGAGAAGGTTCACTAGATTGATTCCAGAGATGAGGGGTTTGTCGTATGAGGAGAGATTGAACAGTTTAAGCCTATACTCTCTTGAGTTTAGAAGAAAGAGGGGAGGTCTAATTGAGGTGTACAAGATGCAAAAAGGTATGGATAAAGTAGACATGGAGCATGCGCTGCCTCTTGTGGGGCATTCTAAAATGAGAGGTCATAATCTTAGGATAAGAGGTAGCAAATTTAAAACAGATTTGAGGAAAAATTACTTCTCGCAAAGGGTTGTGAATCTATGTAATTCACTACCCCAGAGTGCGGTGGATGCTGGGACAGTGGGTAAATTTAAGGAGGAGTTAGAGATTTTTAATTGGTAATGGGTTGAAGGGTTATGGAGAATGGATTGCCCCCAGTGGAATGGGTACACATGATGCAGGGATGCATAGTGGTGCTGCACAAGATTGCCCCCCAGCACCTCCCCCTCCCCCCTTTGCAATAACAGCCCACCCCTACGGAGGGTGTCCCCATCCCCCAGCCAAGGGTCCCTTACCCCTCTGCCGAGCACTGGGATGGCATGCCCAGCACTCCTAGGCGCTTTGCCTGTGAGCCAAGAGAGCTACTCATCTCCTCAACTCCCCTCAGAAGCCCTTCTGCCATGTTCACATTTTTCAAAAGGAGTACCAATCGGCACCAGCGTGAGCACTTGCTGAGGAGGCCGGTGAATAATGGGAGGCCGTTGGATATGGGGTGGCTCTCGTTAATTGTATGGAAATGGGGCTTAAGTGGTAATAATTGATTTCTTGCCACGCTATTGCAAGATCCTGGGGCGAAATTCTCCGGAAACGGCGCGATGTCCGCCGACTGGCGCCCAAAATGGCGCAAATCAGTCCGGCATCGCGCCGCCCCAAAGGTGCGGAACGCTCCACATCTTTAGGGGCCGAGCCCCAACCTTAAGGGGCTAGGTCGGCGCCGGACGTATTTCCGCCTTTGGTGCCCCGCCAGCTGGCGCAGAAATGACATCTCCGGGCGGCACATGCGTGGGAGCGTTAGCGGCCGCTGACGGCATCCCCACGCTTTGGAGGGAGTCTCTTCCGCCTCCGCCATGGTGGAGACCGTGGCGGAGGTGGAAGGGAAAAAGTGCCCCCATGGCACAGGCCCGCCCGCGGATCGGTGGGCCCCGATCGCGGGCCAGGCCACCGTGGGGGCACCCCCCGGGGCCAGATCGCCCCGCGCCCCCCCCAGATCCCCGGAGCCCGCCCGCGCCGCCTTGTCCCGCCGGTAAGGTAGGTGGTTTAATCTACGACGGCGGGACAGGCATCTTAGCGGCGGGACTTCGGCCCATTTGGACCGGCGAATCGCGCGGGGGGGCCCCGCCAACCGGCGTGGCGCGATTCCCGCCCCCGCCGAATCTCCGGTGCCGGAGTCTTCGGCAACCGGCGGGGGTGGGATTCACGCCAGCCCCCGGCGATTCTCCGACCCGGGGGGGGGGTCAGAGAATCCCGCCCCTGATTTCACCTACGGGAGCGAGCCGACTGCATCACAAATTGTTTGGCGCCTGGCGCGGTTCTCATTTTGGCCTCTCCTGCTATTCACCGGCCTTGTTTCGCTTGAGCAAGAGCGCAATGAGGCCTGAGAATCGTGCCCTGAGAGTGGGATTCCCTGAGCAACCTGCCCTGTTTGTTTGGCATCAGATGCGGCCCGCCAACGGGATCTTCTGGTCCTGCCATTGTCAACGCGATTTCCCATTGAATGCATTCCTCGTTGCCAGGACACCTGAGGTGGGGGTGTGCCGTCAGTGAGACCGACAGATCCTGCCGGCATGAACAGCCGGTAAATTCCGGCCGTAGAAATTCTTCAGTTGAATCGCGCCTGTTATGTCGAGACATGCCTATTTAATAATAATAATCTTTATTGTCACAAGTAGGCTTACATTAACACTGCAATGAAGTTACTGTGTAAAGCCCTTAGTTGCCACATTCCGGCACCTGTTCGGGTATACAGAGGGAGAATTCAGAATGTCCAAATTACCTAACAGCACATCTTTTGTGACTTGTGGGAGGAAATCGGAGCACCCGGAGGAAACCCATGCGGACACGGGGAGAACGTGCAGACTCCCCTGAGACAGTGACCCAAGCCGGGAATCGAACCTGGGACCCTGGAGCTGTGAAGCAACAATGCTACCCACTGTGCTACCGTGCTGTCCCATATTCAACGACTCCTGGTCGGTGTACCATTTTTCATCCTCCAAAACTCTGTTACCCATATCCTAACTTGTACGAAGTCCCGATCACCTATTATGCCCATGCTTATTGACCTGTATTTGGCAATGCCTCAATTTTTAAATTCTCATCCTTGTTTTCAATCCCTTCATAATCTTACCCGTCCTTATCTCTAACCTCGTGCAGCCATATAAATTTCCAAGGTCACTCTGTTCCTCCAAGTCTGTTGTTTTAATTCCCCTATTTAAAATTTTTCATTATTAGTGACTGTGCTTTTAATTGCCGAGGCCCTAACCTCTGGAATTCCCCGTCTAAACCTCCATGTTTCTCCATTGACATCTCCTCCTTTAAGATGCTCCTTAAAACCTACCGCTTTGACCAAGCTTTTGGTCATTTTAATCTCGTGTGGCTGACATTTAAATACAAGTTGTCATTGTAGTTGAATATATTTGGGAAATTGAACAGGCAAGTGAGGGATTAAGTTTTATTGTTGAGTAATGAAAAGTGTTTTACACGCAGTGTAAAATCCAGGTAAGCAGATCTGGGCAATTAAATTAGATTGCACATGAAAATGGATGGGTGACCGCGATGCACGATTAGCTCACACCCATTCAATGTAATGCAGACAGCAGCCAACTTCATGCTGCCTGCTCATTTCAATTATTTCTACATGCAGCTAGCACTGACCATACTTTGTGCCACCTGCTTTGATGCCTGCAGCCAAATGTTGCTGGTTGCTAAAGCTAGCTTGTGCGACTTAAAGTTAGCATGCACCTTTTAAAGCTCAGGTGCACTGTGGCTGGTGCTGGGATTCATTCTGTAATTGAATATGACCTGGGAAAGAGTGAAAGAAAAATGGCTGAGCACCGGAAAATGTGGACACAGAGTTCAGATGCTGCACTGGACGTCTTGGTGCAGGAGGTGGAAGGGAGGAAAAATGGTCTCAGGGGTTAGGGAAGAAGTGGGGTGTGGGGCAGAAGAAAAACTCCAGACACAGGATAAGAAGAAAGATAGCCAGCGAGGTCAATGCCAGGTGTTCAGCCCCAAGAAAACAGATGTAGTGCCGCAAATTTAGTGACCTCACACAAATAGTTAACGGTCAGTGAATGCATCTTTAAAAGGCAATTTCCAACCAACCTCAAACAATGCTCAGTACATCACACTGCCATCATTCACTTCCCAATAATCTCGATCAGGACACATTTCTAATACTCACATGCTTCACCTCACCTTCACATCCTTTGCACTGTTGCAAGCATAACACCCATATCTCACAACCTGCACAAACTGCCAGCTATTAAACCCTGGCAACTTCATTTAATTACACTGATCACCCTCACCGAGACACTTCCCTCCCTCTTGCAGGAGAAGGCAGGAACAAACCTGAGGGGACAGGCATGCTTGCATGTCCTAACCCTTGTGGAGGAGGCAGTGTTGTCTATTATTGCTGAGGCTGTACCCACTGATGGTGCTGAATCAACTGAAGATATAGGGCACGATTTTACAGCCACACTGCACCCGAAAGGTATATCGCCGCGGCGCAGCATAGCCGATAAAACCAGGAGACCCACCCCCATTCCTGGGATCTACCCGGCTCACAGCGCCTTGCGGGACAGAACATGATCTCACTAGATGTTGCGATGTACATCCCGCCCATTGAGGGGTATCACTTCTTTTCAAATCTGCATATTAAAGCGAGACAGCTGGTCTCATTTTAATGTACAGATTCCCGAGGCACCCGAGATGCGGGAACTATCTCCTCGAGGTACCCGAGACGCGGGAACTATCTCCTTCGCCTCAGAGAACTCGGGCGAGTACCATTCAGTAATGGTCTCGACAAATCGGGCAGCACGGTAGCACTGTGGATAGCACAATTGCTTCACAGCTCCAGGGTCCCAGGTTCGATTCCCCACTGGGTCACTGTCTGTGCGGATCCGGTCTGCACATCCTCCCCGTGTGTGCGTGGGTTTCCTCCAGGTGCTCCGGTTTCCTCCCACAGTCCAAAGATGTGCAGGTTAGGTGGATTGGCCATGATAAATTGCCCTTAGTGTCCAAAATTGCCCTTAGTGTTGGGTGGGGTTACTGGGTTATGGGGATAGGGTGGAGGTGTTGACCTTGGGTAGGGTGCTCTTTCCAAGAGCCGGTGCAGACTCGATGGGCCGAATGGCCTCCTTCTGCACTGTAAATTCTATGATAATCTATGAAAAAATGGACACCAGACAGACGGAACTCGTGGGGGTCTCATAGGGAATCGGAGACCCCCAGTGCATGCCCTTTGGGCAGGTGGAACCCTAGCACAGCTGGTGCCACCTGGGCATCCTGGCACTACCAGCCTGGCACTGCCACATGGGTGCCAGCCTGGCACTGCCGAGGTGATCATGTGGCATTGGCAGCTGGCTTGGCACTGCCAGGGTGCCATGTTGGCACTGCCAGGGTGTCAAGCTGACATTTCTTGTGCAGTGTCAAATGAGCCGGTGATGCCTTGTGTGGGTGTTTGTATCTTGGGGGGACCTTCAATTAGTGCATTGGGGCTTGGGGGGGTCGCTTCAGGGGCTCCAGAGATCGGAACACCATTTAAAAACAGCATCCTGATATCTCGCAACACTGAGGAATTCTGGCGAGCGGAGCTCTTTCATGAACAAAGTGGGGCTATGTGTGACTTGGCCGCGCGTTTCCCACTGATATCTCCTATCTAACGCAAGTGCCATTTTATAGCGTTATAAGCACCGGGAAACATGCGGCTAAACGCACTCACTTTGGGACTTTGTTCCGATTAGTTAAATCAAGTCCCATAGTATCCTCAAATCTGACCAACCTTCTCACCTTCCACTTTCTTCTCATCCCTACCTCTCATTTATAAGCTGTGGATGGTGTAAACATGCACATCACATTTGTTCCTCTCTAACCACAGTTTGACCTTTAGCCCTTTTTCATTTCAATCACCCAGAAACTGCAACCTTCCCCGAACAGTGGTGGAAGAGCAGGAAGACAAGTCACTGCGTGACACACTCTCAGTCACCAGCTCAGGCCCTGACATGGAGCATATTTTAGAGAACAGCATAGAAATGAGACCTGAGACACTGTTAACAAGTGTACTGCAACCAGAGAAAGGGGCAAGGATAGCACAGTTACCATTTCAATAAGAGCAAGATCAAACGCCAATTCACCTGAAGAGGACTCTGAAGAGGACTCAGATGAGTACTCCGAGTGCCAGTCTGTCAAAAAAGGTTGCTGGGTGTACGTATCAAAATTCTTGGGAAACCAGTCAGTAAATCTGTTTCAATGCTGAGAAGCATGAAAGAATCTGATGCCAAATTGGCACAGAGCTTTACGCAGAATTTAAAGTCCATTCTCTCTAGCATGGAACTGGTGACCAATGCCATCAACATATTTGTGGAACCAACCATGATGCAGTGCCTGATAGCCAATTGTCTTGGCTTCAATTGCAGGGCAAACAGGTTCCAGCTAATGTCTGTGTTGCAGTGGAACCTACCATCATGGTTCCAGACATGACAGCTCTCAGAGGATTGCAGAGCCTCATGGTAATCCAGCAATCTATCATAGAACATAGAACAGCACAGCACAGTATGGACCCTTCGGCCCACAATGTTGGTGCCGACCATTTACCTTAATCTAAGGTCAACCTAACCTACACCCCTTCTATTTACTGATGTCCAAGTGCCTGTCCAAGAGCCGCTTAAATGTCCCTAATGACTGACTCCACCACCTCATCAAGCAGTGCATTCCACGCACCCATAACTCTCTGTGTAAAGAACCTACCTCTGACATCTCCTATATCTTCCTCCAATCACCTTAAAATTATGTCCCCTCGTGACATTTCCACCCTGGATAAAAGTCTCTGGCTATCCACTCTCTCCATGCCTCTCATCACCTTGTACACCTCTATCAAATCACCTCTCTTCTTTCTTCGCTCCAGCGAGAAAAGCCCTAGCTCCCTCAACCTTTCTTCATAAGACATGCCCTCCAGTCCAGGCAGCATCCTGGTAAATCCCCTCGCCACCCTTTCCAAAGCATCCACATCCTTCCTATAATTGAGGCGACCAGAACTGAACACAATATTCCAAGTGTGATCAAACCTGGGTTTTATAAAGCTGCAGCAAAACCTTGCGCTCATTCCCTCTGTGAATGAAAGCCAATACACCATACCCCTTCTTAACAACCGAACAACCCTATCAACCTGGTTGGCAACTTTGAGGGATCTATGAACGTGGACCCCAAGATCCCGCTGTTCCTCCACACTTCCAAGAATCATGGGCGGGATTCTCCGCAATCGGTGCGATGTCCGCCGACCGCGCCAAAAACAGCGCGAATCAGTCCGGCATCACGCCGCCCCAAAGGTGCGGAATCCTCCGCATCTTGAGGGGCCGAGCCCTCACCTTGAGGGGCTAGGCCCGCGCCGGACTGATTTCCGCCCCGCCAGCTGGCGGGAAAGGCCTTTGGTGCCCCGCCAGCTGGCGCGGAAATGACTTCATCAGCGGCCGCTCACGGCAACCCCGCGCATGCGCAGTGGAGGGGGTCCCTTCCGCCTCCGCCATAGTGGAGACCATGGCGGAGGCGGAAGGAAAAGAGTGCCCCCACAGCACAGGCCCGCCCGCGGATCGGTGGGCCCTGATCGCGGGCCAGGCCACCGTGGGGGCACCCCCCAGGGCCAGATCGCCCCGCGCCCCTCCCCAGGAGCTCGCCCGCGCCGCCTTGTCCCGCCGGTAAGAGAGGTGGCTTAATCCACGCCGGCGGGACAGGCATTCCAGCAGCGGGACTTCGGCCCATCGCAGGCCGGAGAATCGCCGGGGTGGGGGGGGCGCCAACCGGCGCGACGCGATTCCCACCCCCGCCGAATATCCGGTGCCGGTGAATTCGGCAACCGGCGAGTGGGGGATTCACGGCAGTCCCCGGCGATTCTCCGTCCCGGTGGGGGGTCGGAGAATCCCGCCCCATGCCTTTAACTCTGCATTCAGCATTCAAATTCGACCTTCCAAAATGAATCACTTCACATTTATCTAGGTTGAACTCCATTTGCCACTTCTCAGCCCAGCTCTGCATCCTGTCAATGTCCTGTTGTAACCTGCAACAGTCCTTGACACTATCTACAACTCCACCAACCTTTGTGTCATCGGCAAATGTACTAACCCACCCTTCCACTTCCTCATCCAAGTCATTTAAAAAACTCCACAAAGAGCAGAGGTCCCAGAACAGATCCCTCCGGACACCACTGGTCACCAACCTCCATGTGGAATACTTTCCATCCACTACCACTCGCAGTTTTGTAGGATTGCTGACGTACAGCCTTGGGGATGTAGCAGTGGCCCCTGTGGAGTACAAACCGACTATCCTCTCCTTCAAGTATTTAGTCAATTCCCTTTTGAAGGCTACTGCTCAATCCCAATCTGGTAGTTAATATAAAAACAAATTACTAAGGGTGCTGGAATCTGAAACAAAAACAGCAAATGCTGGACAATCTCAGCAGGTCTGACAGATCTGTGGAGATGCTATCTGGCAGTGTCTTTCAAATCTTAACCACACATTTCTAGTCACCTTAATCTTTGCCCTCTGGTTATCAGCCTTCAACCATTGGAAACAGTTTCTCATTATTTATGCTGCATAAAATTTCTATCAAGATTTTGCTTCTGGCAAAATGGATCACCACAATTTTTTGTCTTGAATTTCTTTTGCCCAGGGCCTGCGCTTCAAACATCCTGCAACTAATAATGACCTTAGTGTAGAACGTAAAATTACCTCCCCCCAATCTGAATGAGTCAGTCTTTCATCACTACTCTGTTCTCTATCCCTTAGCTTATTTTCTATCTATGTAGTTACACTGCCGTTTCCCAATGTCTTCAATATTGCTATCTGAAAAGGCGGAAGGAAAGGGAATGGCATTAGGTGAACTGTTGGAGAGTCAGCACAGAGATGACAGGCTGAATGGCCTCCTTCTGTGCTGTAACAAACCTGTGAATAAATATATGCGCTTTTGAGAATTGTTTGTTGGTGGGTGTAAATTGGTGAAAAAGGAGAATTAAAAAAAATATATTTTTAAATATCAGCTTTTGAGAGTTAATATGCACAATATCAACTGCACTGTTTTCATCCACCTTCTCTCAGGTTAGTCAAACACTGTTTGCCCTTAACAAATCTGTACCTCACTCAGGGAGTTTGGAGAATTTTCAGGATATAAATTGAATATGGGGAAGAGTGAACTGTTTGTGATGCACCCCGGGGAACAGGGCAGGGGAATAGACGATTTACCGTTGAGGAGGGTAATAAGAGATTTCCGGTATTTAGGGATCCAGGTGGCCAGGAACTGGGGAACCTTGCGTAAGCTTAACTTGGCACGACTGGTAGAGCAGATGGAAGAGGACTTTAGGAGGTGGGACATGGCGCCCCTGTCATTGGCGGGCAGGGTGCAGGCGGTTAAAATGGTGGTCCTTCCGAGGTTTCTTTTTGTGTTCCAGTGCCTCCCTGTACTGATTACAAAGGCCTTTTTTAAGAAGGTGGACAAGAGTATTATGAGCTTTGTGTGGGCTGGAAAGACACCAAGAGTAAAGAGGGGGTTCCTGCAGCGCAGTAGGGACAGAGGGGGACTGGCACTGCCGAGTCTAAGTGATTATTATTGGGCCGCCAACGTGTCAGTGATATGTAAGTGGATGAGGGAAGAGGAACGAGCGGCGCGGAAAAGACTGGAGATGGCGTCCTGTAGGGGAACTAGCTTAAAAGCACTGGCGACGGCGCCATTACCGTTCTCCCCGAAAATATACACCACAAACCCAGTGGTGGTGTCAACTCTGAAAATTTGGGGGCAGTGGAGACGACATAAGGGAGTGACGGGTGCCTCAGTGTGGTCCCCGATAAGGAACAACCATAGGTTCGTCCCAGGAAGGATAGATGGGGGATTTAAATCTTGGCAGCGAGCAGGAATTGCAAAATTGAAGGACTTGTTCTTAGACGGGACGTTCGCGAGTCTGGGAGCACTGACAGAAAAATATGGGTTGCCACCTGGGAATGCATTTCGCTATATGCAAGTGAGGGCATTTGTGAGGCAACAGGTGAGGGAATTTCCGCAGCTCCCGGCGCAAGAGATCCAGGACAGAGTGATTTTGGGGGCATGGGTGGGTGATGGTAGGGTGTCAGGTATATATAGGGAAATGAGAGACGAGGGGGAGACGATGGTAGAGGAGCTGAAGGGAAAATGGGAGGAGGAGCTGGAGGCGAGAGAGGCCGACGTGTTGGCCTTTGCGTCCCTAGTAGCCCGGCGAAGGATTCTACTTATGTGGAAAGAAGCTAAGCCCCCGGGTGTGGAGGCCTGGATCAACGACATGGCAGGGTTTATAAAACTGGAGCGGATAAAATATGCATTAAGAGGTTCGGCTCAGGGGTTCACCGGGTGGTGGCAACCGTTCCTCGACTATCTCGCAGAGCGATAAAGGAAAATAGGAAAGGCAGCAGCAGCAACCCAGGGGGGAGTGGGGGGGGGGCTCATTTGGGTCTTCAGGGGTTTTATGTGTGTGTTTATATATTAGTTATTTATATTTGATTTCACAAAGTTACTATTTTAGTTATTATTTCTGTTGTTTCTTATTTTGTTGTTGGCAGTTGCCGTTAGTTAGCATATTATTTATTTTAAAAAACGATCAATGTATATATTATTACAAAGTTGTAAAATGGGAAATTTTTGTTTGATCGAAAAACTTTAATAAAATATATATTTTTTAAAAACAAAAAAACAAATCTGTACCTGTTCTCTGTTATTAGTCCACACTCCTATAAATGCGTGTTCATTTTCTGCTGGATTTGACACCCTTCCAGAGGAAAACTTATAAATGTGCGTGAACCTGCTGGTTGTTGACAATGCATCCTTGGAAAGGAAACTGACTGATCTAGCTTGATTTGCAAGTTGTGGTTTGGAAGGATCTGCTTTAAATGATGGTAGAACAGCTGAACAACTGTCCATAGGTCTGCCATATTTAAATGCCTTTGCATGGCCTCCCCAAAATTCTATTCGTTTCACACATTCTGTGACCAATAACATCCTACAAGGAAGGAAATATGCCATTCTTACCTGGTCATGTCTACACGTGACTCCAGATCCACAGCTATGTGGTTGACTCTTAAATTCCTTCTGATATGGCCTAGCAAGCCAGTCAGTTCAAGGGCAATTAGGGATGGGTCATGAATGCTGGTCCAGATGGCAACACCCATATTTTATAAATGAATTTGTTTTTAAACTACAAATAAACTTGGTGTTAAGTGTGGGAGCAAAGAGGGTGGTACGTGGCACAGTGGTTAGCACTGGGTCTACGGTGCTGAGGACCCGGGTTCGAATCCCAGCACTGGGTCACTGTCCGTGTGGAGTTTGCACATTCTCCCCGTGTCTGTGTGGGTTTTACCCCCACAACCTAAAGATGTGCAGGTTAGGTGGATTGGCCACGCTAAATTACCCCTTAATTGGAAAAAAACTAATTGGGTACTCTAAATTTATTTTTTTAAAGTGTGGAAGCAAATGTCTCTTCTTCCATTTCTATTTCTTTTATTTTTCGCTATCTCATCTTTCACTTCCATTTGTTATTTTGTCTCCTTTTCCACTCTTATTTTCTAACCGCACTCTTGTTAGTGTTTCCTTCCATACTTTTTTCTTTTCCCCCCAATTATAATATCTTTATTTTTTACTTATCTTTATTTCCTCCTTCCTTTTTCATGAATTTCCTATTCACTCATCCTCATGCACTCTTGCCAGCTGCTGTAGGTGGAGCAGCATAATAAAATTCATGACAGCCAGGGAGTCGGATTTCAAAAAGAACACAAGAAGCAGAGCTTCAAAAGAAGTGGGAGAGCAAATGGTTGTGGGAAAATGAAAATTGACAAGTCAGTTCCTACTCAAGGCTGGTTGAAACTTCAGATATGGATCAGAGTCAACTATGCAGATCCTTTTACCAATATGGCGGACAGTCCCAGGACCAACACATTTACTGCATTGGGGACCTGCATTGGCACTAGCAAAGCCATCCCTGTTGTATCAGCAGCCTCTATGTTGGCCTTCATGGGACAGCTCCATGACAGCAGAGAATGAAGACAATTCCCCTCTAACATCCCAGGTAGACCTACAAGAGAGCACAGGTCAGGCCCCATACATAATTAATTGCACCTTCCTTTCTCGTCTCATGTATTGATCTTCTTCCAAAACGTGGGAGAAACAGAAATATAGCTTAAATTTTCATTTGTTGTTGACCGCATCTAAATTACTCAGGTATTGGACAGCAGCAGTGAAAGAAGGTGTATCGCTGAACACGGAATGTAGTTCTATTGAAGGTGACGTGTGTTAACAAGTGTGCAGAATGCCATATAAATATTGTCAGATGTCATGAAACTGTATTGTCAGCAGGAACAAGTTGAAACTTCAGTCCTCTTAACTACAGTTCAGTGAACAAAGTGTCTGCCATCTGCCGCTGCATACTGAAAACACGATCCGGATGTCATCTGCCTACAATCATATTACAGCCATTACTGCTTTTAGCATTACTGTCACTTTGACGACAATCTCACTTTGGTTACAACAGTCACAAGTTTGCATTTAATTCAGTGTGGAGAATGCAGTCAGAATGGACCAATGCACAAATGATGAAATCATTACTGAAAACATTAATTAAAGCTAAAATAAGCCAACTAACCATTTTGTGCATTTATAGTTAGCTAAACAGTGTTCTTTTCAAAATTTGAAAACAAATTTGACTGCAGGATTAATAACAATTAAATATTGTTGGAACAATGATGCACATATTCATAAATTCATAATGCACAATGACACACCATGCATTGTATACAGATCAATATTGTCAATTGATAATATTGATAGAAATATTTTTGGTCAGGTCAGGTGAAAAGCATGAAATAATTTTATCTGAAAAATACCCAGTTTCTGCAGTAAAAACTTCCATACTGCATATCTGGTTATTCACATGCATTGGGAAATATTTGACTATAAAGTGCTGTAGTTTATGCAATATAGCAGCTCAGCATTATAGAGAATCACATGGATTTTTAAAAGATTTACTTATTTAAAAATAATTACAGTCATAGCTAAACACTATTGCAACCCATGGAGAACTTCCATTTCCTGCCCTTAGTTATTCTTGAAATGCTGGAACGCAGTCAATTTTCACTCACATTGCAGCCTGAAATGAAGTGGCCAACATATAGGCGAGGTAGTGGGCAAAGGTAGTGGTCAAAATTCTCTGCTTGGAGACGCGTGTTGACGCCTGGACTGAATTGCGTGTGGTTCACGTTCCTGTTGGGGGCGCTATTTGCAGAGCAATTCAGGACATGCAAGTGGACCAGCACTCTACTGCCACGAATTCTGAGCAATTTCCGGCCTAGCAGGTGTTCTAACTGCTGGGGCCAGAGTTAGCGCCAAAGAGCCTGCTGTTTTTAAGCATTCCACTTACCACACACTCACTGCTGTTTGCCTCTGGCTGCAGTTGAGTAAAGAGTCAAGAGTTCTGCTCCTTTTTCCAAGCACCTTTATTTTTCCTTGAACACACTCTGTACCAAGACTCTATCATCACATCACATGCTCCAATGCCCACCTGCAGCCTCTTTACATATCAGTGTCAATTATTGGATACTTCTAATTGGAATATTTCGTAAACTATTCCTTAACAGTCTCCCCTTCCGAGACTTCCGGGTGCGGCGATGACCAGCTGAGTCGCACGTTTCGGCAGCTCCCTGTGAAACGGACTTTTGGGCTCTTGATAGGAGCCCCAACGGCAATTTTAACGGCTGAAAACACCGTGCGGTAAACCAGAAGGGTGTTCCCCCTGGACACGGATGGAAAAAGGAGAGGAAAGAGGCCGGATTGCAGCGGATCCTTTGGAACAACGGCAAGGAAGGCAAGCAGAAACCAAGATGGCGTCGGAAGGTGGCAGTTTCATATGGGGCCCTGAACAACAAGAGTTTTTGAAACGCTGCGTGGAGGAGATTAAAAAGGAAATGAAGAAAGAGTTGTTGGCCCCGATATTACAGGCGATTGAAGGGCTGAAAGAGGAACAAAAGACCCAGGAGCAGGAGCTTCGGGTCGTGAAGGCGAAAGCAGCAGAGAATGAAAACGACATACAGGGCCTGGTGGTGAAGTCGGAGATACAGGAGGCACACCAGAAACGATCTGTGGAGAGGTTGGAGGCACTGGAAAATAACGCAAGGAGGAACAACTTGAGGATTCTTGGCCTTCCTGAAGGTGTGGAGGGGGCGGACGTCGGGGCATATGTGAGCACGATGCTGCACTCGTTAATGGGAGTGGAGGCCCCGACGGGTCCGTTGGAGGTGGAGGGAGCATACCGAGTTATGGTGCGAGGACCGAGAGCAGGAGAAGCTCCCAGAGCCATAGTGGTGAGATTTCTCCGCTTTAAGGATAGAGAAATGGTCCTTAGATGGGCGAAGAAAACTCGGTGTAGTAAATGGGAGAACGCGGTGATCCGCGTCTATCAAGATTGGAGTGCGGAGGTGGCGAGAAGGAGGGCGAGCTTTAATCGGGCCAAAGCGGTACTTCACAAAAAAAAGATAAAGTTTGGAATGCTGCAACCGGCAAGACTGTGGGTCACATATCAAGGGAGGCACCACTACTTTGAGACGGCGGATGAAGCGTGGACTTTTATTGTAGAAGAAAAATTGGAATGATTGGACTACGAAAATGAACGTTTGGACAAAGTGGTGGGACGAGTGGGGGGGGGGGGGGTGAAGAGGGATTGTATGATTAATCCTGCGGTATGGTAACTTTTCTTTCTCCCACAGGTGGTGATGGGGGGAGGTGGGGAGGGAGAGGAGATGGGGCGTTGGCCATGGGAGGCGGGGCCGAGGGAGAGGCGCGGGCTTGGTTCCCGCGCTATGATAAATATGGCGGGAATAGAGAAGCAGGAAGGAGGGGGCGCCGCACGGGGCGAGCCGTGATCACGGGGGGAAGCCGAGGTCAGCCAGAGTTTGCTGACTTCTGGGAGCAACATGGGGGGAGTAATTACGCTAGCGGGGGGTCTAGCGGGGGGGGGGGGGGAGGGGGGAATTACTGGGTTGCTGCTGCTGGGGAAAGGGGGGAGTGGGTGCGGGAAAGGATGGGCGGGGGGGCACCGTCTGGGAGAAATACAGCCGCGTGGGAACTGGGCGAGAAGCTGGAAAAAGATGATGGCTAACCGGCAAGGGGGGGGGGGGTGGGAAGCCCCCCAACTCGGCTGATCACGTGGAACGTGAGGGGGCTTAACGGGCCGATAAAGAGGGCACGAGTACTCGCACACCTTAAGAAACTTAAAGCAGATGTGGTCATGGTACAGGAAACGCACCTGAAACTGATAGATCAGGTTAGGTTGCGCAAAGGATGGGTAGGGAATGTGTTCCATTCGGGGCTGGATGCGAAAAACAGGGGGGTGGCTATATTAGTGGGGAAGCGGGTAATGTTCGAGGCAAAGACTATAGTGGCGGATAACGGGGGCAGATACGTGATGGTGAGTGGCAAATTACAGGGAGAGATGGTGGTGTTGGTAAACGTGTATGCCCCGAATTGGGACGATGCCAATTTTATGAGGCGAATGCTAGGACGCATCCCAGACCTAGAGACCGGAAAGCTGATAATGGGGGGAGACTTTAACACGGTGTTGGAACCAAGGCTGGATAGGTCGAAGTCCAGGACTGGTAGGAGGCCGGCAGCAGCCAAGGTGCTTAAGGATTTTATGGAGCAGATGGGAGGGGTGGACCCGTGGAGATTCAGTAGACCTAGGAGTAAGGAGTTCTCGTTTTTCTCCTATGTCCATGAAGTCTATTCACGCATAGACTTTTTTGTGTTGGGTAGGGCATTGATCCCGAGGGTGAGGGGAACGGAATATACGGCTATAGCCATTTCGGATCATGCCCCACACTGGGTAGACTTGGAGATAGGGGAGGAAACAAGAGGGCGTCCACCCTGGAGAATGGATATGGGACTAATGGCGGATGAGGGGGTGTGCTTAAGGGTGAGGGGATGCATTGAAAAGTACTTGGAATTCAATGACAATGGGGAGGTTCAGGTGGGAGTGGTCTGGGAGGCGTTGAAGGCGGTGGTTAGGGGGGAGCTGATATCAATAAGGACACATAAAGGGAAGCAGGAGAGTAAGGAACGGGAGCGGTTGTTGCAAGAACTTTTGAGGGTGGACAGACAGTATGCGGAAGCACCAGAGGAGGGACTGTATAGGGAAAGGCAAAGGCTGCATGTGGAATTTGACTTGCTGACCACAGGCACTGCAGAGGCACAATGGAGGAAGGCGCAGGGTGTACAGTATGAATATGGAGAGAAGGCGAGCAGATTGCTGGCACACCAATTGAGGAAAAGGGGAGCAGCGAGGGAAATAGGGGGGGTGAGAGACGAAGATGGAGAGACGGAGCGGGGAGCGGAGAGAGTGAATGAAGTGTTTAAGACATTTTATAAAAAATTGTATGAAGCTCAACCCCCGGATGGGAGGGAGAGAATGATGGAGTTTTTGGATCGGCTGGAAATTCCCAAGGTGGAAGAGCAGGAAAGGATGGGATTGGGAGCACAGATCACGGTAGAAGAAGTGGTGAAAGGAATTAGGAACATGCAGACGGGAAAGGCCCCGGGACCGGACGGATTCCCAGTTGAATTTTACAGAAAATATTTGGACTTGCTCGCCCCGCTACTGACGAGGACCTTCAACGAGGCAAAGGAAAGGGGACAACTGCCCCCGACTATGTCAGAAGCAACGATATCGCTTCTTTTAAAGAAGGAAAAGGATCCGCTACAATGCGGGTCCTACAGACCAATCTCCCTCCTCAATGTAGATGCCAAGGTCTTGGCCAAGGTAATGGCAATGAGAATAGAGGAATGTGTCCCGGGGGTGGTTCATGAGGACCAAACTGGGTTTGTGAAGGGGAGACAGCTGAACACGAACATACGGAGGTTGTTAGGGGTAATGATGATGGCCCCACCAGAGGGTGAAACGGAGATAGTAGTGGCGATGGATGCCGAGAAAGCATTTGATAGAGTAGAGTGGGATTATCTGTGGGAGGTGTTGAGGAGATTTGGGTTCGGAGAGGGGTATGTTAGATGGGTGCAGCTGTTGTATAGGGCCCCAGTGGCGAGTGTGGTCACGAATGGACGGGGATCGGCATATTTTCGGCTCCATAGAGGGACAAGGCAGGGATGTCCTCTGTCCCCATTACTGTTTGCACTGGCGATTGAGCCCCTGGCGATAGCGCTGAGAGGTTCCAAGGGATGGAGGGGAATACTTAGGGGAGGAGAAGAACACCGGGTATCTTTATATGCGGATGATCTGCTACTATATGTGGCGGATCCAGCGGAGGGGATGCCAGAAATAATGCGGATACTTGGGGAGTTTGGGGATTTTTCAGGGTATAAATTGAACATGGGAAAGAGTGAGCTGTTTGTGGTGCATCCAGGGGAGCAGAGTAGAGAAATAGAAGACCTACCGTTGAGGAAGGTAACAAGAGACTTTCGTTACCTGGGGATCCAGATAGCTAAGAATTGGGGCACATTGCACAGGCTAAATTTGACGCGGTTGGTGGAACAGATGGAGGAAGATTTCAAGAGATGGGACATGGTAGCATTGTCAATGGCAGGGAGGGTGCAGGCAGTTAAGATGGTGGTCCTCCCGAGATTCCTTTTTGTGTTTCAGTGTCTCCCGGTGGTGATCACGAAGGCTTTTTTCAAAAGGATAGAAAAGAGTATTATGGGTTTTGTTTGGGCCGGGAAGACTCCGAGAGTGAGGAAGGGATTCTTACAGCGTAGTAGGGATAGGGGGGGGCTGGCACTACCGAGCCTAAGTGAGTATTATTGGGCCGCTAATATTTCAATGGTGAGTAAGTGGATGGGAGAGGAGGAAGGAGCGGCGTGGAAGAGATTAGAGAGGGCGTCCTGTAGGGGGACCAGCCTGCAGGCTATGGTGACAGCCCCATTGCCGTTCTCACCAAGGAACTATACCACGAGTCCGGTGGTGGTAGCTACACTGAAGATTTGGGGACAGTGGAGACGACATAGGGGAAAGACCGGAGCACTGGGGGGGTCCCCGATAAGAAACAACCATAGGTTTGCCCCGGGGGGAATGGATGGGGGATATGGAATGTGGCAAAGAGCAGGTATAACGCAATTGAAAGATCTATTTGTGGATGGGAAGTTTGCGAGTCTGGGAGCGCTGACCGAGAAATATGGGTTGCCCCAAGGGAATGCATTCAGGTACATGCAATTGAGGGCTTTTGCGAGGCAGCAGGTGAGGGAATTCCCGCAGCTCCCGACACAAGAGGTGCAGGACAGAGTCATCTCAAAGAAATGGGTGGGGGACGGTAAGGTGTCGGATATATATAGGGAAATGAGAGACGAAGGGGAGACTATGATGGACGAACTAAAAGGGAAATGGGAAGAAGAGCTAGGGGAGGAGATTGAGGAGGGGATGTGGGCAGATGCCCTAAACAGGGTAAACTCGTCGTCCTCGTGCGCCAGGCTAAGCCTGATTCAGTTTAAGGTATTACACAGGGCACATATGACTGGAACACGGCTCAGTAAATTTTTTGGGGTGGAGGATAGGTGTGCGAGGTGCTCGAGAAGCTCAGCGAATCATACCCATATGTTTTGGTCATGCCCGGCACTACAGGGGTTTTGGATGGGGGTGACAAAGGTGCTTTCGAAAGTAGTAGGAGTCCGGGTCGAACCAAGCTGGGGGTTGGCTATATTTGGGGTTGCACAAGAGCCGGGAGTGCAGGAGGCGAGAGAGGCCGATGTTTTGGCCTTTGCGTCCCTAGTAGCCCGGCGCAGAATATTGCTAATGTGGAAAGAAGCCAAGCCCCCGGGGGTGGAGACCTGGATAAATGATATGGCGGGGTTCATAAAGTTAGAGCGGATTAAGTTCGTCCTAAGGGGGTCGGCTCAAGGGTTTACTAGGCGGTGGCAACCGTTCGTCGAATATCTTGCGGAAAGATAGATAGGGGAGAACAAAGAAGGCAGCAGCAGCAGCCCAGGGCTTGGGGGGTGGGGGGTGGGGGTGGGGGGGGGGGGGGGTGGCCTGAGACAAGGCAATTGCCAATTAGGGTTAGTTTTTATTTTTTGTTATTTAATATTTATTTATTTGTTGTTGTTTTCTTTTGTTCTTGTTTAAATAAAAAAGGTCATTATTATCTGTATTGTTATAGTGTTGTGTAAAGGATGCACAATGTACTGTGTTGGTTGACCAAAAATTTTCAATAAAATATTATTTAAAAAAAAAAAAAACAGTCTCCCCTTCCGTGGAGAAAAAATAATAATTTGGTGAAAACAGAATTTCAAGAAACTCAAAAACACACGCAATTTCCCACCCTACTTTTTTTTGGGAAGGAAAAAAAAGTCACAGAAACAGGCGCCTTTTATTAACAATAACTATTATAGGGTAGCATGGTGGTTAGCACAATTGCTTCACAGCTCCAGGGTCCAAGGTTCGATTCCCGGCTTGGTTCACTGTCTGTGCGGAGTCTGCACGTTCTCCCCGTGTGTGCGTGGGTTTCCTCCGGGTGCTCCGGTTTCCTCCCGCAGTCCAAAGATGTGCAGGTTAGGTGGATTGGTCATGCTAAATTGCCCTTAGTGTCCAAAATGTCCCTTAGTGTTGGGTCGGGTTACTGGATTATGGGGATAGGGTGGAGGTGTGGGCTTGGGTAGGGTGCTCTTTCAAAGAGCTGGTGCAGACTCGATGGGCCAAATGGCCTCCTTCTGCACTGTAAATTCTATGGTAAATCTCCCTTAAAAACTTTCCCCCTCTCACCTTGAATATCCAAAACTTTCTGTGTTCTAGCCACTTTTTTCATAAAACAATCGGACAATTGATAGCTACTGTCGACCCATTTGAGTTTTCTTATCTCCCCTCTGTCCAATTCTGCTTCAAACTTGCGATGTCTATCGTTAACCTTTCTCATTGACACTTTTTGTAGAGTGCACATTTTCCCACAGGGATTGATTGTCAGTGTGACACTCAATGGGTATGTTACCAAAATCCCCTAATCCCAAATGTTTGTCAATATCTGAGATATATAAAAAGGCTTAACACCTCAACAAGGCTTAAAGTCTCAGCAGCCAAAGTGCTTTTGACCACTCTCCTTATTTTCTTTGTTTCCCGCACAAGAGGGCAACATTTAGGATTGTTCCCCAAAAGGAAAATTTGAAAACCTCTGCACTTGAAACCCCGTCACATACATTTGCATAGGGTGCATCCCTGTAAACTATGAGTTTCAAGTGCCTAAGATCACCTAAAACTGGGAACCTCAAAACACATTCCTACATTTTTAATTTGACCAACGTTTTGCTCTCATTATGTCTTCCACTTTAAGATCATTCATTTTTGTACTCAACTTAAGACATCACAACTAACATCCAGTCTAGTCTGTCTACCTAACCAATTAAGTTGCCCAATTAAACTTCGCAGTTGCTCTTTTTCCATCTTTGAAACCACTGCGTCTTTTTGTGAAAGCCGACCACGATTAATTGCCATTGGCCTGATGCTCTCCAAATAAGATTGCTGACGTAAAGTTGCCCCTAAATTAGTCTGTCCGAAATCCTAGTCCAATATATTTAAAAGCACCGGAAACCTGACTTTCAACCCTAAATTCTTTCCTCAACCCAGAGATTACAATAGCTTAGAAATCACTATTCCCGCCCCACAAAAAATCATCGACATGCATCATCAAGAGTGGCTAAGGTAAATATTGGTTCTTTAGAAGATGAGAAGGGAGATTTAATAATGGGAGATGAGGAAATGGCTGAGGAACTGAACAGGTTTTTTGGGTCGGTCTTCACAGTGGAAGACACAAATAACATGCCAGTGGCTGATGGAAATGAGGCTATGACAGGTGAGGACTTTGAGAGGATTGTTATCACTAAGGAGGTAGTGATGGGCAAGCTAATGGGGCTAAAGGTAGACAAGTCTCCTGGCCCTGATGGAATGCATCCCAGAGTGCTAAAAGAGATGGCTAGGGAAATTACAAATGCACTAGTGATAATTTACCAAAATTCACTAGACTCTGGGGTGGTCCCGGCGGATTGGAAATTAGCAAACGTGACACCACTGTTTAAAAAAGGAGGTAGGCAGAAAGCGGGTAATTATAGGCCAGTGAGCTTAACTTCGGTAGTAGGGAAGATGCTGGAATCTGTCATCAAGGAAGAAATAGCGAGGCATCTGGATGGAAATTGTCCCATTGGGCAGATTTAGCATGGGTTCATAAAGGGCAGGTCGTGCCGAACTAATTTAGTGGAATTTTTTGAGGACATTATGTAGCGCACAAAGACTCACGAGAGACGAATAGAGATGAAGTCGATGAGGCTTTATTAAGCGTGACTTGTTCCCCGCAGTTCAGTAACAGACTGGCCTGCGGGGGAGAACTCCTGGTTCTTATACTCCGCCTTCAGGGCGGAGCTAGAGGTCAACAGCCAACCAGGACCCGGGATCTGTCAGCCAATGACATCACGGCTTCACAGTCCCACATGACCCCTAATGCATACTACCACACATTAACAGTGCGGTAGATAACGGGGAGCCAATGGATGTGGTATATCTGGATTTCCAGACAGCCTTTGACAAGGTGCCACACAAAAGGTTGTTGCATAAGATAAAGATGCATGGCATTAAGGGGAAAGTAGTAGCATGGATAGAGGATTGGTTAATTAATAGAAAGCAAAGAGTGGGGATTAATGGGTGTTTCTCTGGTTGGCAATCAGTAGCTAGTGGTGTCCCTCAGGGATCAGTGTTGGGCCCACAACTGTTCACAATTTACATAGATGATTTGGAGTTGGGGACCAAGGGCAATGTGTCTAAGTTTGCAGACGACACTAAGATGAGTGGTAAAGCAAAACGTGCAGAGGATACTGGAAGTCTGCAGAGGGATTTGGATAGGCTAAGTGAATGGGCTAGTGTCTGGCAGATGGAATACAATGTTGACAAATGTGAGGTTATCCATTTTGGTAGGAATAACAGCAAAAGGGATTATTATTTAAATGATAAAATATTAAAACATGCTGCAGAGAGACCTGGGTGTGCTAGTGCATGAGTCGCAAAAAGTTGGTTTACAGGTGCAACAGGTGATTAAGAAGACAAATGGAATTTTGTCTTTCATTGCTAGAGGGATGGAGTTTACGACTAGGGAGGGTCTGCTGCAATTGTATAAGGTGTTAGTGAGGCCACACCTGGAGTATTGTGTTCAGTTTTGGTCTCCTTACTTGAGAAAGGACGTACTGGCACTGGAGGGTGTGCAGAGGAGATTCACTAGGTTAATCCCAGAGCTGAAGGGGTTGGATTACGAGGAGAGGTTGAGTAGACTGGGACTGTATTTGTTGGAATTTAGAAGGAGGAGGGGGGATCTTATAGAAACATATAAAATTATGAAGGGAATAGATAGGATAGATGCGGGCATGTTGTTTCCACTGGCGGGTGAAAGCAGAACTAGGGGGCATAGCCTCAAAATAAGGGGAAGTAGATTTAGGACTGAGTTTAGGAGGAACTTCTTCACCCAAAGTGTTGCGAATCTATGGAATTCCTTGCCCAGTGAAGCAGTAGAGGCTCCTTCATTAAATGTTTTTAAGATAAAGATAGATAGTTTTTTGAAGAATAAAGGGATTAAAGGTTATGGTGTTCAGGCCGGAAAGTGGAGCTGAGTCCACAAAAGATCAGCCATGATCTCATTGAATGGCGGAGCAGGCTCGAGGGACCAGATGGCCTACTCCTGCTCCTAGTTCTTATGTTCTTATAAAGATGCCAGAAAGATTTCCTTAATGGTGCCAGTAAAACATTGCCGGATCTGCTTTCAATTCGCTACAGCCGAACTTTAACAAAACTGACCTTACCGAAAAATACCGGACTCTTAGACGCATCATTTACTCCATATTTGTTCAACTTCTAGAGTACCCCTTCTGTGTTATCTGCCTCTTTAGAAGGATGGAGAAAAATGTCTCTCTGAAGCTGATGTCCCTGCAAAAAGGCAGCTTTTATATCTATAGATTTGAATTCCCATGTTTTTGTGGCTAATAGAGCCAAGAAGGTCTTTAAAATAACCTTTCCTGCTGTAGGTGAATCTACCCTTAAATCCTGATCGGATAAGTTTTCTTCAAATCCCCTTGCCACAAGCCTGGCCTTTGCCTTATAAGTTCCATCCGGAAGAACTTTTTCTGTGAAAATCCATCTGTGGGACAGAGCTCTTTGTCCCCTACCCGGTACTTCCGTGTTTAGCCAAAATTCACTCCAACTATGCAGTTCTTGCTGTTTGGCATCTTTGATAACTTTTACATCTAATTTATTAGAGGCCACAAAAATCTCACAAGCATGTGGGCTTCTAATCCTAGTAGCATTCATCTTACCCATGTTCCGAGACCTTGACAAACTACGTCCCCCTATCCCGCCTGGTATCTCGTTCTGTACTGCTACTGCTTGATCTTTCCCTTCTGCTGTGGGATGTCATTTCAATAGAGGATGTCCTCGACCTTTTCATGTGAACCTGTTCACTATCCAATGTACTACCTGAACTGGCACTGCGTTTCTGTGCCCTCCATTTTTGAACTTAGTGTTCCCAATCCATTGTCTTGACACCCTCCCTGTACAATCAACCAGTGTTTTCCTTTCAAGTGGCCTTCTCTGCTCTACTAATAACAGTTGCATCCTTCCTTTGACTAGACCCTTCAGGCAAGTATGTCACTTTTGTACCAACTTTTGGCAGTTGTCCTTTCAGAAAAATGACATGTTCTAATTCATCAGAAGTATTATGTTCCTCTACAGAAACCCTGTCTATATCAGTTAACTGGTCCTCATAATTCTGTAACATGTGCATACCAGATGGCCCTGGTTCCTCATCATGTCTGTCTGCTCTGTCTAAATTTGAAATGTTTTAATCTGTACCCATTATCCTTGATGCATGTACCCTAACAGTCTGATTGCCATGTTGCAAAATAATTGATTTGCCCTTTATGCCTATGATCTTCCCTGGGCCTGACCATTCATTAAAATTGTTTCGCTTACAGTATACTATGTCTCTTTGCTGAAAAACAGTATTTAATGGCCGTACATTATGCCTTGAAGCTCTGCGAATTCTTTCAGAGACTTATGCTTCCAAAAAAGGTTTCCTACTGGTATGTAATGCATTTAAATGCTCAGCATTTAATGTAATGCATTTAACGGCAGAGATAATTGTAGTCCCTTCCCTAGCTGGAGGCTGGTCATCCAAAATAGGTGGAATTTTAGGATTTCTACCAAATATTAATTGATAGGCACTAAAGCCTCCAACCAGCTGCAACAAATTCTTTGCATGTACCGCCCATGCTAAGGCTGAATTTAACTTGCAATTTGGTCTATCTGCCAAAATTTTCCGGAGCATGTCATCTATTACTGCATGATTTCTTTCACCATTACTAAATGGGCTTACCGCAGCCGTATTCATAACTGTGATATTCACGTTTTCACACATATCCCTAAACTCATCATTAGCAAATTCTCCCCCGTTGTCTGTAAGGAATTTTGCAGGTGGGCCCATTCCTGTCCCTATCCATTTTTCCACGATCTGATCCAGGATTACTCTCTTTTCTTTACTTCGTACAATGGTTGATTGACTAAACTAACAAAATGCAAAATAAATATACTGTTAGCTTTATCCCAGATCTTAAGGTCCATGGCCACAATGTTGTTAAAATCCCTGGCCAAAGGTAGGGTCGTGATGGTGTCCTTTTGTACTTCCTACAAACCTCACAGCGATCACTAACCCAGTGTTCTTCAAACCTTTTTTCCGCGGACCCATTTTTACCAACCGGCCAACCTTCGGGACCCAACCTGGCCGACCTTTGCGACCCACGTCGGCTGACCTTCACGACCCACGCCGGCCAACCTGTGCCACCCACCATTTTCTCTTACCTTGTTTACTGCTGACAAAAATGGAGGAATTGGATGTGGTTCCCTTTGGTCCTCGTACACGCTCCTCCAATGGAACCTGTTGGATGAAGGTGAAGCCTTCTGGTTTCGGAAAGAATGGAGTCTCCATCTGTCCAAAGTTCTGAAGTTTTTTTCCTGTAAGGTTTTATCAAATAAAACCCCCCGAACTTGTAAAAATAATAAATAAATAAAATGAGTAAAATAAATGAATAAAAACCCCCAAAACTTGTAAAAAAAATAAAATAAATGAATAAATGAATAAAAACCACTGCAGAACTTGTAAACCAAAAAGCTGCAACCGTTTAAAAAAATAGCGGCCGCACTGCGCATGCGTGCCCGATTATAGGCGCGCAGGCGCATGCGCAATGCGGCCGAATTTTTTTTAAAACATGCTTGTGGCCGCTTGCAGCCGGTGTTATGAAAAGCCGGCTGCTGCGCAGGGATTTGCGCGATCGGGACCCACATGCGGGTCCGCCCCTGACTTTGAAGAACACTGCACTAACCTGTTCTATCAGCTTAGTATAGTCTTCATCCCTTACCCTTGCATCCATTAATAAATGTTTCAGCCTCCGAGGAGACAGATGCGCAAATTGCCTATGCAGTTTTAATACAAAAGCTTTTTATCAGCTAAAGTCCCATTTCCAGCTGCCAATAACATATCCTTAACAAATGCACCTGAAATATTATTTGTCAGTAATGGAATACAATAGTGTCCCGACTGTGTAAATTGTAAGTTCACCGTCTTTCCAAAAACTGTTGCCTTATCCTGTTCCATATCCAGTTTCATGTGTGCTTTCTTCACCAACGGTCTGCTCAGAAGCAAAGGTAT
This sequence comes from Scyliorhinus torazame, assembly GCF_047496885.1. Lineage (NCBI taxonomy): Eukaryota > Metazoa > Chordata > Chondrichthyes > Carcharhiniformes > Scyliorhinidae > Scyliorhinus > Scyliorhinus torazame. The sequence continues at coordinate 216,811,878 of NC_092709.1, read as the reverse complement.
CTCACTTGATACAACATCCATGGTAATGAAATGATTCCCTCCGGCAATATTGCAAGGGATCACCACTCTTTTCAGCGACTTCAGAGTATTATCATCCCCAAACCTGAAACTTGTGGAACTTTCAAATTCCTAAACCTTGTTATGATTTTCAGCATTCAAAGAGTCCAGGTAACATTTTAACCAGCCAATTCCACACACAGTAGATGTGCAGCCACTGTCCAATACAGCACAATTGAAGGATTCTGCAACCAACACCCTCATTACCGGAGTAAAACTGCTTGTTAATAGGACAATGCCTGCTTTCTGTTCACTATCTTTTTCCTCTTCCGACTCTTGCGTGTCATGTGTAGCTTCAAACACTCTATCATAACGGATTGGACAGTTGAAAGCATAATGGTATTGAGAGTCACACCGAAAACATCAATTTATCATACCCGGGCATTTCTGGGGTTCATTTTCCTTTTTCCATTCTCCATGTCCCTCCTCCTATTATAGGTTTTAAATGGGTTTCTGTCCTCATACTTTCTGGGCCCCGATCTCCTTCAATATTCTCGGAACCTGTTTGTAGCCATACGATCTCGCCATCCTCTCAGTAGTGTATCTTCCATAGTCTGCTTTATTGCTGACTGACCCATTTGTGTCATAAGAGCCATAGGAATTGAATGTTTCCACAGAAACTTCTTTAAGGTCTCTATCATCTGATCAAATAAGGTATCATTATCCGCAAACTTAACTCCTGTCAAAACCAGGAGCCTATCCATATTGGACACTCTAGCACAGTCCAGTAACTTAAATTCCAGCACAGACTGTGGAAATTCCAGTTGATGTTTATGCAGCCTTCTGAATAGTCTGCTAAATTCCATTATATAGTCATCAATAGAGATAGTCTCTGTTTTTCAGAATCTAGCGAATTATGAGCAGGCTTCATACGTACTTAACAAGTCATCCTTTTGATAAATCTTATCCATAAAACGTAATAGAGTCTGCAGATCTTCTTCTGAGTCTAATTGTTCCAATTCCAGTTCAGAAAACACTTTGCTTCGGATTTTATTCTCATAAGGTAGAGAAAGAGCCAATGCCATACCTTGTTCCTCTTTCCCAAGTGTGGTTGTAGCCACCTGGGTTGGCCACTTCCCGACTTTAAAATGGAGATCCGCAAAGACTGCAGGGAAATTCAGTCAAGCCAGGAAAAACTAACAGGTGCAAAGTTTCCTGTGTATTAGACTTTGCAGAAACCCAGACAGTACTGAAACGACCGACCATCTGCATACTAATGAGCGATCACCGGGAACAACTGGAAACATTTAGTAAAACAAGGTCAAGCCAGACTCCTCGGTGCCAGCAGGAGCCAAGACAAAGGAAGGCCAACGGACACCTAGGGACCGCCCAGCGATCAGGGAAAGCTCCAGTATTGGAGAAATCGATCCAAGTGATCGGAACGTAGTCCAATCACTTGGAACCAGGTATGGGAAGCCCCTGGGGACTATAAAATAGAGTCCCCAAGTTCAATTCGTCCTTCTTGGCAGGGTCACTCAACAGCTCGAACCAACCCTTGACAGTGAACTGCCTAGTTGCTGCACCAACCAAGTAAGTCTCCAGCCAACGCACGCTATGAGATATGCGCTCCTAGCTACTAGTCCGTACCAGCTTTGAAGCCTGCAGATTCAGAAATCGAAAGAAAGGCCATTTGTTCCCCTGACCTGGTGGGCCAGTCCAAAGCTAAGTATAGACGTGTTAGAGATAGTCTAGTAAGTAGAGTTTTCTGCATGAGTAGTGATTGACTGTGTATAATAAATGTGTTTTGATTTGCATCTTACTAATTGGTGCATTGAGTTATTGATCAGTACTTGAACTTGAACTTCGTGGCGGTATCATAAAGATACCTGGCGACTCTAGAGCAAAGGTTATAGAAACAGAGCAAATTAAGTAAAGAAACAACGGGCAACATTTAAGAGCCAACCAAAAGTTAGCAACATGGTGAATGTAAATATAGTTAATTCACCAGTTATGTTCTAAGTTTGTAAATACAGTTAATTCACCAGTTATGTTCTAAGTTTGTAAATACAGTTAATTCACCAGTTATGTTCTAAGTTTGTAAATACAGTTAATTCACCAGTTATGTTCTATGTTATTAACCCTGTGGGTTTTATCTGTGGGGCATTGTATGGTTTCACCCACAGGGGGAGATGTTGGAGGATGTTGGAGCATGTACGGGCTCCGCCCATGGCTCCGCCCCTTTGAAGGAGTATAAGAGTAGCTGGCCTGTGGGACTGTCCTCAGTATGTACCAGTCGCAGGCAGGCAAAGTTGATAGTTAATTAAAACCACTGTTTTACTCCGACACGAGTCCTTGAGTGAATTGATGGTCGCATCAATTTAATTAACTATCTGAACAAAAACGATTATGGAGTCAGCCCTCAAACCTGACAGACTGGAGCTCGACCCACAGGCCGCGGAGGCGAAGGAAATTTTTTCACACTGGCTGCGGTGTTTCAAGGCCTACCTTGCCGCGTCATCGACACCATCCGTTACGGATGAACAAAAATTGAGTCTCCTCCACGCACGGGTGAGGCCACCTCATATACCGCCGCTCTCGCAATCCTTGAGCGCATCTACGTGCAGCCTGTGAACGAGGTCTATGCGCGACATATTCTCACTACTCGACGCCAGCGCCCCGGGGAGTCACTCGACGACTATCAGTGCGACCTCAAAGCCCTCGCGCGCAACTGCAACTATCAGGCCGTTACGGCCACTCAGCACATGGAGATCGCTGTCTGAGACGTCTACGTTGCGGGGGTCAGATCAAATTACGTGCAACAGCGACTGCTTGAGAAAGGGGCCCAGGACCTGGACGAGATGGTGAAACGGGCGACTTCACTGGAGGTCGTTTTCCAGAGCCTCACTGCATTTCCGTCCGAACACTCGACCCCCTCATGTGCTCCCGACCAGAGACTACCCCAGGCCTCTGCTGCACACCCACCCGCTCATCATGGGGGGTTGCCTTGTTATTTTTGAGGCCAGTCTCAACACCCTCAACAGCACTGCCCGGCCCGCAACGCGCACTGCAACAGTTGCGGCCGAAAAGGGCACTTCGCCAAGATCTGCCTCGCCAAGCCGAAGCACGCGAACTCTCAGACCCGGACTACCGGCTTTCAGGCCCGCAGACCTCGCAATGTGGCAGCGTGCCTGCCGACTCCGACTCCTCACAGCACCTGCGACTCACGGGGGCCGCCATTTTGGCCATCCTCCCCCACGCGGCCGGCCACGTGCGATCCATGGGGTCCGCCATCTTGGACGCCATCTTCCTCGATGCCCGCCACGCTTGATCAATGGGGGCCGCCATCTTGGACACCATCTGCTGTGCCGCTCGACGCGTACGTCCTGCTCGGACAGTCACCGGGGGGCCGCCCCAGCACAGCCGACCATGCTGCCAGTTACCCTCAACTCAGCGCAGTCACCTTGGACCAGTCGTGACCCAAGCACCTCAAGAGCTCAATGATGGCCATCCGGGTTAACGGGTACGAGACACCTTGCCTGTTTGACTCCGACAGCACCGAGAGTTTCATCCACCCGGATCTGGTAAGCCGCTGCTCGCTCCCGATATTCCCGGTGCAACAAACAATTTCCACCTCCGGGTCGCACTCGGTACAAATCCGAGGGTGCACTACGGTAACCTTAGCGGTACAGGGCACTGAGTACACTAATTTCCAGCTGTACGTGCTCCCAGACCATCTTTTAGGGCTCGATTTTCAATGTAATCTCAGGAGTCTGACGCTTAGCTTTGGCGGACCCCTGCCCCCACTCACCATGTGCAGCCTAGCCACTCTGAAAGTCGACCCTTCTTCCCTCTTCGCTAATCTCACCGCTGATTGCAAGCCAGTAGCCACTCGCAGCAGGCGATATAGCATGCAGGACAGAATATTTATTAGGTCTGAGGTCCTGCGTCTCTTGCGGGAAGGAGTCATAGAGGCCAGCAATAGCCCCTGGAGAGCTCAGGTGGTGGTCGTCAAGACCGGGGAGAAGCTCCGGATGGTGGTTGATTACAGCCAGACCATTAACCGGTTTACGCAACTTGATGCGGACCCCCTTCCCCGGATTGCAGACATGGTCAATCAGATTGCTCACTACCGCGTGTTCTCCATGGTGGATCTGATGTCTGCATACCACCAGCTCCCAATCCGTCCGGAGGATCGCCACTACATGGCGTTTGAGGCAGACGGCTGCCTTTTTCATTTCCTCCGGGTCCCTTTTGGCGTCACGAACGGGGTTTCGGTGTTCCAACGAGCAATGGACCGAATGGTGGACCAGTATGGGCTGCGGGCCACGTTTCCGTACTTGGACGATGTCACCATCTGCGGCCATGATCAGCAGGACCACGATGCCAACCTCCACAGAATTCTCCAAACTGCCCAAAACCTTAATCTCACCTATAATTAGGAGAAATGCGTTTTCCGTACCACCAGGCTAGCCATCCTCGGCTACGTCGGAGTCCTCGGGCCCGACCCTGACCGTCTACGCCCCCTCCTGCAACTCCCTCGCCCTCACTGTCCCAAGGCCCTCAAGAGGTACCTTGGATTGTTTTCCTACTACGCCCAGTGGGTCCCCCAGTATGCGGACTAAGCCCGCCCACTATTTAAGGCCACCCTTTTTCCTCTGGCAGCCGAGGGCCGCCAGGCCTTCAACTGCATCAAGGAGGACATCGCCAAAGCCACAATGCGCGCGGTGGACGAGTCCGTCCCCTTTCAGGTGGAGAGCGACGCATCAGAGGTCGCTCTCGCTGCCACTCTCAATCAAGCAGGCAGACCGGTTGCGTTTTTTTCACGCACCCTCACCGCCTCTGAACTTCGACACTCCTCGGTCGAAAAAGAGTCTCAAGCCATCGTGGAAGCCGTGCGGCACTGGAGGCACTACCTCGCTGGTAGGAGGTTTACCCTCATCACCGACCAACGATCGGTAGCCTTCATGTTCGACAATTCGCAGCGGGGCAGAATTAAGAGCGATAAGATCTTGAGGTGGCGAATCGAACACTCCACCTATAATTCTGATATAGTATATCGTCCTGGGAAGCTCAACAAGTCCCCAGATGCCCTGTCCCGCGGCACATGCGCCAGTGCGCAAGAGGACCGACTACGGGCTATCCACGACGACCTCTGCCACCCGGGGGTCACCCGGCTTGCCCACTATATCAAGGCCCGCAACCTGTCCTACTCCATCGAGGAGGTCAAAGCTGTAACCAGGGACTGCTAAATTTGTGCGGAGTGTAAACGGCACTTCTATCGACCAGATAAGGCCCACCTGGTGAAGGCGTCCCGGCTCTTTGAACGCCTCAGTATCGAATTCAAAGGGCCCCTCCCCTTGAATAATCGCAATACCTACTTTCTCAATATTAGTGATGAGTTCTCCCATTTTCCGTTTGCCATCCCGTGCCCCGATATGACCACCCCCACTGTTATCATTGCCCTGCACAGTGTCTTCACCCTGTTTGGTTTCCCCAACTACGTCCACAGCGACAGGGGCTCGTCGTTCATGAGCGACGAACTGCGTCAGTACCTGCTCAGTAAAGGCATCGCCTCGAGCAGGACTACCAGTTACAACCCCCGGGGAAACGTACAGGTGGAGAGGGAGAACGCGACAGTCTGGAAGACCGTCCTACTGACCCTACGGTCCAGGAATCTCCCAGGTTCCCACTGGCAGGAAGTCCTCCCCGATGCGCTCCGTGCTATTAGGTCCCTCCTTTGCACGGCCACAAACCAGACGCCTCATGACCGCTTGTTTATTTTCCCTAGGGGGACTACCTCAGAGGCCTCGCTCCCACCCTGGCTGATGACACCAGGTCCGGTTCTCCTCCGGAAACACGTTTGGACCCATAAGACTGATCCCCTGGTAGAGAGGGTCTAGCTCCTGCACTCAAACCCGCACTACGCATATGTTGAGCACCCCGATGATCGACAGGATACCGTCTCCCGCCGAGACCTTGCGCCCGCAGGCTCCACCACTACTACGTCCACAGTACCCCCCGCGCTGTACCCCGCTCTTTCTCCCATGCCCAGCGCCCCCGCGCCCATTTGGCTCCCGCTCTCCCTTCCACCCGGCACACCAGTCCGCAGGAATGAAGCTCAGGAAGAGCCGCTCCCGGAGTCCACTCCTGGGGCTGCACCGGACCCACTTCCCAGCCACCTGAAGCGGCTGCAACACCAGTGCTTCGGCGGTCGCAGCGTACGATCTGGGCGCCAGACTGGCTGAACTTGTGACCCATCACCCCCGCCAGACTTTATTTTTTTTACAGGAGGTGAATGTGGTGAATGTAAATACAGTTAATTCACCAGTTATGTCCTATGTTATTAACCCTGTGGGTTTTATCTGTGTGCCATTGTATGGCTTCACCCATAGGGGGAGATATTGGAGGATGTTTGAGCATGTACGGGCTCTGCCCATGGCTCCGCCTTTTTGAAGGAGTATAAGAGTAGCTGGCCTGTGGGACTGTCCTCAGTATGTACCAGTCGCAGGCAGGCAAAGATGATAGTTAATTAAAACCACTGTTTTACCCCGACACGAGTCCTTGAGTGAATTGGTGGTCGCATCACCAAGGCAGTTACCTTAGTCCACATAACAACTGCACTTCTCTATTGGTTGTATGAACCCCATTCAGAAAATAATGGCGGATAGTCATCATCATCATAGATGATGACTATCTGCCATTATTTTCTGAAAGGGGTTTGTATAACCAATGGAGAAGTGCAGTTGTTATGTGGACTAAGGTAACTGCCTTGGTGATGGGACCATCAATTCATGAAAGGACTCGTGCCAGAGTAGTTCAGCCATATATTTTTGTACATTTTTTTTTCTCACTCACTCCTTGGTTGATGCAGAATTTTGTTTTTTCTTCTGGAAAAGTTGTATCTTTCAACCCTTTACATTTGCATAGCAACCATCCTCTGCTACCACTGTTTGCCTCTGGCTGCTGTTGAGTAAAGAGTCAAGAGTTCTGCTCCTTTTCCCAAACACCTTTATTTTTCCCTGAACGCACTCTGTACCAAAACTCTATCATCACATCACATGCTCCAAAGGCCACCTGCAGCCTCTTTACATATCAGTGTCAATTATTGGATACTTAACATCAATGAGACATCTAATTGGAATGTTTCTTAACCCATTCCTTAACAACTGCAGCCGCCAAGTTGGCTCACAGAAGACCTGCCCCCTGAGGTCCGAAGTTCTAGGTGGACTCACAGCTCCATGTTAGTGCGGAGTGGAGGGCCACCCTATCTCCCTACTGAACACTGCCTGGGAGGTGATCGCAGAGACAGACAGTGCTGCCAGTCTCATCAGGAGAAGATAGCTGGTGATCTGGAGGGGTGGGGGTCCCAATGAGTCCTCTGTTCCTAGAAGGGCAGAGAACCAGGGAGTGTTCCAAAGGCTGCGGTGCAGGTGACCTATGGTTGGATCTGCTGATCCCCTTCTTCCTCTGCAATGGGGCAATACTTCTGACGACTGCCAACACCTGGTGGGCCCCTGATTGAGCTTGGCCCTTGATGACTGGGTATGAGGGTGTCCAGAGGAGCGGCCGATGACCAGAGGCCTTCTGAGCATTTAAAGGATACAGGCAGCACTCAGTAATGTAAGCAGCCAGGAGACTGTAACTAGCACCAAAGCGGTGTGTTTGAAAGACAGACTGCAGCAATGGCGGTCTGAGCAAGGCCATCCCGATCCTGAGGGAGGTACTCCAAATCCAAGGACTCGGCACCATGTCACTACCTGCTACTGTCACCGGCCTGGGCAGCTACCCCCCCCCCCCCCCCCCCCCCAGCAAGTCCGGTTTTTCAGTATTTAATTTAGCCTCCCGCTCCGCCTCCGCAGCTTTGGCGCCCAGTCCCCGTTTGTAAATACTTGTAGTAATTCACATCCGAGAGACTTCCACCTGAGAGGAGAGGAGCATCGTGAAAGGGCAGGGCACACTGTGTCCAACCTGCTTTTCATGTTTAGATGCAAGCAAATGTCAGTTTTGCTTATCGCTGCTGGCGCAGGTGCATACCTTGTTATCGCCACCAGACAGGGACCAGAGCATGGTGCTGGAATCAGCACCGGGTGCAGACCTCGATTTTGGCTGGAAGCCTGATTCTCCGCCTGATCACGGTTCACTTTTGCAGCGTTGCAAGGCGGAGAATTCCGCCCCAGTGTATTTACGTTTGCAGCAAAAAACACCTCAATCTCTTGGAATCTATTAATAGAGAATCCTCTGAACCTGGTCCCACTCTTACTTCTTGCAGAGGTATGACAACAGAGCAGGAAGATCTGTGGAGAAATTATTGGCCATATTCAATATTATATTTTTACCGCAGATCCAGAAAGTGTATGGCAATGTCATCTTGAAAAATGACCTGCGAAAATTGTAAATTCATCTGCAAGATTACCTTTTTTATTATTACTTCATAGGATGTGAACATCACTGGCAAGATTAACATTTGTTGCCCATTCCCTAATTGCCTTTTGAGAACAGTTAAGAGTCAACCACATTGCTGTGGGCCTGGAGTCACATTGAGGCCAGACCAGGGATGGTTGACAGATTTCCTTCCTTAAACGGCATTAGTGAACCAGCTGTTTGTTTTCTGATAATCAATGATGAAATTAGCTTCCATCACAGATTATTTCAATTAGTGAATTAAATTTAAATTCCATCAGCTGCCAAGGTGGGATTTGAACTCATGGGTGCAATTCTCCTATTTTGAGACTAATTGCCGTGACGGGCTTAGCAACTTGGCATGTTTCCCACTGTTGCAGCGAGTGGGAAATCATGCCAAATTTTCCATAATCATTAATTATGCACTTGGGTGCTTTATGATATGTTCAGTGGCAGGGCAAATCTAGACGGCATTTGTCTGCCACCTTGTCCGGTTGCTATATTGAAAAGGCGCCCAACAACGCTAACCCACCATTGAAGAAAGAAGGCGGACCTCCTAAAAATAAAGATGGATCTCCAGGAACATTCTGAAGAAGAAGATGGAGCCCCTCCAGGACACCTAATCAGGAAGGTCCTCCAGCAGATGCTCCCCTAACCCACTGTTGTGGTGTTCCAGGGTCCAAGTGTGTGGGCGGCTTACATCATGAACTCCAGAGGCAGCCCCAGGTATTGTTCAGATGTGTCCCTATATTTGCACATCACATTCCTCAACGAGTTGCACATCGGTGTGTTTTTCCACCGACACTGTGGAGAATTCGGTGTAGGGACGTGGGCCTTAATTTGCATCCCATTAACGGGGTGCAAATGAGGTTCACGCCAGCCTCTAGCGGATTTTATGACCTGACATGGTCGGCTCCAGTGGATGATCCCTCTCTAAATTCACATCAGCATTAAACCAATTTCTGGGCCCCTGCCATGTTCTCACAGCATAGAACATGCGGTGGGGACTTGGGAGATTTCCGCCCAATATCTCCACCATATTTGCCTGGGCCTCTGGGTTGCTTTTTTTTATAACAAGTATTTTTATTCAAATTTTAACATTTTAGCATTTAACACACATTACAAAGCAAAATAAAGCCAACACCAACCCCTGAGCCCGTATGCCCCCTGCAAACACCCCGACCAACCTCCCCACCTCGCCTCACCCCACCCCCTCCCCACCCCCCTGGACAGTTGACAGTAATCAGCTCCCGAGATGTAGTAGAAACCAACCCCATCGTTTATGGAACCCCTCACTCACCCCTCTTAAAGGAAATTTCACCTTTTCTATGTGCAAGAAGTCCATTAAATCCCCAGACACACTGAGGCACAGGGTGGAGAAGCTGACCTCCACCCCAACAATGCCTGCCTGCGAGTGATCAACAAGGCGAAGGCTGAAACATCTGCCCCGGCTCCCATCTGCAACTCTGGCAAATCTGACACCCCAAATATGGGCCTCTGGATTGCTAGTCCAGTGATGTTACCATTATGTCACCATCTCCTCTTTGATCACAATTTCTAGCAAAAGCATAAAATCAATCTAAAAGAAAAAGTAACAGTTACAAGTAACCAACTTTGCTGGAGCCAGCAATCAGTCAAAATCATCGCCCAAAATGTCAGATTTCTTCATTGCATGTTTACTGTGCAAATTAAGTAAAATGCCAGTTTCAAAGGTTATACTGTTACTTAAATACAGTGATAGAAGACTTGCGGAATTATGCTAATAGGTATTGGCCCACAAATCTAAACTGTAATTTATTATTTTCAATTAAGAAGCTAAAAGAGTTTGTGACATTGTTGAAAAACTGAGCAAAAATTAACTTTTAAATACAATACCTGATAAAAAAAATTAGAATCTTACCCTCCCCAAATATCCCATACCTGTCAATATTAAAACAACTTTGGCATAACAGTATCAAACATTTGGTTGATGTCACTCACATGCATTCCACAGGCTGCCAGAACTGTTCCAAACCTGTTGGCTTTCAACAAGGCAAACCCTATTCTATTGTATAAGTATGTTAGAGCACACAAAATGGATCAAACTGTATTTGCATATTTAGGATTGGTTACTACACACTAGCTCAAACTTCAAATCAATATCTAAGTGGGAGATGGTAAATATTTAACTTGTGGAAATGGGTTTGACTTGTCCGGGTTAAAATCTTTTCACCCATGTGAGGAGTTTAGGTTTCACAAACCCAGTGCTTCGTCATGGTATTTATTTTACTTCACTTTATCACATCAGGGTAAACCTCCAAAATGGGAGATTGGCCAAATCTAAACATAGTAGAATCAGATTTTAGACATTAAAACAGGCAAGAAGTTAAACACAGACATTCATAATGCTTGTTCAATCAATGGCCATTTGAAGAAAATTTATATCCATAAGCCAAATAAATCATAATATTCGATGTCACTAATTTCATTTCACCAGATATTGCAAAACAGAAAGAGATCATTTGATCTATTTGTTTGTGTTGATACTGCCTCTTTAGCTTTTGTTACTGTTCTAATCGCATCTAGTCCTAGTTTCCCAGTCGCTATTGCTATTCACAGCCTCCAGTCTTAAACTCAGTCCCTTTTCTCCAAAAGTCAAGTTCTAAATATATATCTTAGAAAACAAAATGCATTACATTAAAGTTCCTCAAAATTAACTAAAGGAAAATATATTGGTAATATGTGAGAGAAAATAATGATTGTAATCTCACAGAGAACTATGTTCAATCATTATATTTAGATTTTAGAAGTATTTTCTGATATTCCTTGATGGCAAAACTCCTGCCGATAGCATCGATGCAAAATTAGCTCTTACACAAGTTATTTTCTCCTGATTTTCTATGTTCAATTGGCTTCAGCCTCTTGTGACCAAATAGTCACTATCAACAAAGCTGTTTTTGGCATGCTGCCAAGAAGTACTTGGGAGCAACTCAGTGGACATCAGCCATCAAGTTTTTCTTTTTCCTCCTGTATACAAATTGTTACAGACTTAAGATCAAAATAAGCACTCATCTCTTCATTTTATGCAACTTTCACACATGTTTATGTTTTCATGTGAGGGAGAGAAATGATACACTGATACAGTTACTTCATTAGCTGATGGGGACACTTTAAATTAAAGTCACAGTCAGAACTACAGACAGGTCTAATTGGGGAGCCAAACAGTCAAACTGGAAAACACTGGACAGAGTCAGACAGCTGGGGCAAGTCTGGACTTGGAATAGGACATCAGAAGAAAATCGGCCCCATTCCAGTGGATTGATTGTTGTGGTTTGCTCAGATGAAGCCAGGTTTTCTGGCACCTAGATCACCTTATAGAGGGCGCAATTCTCCGGAAACATTTCTAAGTGTGCTGGCATGTGGGATCGCCGTGAGCTTCCGGTACTTGGCCCAGTGAGGCTGGCAACGCAATTCAACGTTAATTGGTCCACGTAATGAGGGTTCATGGGCTTCTCGTTGCAAATGAAGGCTCGCCAGCTGATTCACTGGGACTGTACGCGCCAACCACCCCCTCCCCCAGCTAACAAGCGTGAGCAGCACTTAAGCTGCACTTGCTCTGCCAACCCCAGCCAGCTCGCAACAATGTCACCGAGGAGATCAGCCCCAAGATTCGGGGATACTGACCTGGGGAGGCTGCTAGACGCCGTTGAGGCCAGGAGGGCCTGTTCCCCCGAGGGTCCCGCAGGGTGAGCCACAAAGCAGCCAGTGCTCCTGGGTTGAGGTGCGACAGCTGTAAACTCGGAGAGTGTGACCAGGAGGACTGGCCTCTAGTGCCGGAAAAAGGTCAACGACTTACAGTGGGCAGAACGAGTGAGTAGACACCAGTGCCACCGCACCCCCCCAACTCCTCATGCAACCCCCAGCCCTTCCTCCACCTCCTCTCCCTTCAACGCCCCTCAACCTCTCCTTCACATTCCCTCCCACACCACCGTCAACCACGTGTGTGGCTAACGATACCCTCTCTGTCTCCTCAGGAAAAGTCCTCCCATGATCGTCAGGGAGAGGGCCCAGACAGGCAAGGTGTGCCGGATATACAAATCCTCACCTCTTTCGAGGAGTGTGCCCTGGAGGTGACTGAATTGGCCGAGGACAGATTGTTCAGCCATGCGGAGGCCACAGAGGTGAGGAACCACCAGGCTCCACCTGGAGGACCTGTCAAATGTGAGTGCCTTACTGACTGACCCATCCCTCCCACTGACCGCATGCCTATTTTCCCGCAGGTCCTCCAGCCGATGGCGTCGGCCCATCCCGGGAGGCACCCTCTCCCGACTCCAGGGATAAAACCTCAGAAGAGAGCTCCAAGGATGCAGCTGTTATAGTAGCGGCACAGCTGTCATCCCCACCCTCCACCAGCGCAGATACACACACCTCGGTGGGAAATGTTAGTGGTCAGACTTCGGGGGCACAGCCTGGTGAGCACCACACAGCTGGTGATGCACTTCAGGTGGAGGCAGGAACCCCCAGGCGAGACAGCAGTTGGATGGCTGCTGGATCCTGGGACCCAGCTGGATCCCAGCCGGCTGCTGAGCCTGTGGAACAGATTTACCTGGCGCTGATGGAGATGACAGGAAGAGGCCGGGACATTCAGGGGGATGTCAGCATCACTCCAGCAGATCCATAGCCTATTGGAGGAGCCTCAGAGGCTACAGGCGCAGGAGATGGCGCCGGCAATGAATGACACCGATGCCAACACTGCGAGGGTGGCGACCGCAGTGGTGAGCCTAGTGCACGATGTCGGCACCATGAGTGAAGGTGTCCAAAGGCATTGTGCAGTCGACACCCCCGCACCCCCCCCACTCCCCATGGCACTCACTCATCTTCCGGCCGTGGACATGTCCCTGGGGCTGTGTCCCATCCCCTGGATGTTTGAATGTTGCGTGTGTGGTGTTCACGTAGTGTCCAGGCATCAAGGTTTGATTGGGATGCTAGGCCATGGGTGGGGGTCTCGACAGTATGTCTGCCTCACTGGGGGATGTCACACAGTACCAGGCCGACCTTGATAAGGTTCTGCGTGACACGTCCCGCTCTCAGATGGGAATGGCCGAGGTGCTGCAGAGCGTGTCCCAATCACTGAGGAGCAACACTGAGTGCGTCGACACTATGGTGCGGATCATGGGGTTGGCAGAGCCAGATGACGCGGGGCAGCCGGGCATCAAACCACCTGCCCCTCTGTCCCAAGGTGAACCCCAGGGCTCTATGGGCACCGACCGGCTGAATGCCAACCCGCACCCATTCCATAGAGTGGTGAAGGTGGCCACCAGCTCCCCCGAGTTCCACCTCTCTAATGTGGCCGCGTCTTGAGGTCAGTGCACGCGACGGGGTGGCATGGCTGTGCATGTGCCGCCGACAAGTGAACCGCGACCCTCCGGCCCCAGAGCTCCCATAGGACACCCGTCAGGGACATCGAAGGCCACGGGACAAGGTAGGCAGCTGGCAGCCTCCACCTCAGATGTGCATCACATGTAGTGGTAGAGCTAGGAGGAAAAATCACATTGAAGACCACTGAGGGCACCGGGGAAGGGGGTAGGTGGGGTTTGATGGGGCGGCCTAACAGGAGTGGGGTATTGTACAACACCTTTTCACACAACTGTTATGATGCCTCTGAAACTTTCTTCCGCAATGCGGAATGACCTCCGGACTCTTTGCCTATCTCTCCAGACATCACCCCCCCACTCCCCATGGCTCTCACTCATCTTCCGGCCGTGGACATGTCCCTGGGGCTGTGTCCCATCCCCTGGATGTTTGAATGTTGCGTGTGTGGTGTTCACGTAGTGTCCAGGCATCAAGGTTTGATTGGGATGCTAGGCAATGACGGCCACATGCTAGATGGCCCGCCCACCCATGGGAATTCACTTGGCGTCTGTGAAGTGCTCACTTTTTTTTTTAATAAATATTTTATTGAAAATTTTTGGTCAACCAACACAGTACATTGTGCATCCTTTACACAACATTATAACAATACAGATAATAATGACCTTTTTTATATAAACAAAAAACAACAAATAAATAAATATTAAATAACAAAAATGAAAACTAGCCCTAATTGGCAACTGCCTTGTCACAGGCTATACCCCCCCCCCCCCACCCCCCCCCCCCCCCCCAAGTCCTGGGCTGCTGCTGCTGCCTTCTTTTTCCCCCCATCTATCTTTCCGCAAGATATTCGACGAACGGTTGCCACCGCCTGGTGAACCCTTGAGCCGACCCCCTTAGGACGAACTTAATCCGCTCTAGCTTTATGAACCCCGCCATATCATTTATCCAGGTCTCCACCCCCGGGGGCTTGGCTTCTTTCCACATTAGCAATATCCTGCGCCGGGCTACTAGGGACGCAAAGGCCAAAACATCGGCCTCTCTCGCCTCCTGCACTCCCGGCTCTTGTGCAACCCCAAATATAGCCAACCCCCAGCTTGGTTCGACCCGGACTCCTACTACTTTTGAAAGCGCCTTTGTCACCCCCACCCAAAACCCCTGTAGTGCCGGGCATGACCAAAACATATGGGTATGATTCGCTGGGCTTCTCGAGCACCTCGCACACCTATCCTCCACCCCAAAAAATTTACTGAGCCGTGTTCCAGTCATATGTGCCCTGTGTAATACCTTAAACTGAATCAGGCTTAGCCTGGCGCACGAGGACGACGAGTTTACCCTGTTTAGGGCATCTGCCCACAGCCCCTCCTCGATCTCCTCCCCTAGCTCTTCTTCCCATTTCCCTTTTAGTTCGTCCACCATAGTCTCCCCTTCGTCCCTCATTTCCCTATATATATCCGACACCTTACCATCCCCCACCCATTTCTTTGAGATGACTCTGTCCTGCACCTCTTGTGTCGGGAGCTGCGGGAATTCCCTCACCTGTTGCCTCGCAAAAGCCCTCAATTGCATGTACCTGAATGCATTCCCTTGGGGCAACCCATATTTCTCGGTCAGCGCCTCCAGACTTGCGAACTTCCCGTCCACAAATAGATCTTTCAGTTGCGTTATACCTGCTCTTTGCCACATTCCATATCCCCCATCCATTCCCCCCCGGGGCAAACCTATGGTTGTTTCTTATCGGGGACCCCCCCAATGCTCCGGTCTTTCCCCTATGTCGTCTCCACTGTCCCCAAATCTTCAGTGTAGCTACCACCACCGGGCTCGTGGTGTAGTTCCTCGGTGAGAACGGCAATGGGGCTGTCACCATAGCCTGCAGGCTGGTCCCCCTACAGGACACCCTCTCTAATCTCTTCCACGCCGCTCCCTCCTCCTCTCCCATCCACTTACTCACCATTGAAATATTAGCGGCCCAATAATACTCACTTAGGCTCGGTAATGCCAGCCCCCCCTATCCCTACTACGCTGTAAGAATCCCTTCCTCACTCTCGGAGTCTTCCCGGCCCAAACAAAACCCACGATGCTCTTTTCTCTCCTTTTAAAAAAAGCCTTCGTGATCACCACCGGGAGGCACTGAAACACAAAGAGGAATCTCGGGAGGACCACCATCTTAACCGCCTGCACCCTCCCTGCCATTGACAGTGCTACCATATCCCATCTCTTGAAATCTTCCTCCATCTGTTCCACCAACCGCGTTAAATTTAGCCTGTGCAATGTGCCCCAATTCTTAGCTATCTGGATCCCCAGGTAACGAAAGTCTCTTGTTACCTTCCTCAACGGTAGGTCTTCTATTTCTCTACTCTGCTCCCCTGGATGCACCACAAACAGCTCACTCTTCCCCATGTTCAATTTATACCCTGAAAAATCCCCAAACTCCCCAAGTATCCGCATTATTTCTGGCATCCCCTCCGCCGGATCCGCCACATATAGTAGCAGATCATCCGCATATAAAGATACCCGGTGTTCTTCTCCTCCCCTAAGTATTCCCCTCCATCTCTTGGAACCTCTCAGCGCTATCGCCAGGGGCTCAATCGCCAGTGCAAACAGTAATGGGGACAGAGGACATCCCTGCCTTGTCCCTCTATGGAGCCGAAAATATGCCGATCCCCGTCCATTCGTGACCACACTCGCCACTGGGGCCCTATACAACAGCTGCACCCATCTAACATACCCCTCTCCAAAACCAAATCTCCTCAACACCTCCCACAGATAATCCCATTCCACTCTATCAAATGCTTTCTCGGCATCCATCGCCACTACTATCTCCGTTTCACCCTCTGGTGGGGCCATCATCATTACCCCTAACAGCCTCCGTATATTCGTGTTCAGCTGTCTCCCCTTCACAAACCCAGTTTGGTCCTCGTGAACCACCCCCGGGACACATTCCTCTATTCTCATTGCCATTACCTTGGCCAGGACCTTGGCATCCACATTTAGGAGGGAAATTGGTCTGTAGGACCCGCATTGTAGCGGATCCTTTTCCTTCTTTAAGAGAAGCGATATCGTTGCTTCAGACATAGTCGGGGGCAGTTGTCCCCTTTCCTTTGCCTCGTTAAAGGTCCTCGTCAGTACCGGGGCGAGCAAGTCCAAATATTTTCTGTAAAATTCAACTGGGAATCCGTCCGGTCCCGGGGCCTTTCCCGTCTGCATGTTCCTAATTCCTTTCACCACTTCTTCTACCGTGATCTGTGCTCCCAGTCCCACCCTTTCCTGCTCTTCCACCTTGGGAATTTCCAGCCGATCCAAAAAGTCCATCATTCTCTCCCTCCCATCCGGGGGTTGAGCTTCATACAATTTTTTATAAAATGTCTTGAACACTTCATTCACTCTCTCCGCCCCCCGCTCCATCTCTCCTTCCTCATCCCTCACTCCCCCTATTTCCCTCGCTGCTCCCCTTTTCCTCAATTGGTGTGCCAGCAATCTGCTCGCCTTCTCCCCATATTCATACTGTACACCCTGCGCCTTCCTCCATTGTGCCTCTGCAGTGCCTGTAGTCAGCAAGTCAAATTCCACATGCAGCCTTTGCCTTTCCCTGTACAGTCCCTCCTCCGGTGCTTCCGCATATTGTCTGTCCACCCTCAAAAGTTCTTGCAGCAACCGCTCCCGTTCCTTACTCTCCTGCTTCCCTTTATGTGCCCTTATTGATATCAGCTCCCCCCTAACCACCGCCTTCAACGCCTCCCAGACCACTCCCACCTGAACCTCCCCATTGTCATTGAGTTCCAAGTACTTTTCAATACATCCCCTCACCCTTAGGCACACCCCCTCATCCGCCATTAGTCCCATGTCCATTCTCCAGGGTGGGCGCCCTCCTGTTTCCTCCCCTATCTCCAAGTCTACCCAGTGTGGGGCATGATCCGAAATGGCTATAGCCGTATATTCCGTTCCCCTCACCTTCGGGTTCAATGCCCTACCCAACACAAAAAAGTCTATGCGCGAATAGACTTTATGGACATAGGAGAAAAACGAGAACTCCTTACTCCTAGGTCTACTGAATCTCCACGGGTCCACACCTCCCATCTGCTCCATAAAATCCTTAAGCACCTTGGCTGCTGCCGGCCTCCTACCAGTCCTGGACTTCGACCTATCCAGCCTTGGTTCCAACACCGTGTTAAAGTCTCCCCCCATTATCAGCTTTCCCGTCTCTAGGTCCGGGATGCGTCCTAGCATTCGCCTCATAAAGTTGGCATCATCCCAGTTCGGGGCATACACGTTTACCAAAACCACCATCTCTCCCTGTAATTTGCCACTCACCATCACGTATCTGCCCCCGTTATCCACCACTATAGTCTTTGCCTCGAACATTACCCGCTTCCCCACTAATATAGCCACCCCCCTGTTTTTCGCATCCAGCCCCGAATGGAACACCTGCCCCACCCATCCTTTACGCAGCCTAACCTGGTCTATCAGTTTCAGGTGCGTTTCCTGTAACATAACCACATCTGCTTTAAGTTTCTTAAGGTGTGCGGGTACTCGTGCCCTCTTTATCGGCCCGTTGAGCCCTCTCACGTTCCACGTGATCAGCCGAGTTGGGGGGCTTCCCACCCCCATCCCCCCTTGCCGGTTAGCCATCATCTTTTTCCAGCTTCTCACCCAGTTCCCACGCAGCTGTATCTCCCCCAGGCGGTGCCCCCCCGCCCATCCTCTCCCGTACCCACTCCCCCCTTTCCCCAGCAGCAGCAACCCAGTAATTCCCCCCTCTCCCTCGGCCCCGCCTCCCATGGCCAATGCCCCATCTCCTCTCCCTCCCCACCTCCCCCCATCACCACCTGTGGGAGAAAGAAAAGTTACCATACCGCAGGATTAGAACATAAAACCCCTCTTCGCCCCCCCCATTCGCCCCACCACTTTGTCCAAACGTTCTTTTTCATAATCCACTCATTCCAGTTTTTCTTCTGCAATAAAAGTCCACGCTTCATCCGCCGTCTCAAAGTAGTGGTGCCTCCCTTGATATGTGACCCACAGTCTTGCCGGTTGCAGCATTCCAAATTTTATCTTCCTTTTGTGAAGTACCGCCTTGGCCCGATTAAAGCTCGCCCTCCTTCTCGCCACCTCCGCACTCCAGTCTTGATAAACGCGGATCACCGCGTTCTCCCATTTACTGAACCGAGTTTTCTTCGCCCATCTAAGGACCATTTCTCTATCCTTAAAACGGAGGAATCTCACCACTATGGCTCTGGGAGTTTCTCCTGCTCTCGATCCTCGCACCATAACTCGGTACGCTCCCTCCACCTCCAACGGACCCGTCGGGGCCTCCGCTCCCATTAACGAATGCAGCATCATGCTCACATATGCCCCGACGTCCGCCCCCTCCACACCTTCAGGAAGGCCAAGAATCCTCAGGTTGTTCCTCCTTGCGTTGTTTTCCAGTGCCTCCAACCTCTCCACACATCGTTTCTGGTGTGCCTCCTGTATCTCCGACTTCACCACCAGGCCCTGTATATCGTTCTCATTCTCGGCTGCTTTCGCCTTCACGACCCGAAGCTCCTGCTCCTGGGTCTTTTGTTCCTCCTTTAGCCCTTCGATCGCCTGTAGTATCGGGGCCAACAACTCTTTCTTCATTTCCTTTTTGATCTCTTCCACACAGCATTTCAAGAACTCTTGTTGTTCAGGGCCCCATATGAAACTGCCACCTTCCGACGCCATCTTGGTTTTTGCTTGCCTTCCTTGCCGTTGTTCCAAAGGATCCGCTGCAATCCGGCCACTTTCCTCTCCTTTTTCCATCCGTGTCCAGGGGGAACACCCTCCTGGTTTACCGCACGGTGTTTTTCGCCGTTAAAATTGCCGTTGGGGCTCCTATCAAGAGCCCAAAAGTCCGTTTCACAGGGAGCTGCCGAAACGTGCGACTCAGCTGGTCATCGCCGCACCCGGAAGTCCTGTGAAGTGCTCACTTAACCATGATTGCCAATTCCCTATTAGCGATAACCTTCAGCCCCACCCCCCACCGAGCACTGGGGTGGCAAGCCCAGCACCCCCGACCTCGTTGCCTATGGGCAGAGGTGGCTACTCACCTCCTCGGCTCCTGACAGATGCCCTTCCGCCAGGTTCATGTTTTTCAAAAGGAAGACCAATCTGCGCCAGCGTGAGCACTTGGTGGTGAGGCCGCTGAATGACAGGAGGCCGTAGGGTATGGGGTGGCTCTAGTTAATTGTATGGAAATGGGGCTTAAGTGGTGTTAATTGGTTTCTCCCACACCATGGTGAGATCCTGACTTCACCTACGGGAGCGGGCCGGTTGCATTGCAAACTGTTTGGCGCCTGGCGCAGATCTCACTTTTGGCCTCTCCCACTATTCACCGGCTTGAGGGAGAACGTAACGAGGCTGGGGAATCGTACCCATAGTATGCGATGGTTTTCAGACAATGCACCCGAGGATGGGGGCAGTAGTTCCTGGTGTCCTGCAGAGTTGGAACTGGCAACTCCACTGGCTGTTGTGAGCCATGCCCAGCGACCTCATCGGCTGAGGGCCAGAAAAGCTTCTGGAAGAGAGCGAAGAGGGGTATAAAAAAGAGGCATCCAGAGACGCCCTCCCAGTGAAGACTTGATGCAGAGGCATCGGAGAAGATTCAACGGTGGGCCAAAGGACAGAAGGAAGCAGCGTGATGAAGGCCCTGAGATGTCTGAGACTCAGAGGATTGGACCTGTGCCCAATCCAGTTCATTGACATGGGTAGTATTAAAGAATCAAATCTTAATTCTAGTTCAGATAATTTGGGGGATAAATTATTTTATTGTGTTTAAAAATAAACTTGAGTTGAGTTGTAAACCTGTGTCTGTCCTTTGTTCATCTCGCAAATAAGGGTACCAGGGTAAAACGTTTGAATAATAAATTGGTCAAAGCGTCTGAATTTTATAGACAACAGTGGCGTCCCTCTGGGTGGTCTTCGATATGAAGTGACCTAGTTGTTCCAAATTCAAACCCACCAACTTTGTATTCTCCAACACTCAGCATGAGCCTGAATTAAGAGGACAGTCACCCCACGTGACGGCCAGGATTCAAGTGGGTGGACGAGATTACAGGCATCCGAGCAGTAAATTAGGCCATAAACCAGAGGCGCGATTTAACAAAAAGACTTCTCAGTGTCATTTGCGGTGGATTTTGCTGGGAGTTTTCCGCCCGCTCTGCCGGCGAGTCCTTCATCGCTATCTAACGACACTTAGAATAAGTGTGGTAGTGAGCGGGAATACCACAAGCTTCCTGACACTCAGCCGGGCGAGGCTGTCACCAGTATAAAATGTTAATTTGCCCACTTAACAAGGCCCCACACTGCAAATGATGGCCCTGCTGGCTGATTCACCAAGACGGCGTGCTCGGCAGCTGCCCGCTAGCAAGGGAGAGCAGAAAGTCTGGAACAAGTGCATTCTTTTTTTTAAATTTCCAATTCAGGGGCTATTTAGTGGGGCCAATCCACCTACCCTGACAGTTTTGTGTTGTGCGGGATGAGACCCTTGCAGACATGAAGAGAATGTGCAAACTCCAGAGCGACAGTGACCCTGGGCCGGGATCGAACCCGGGTCCTCGGCACCATGAGCAGCAATGCTAAACACTGCGCTACTGTGCTGCCCGGGAGAGCAGAACTTAAACCGAACTGCACAGTTAACCCCACTCAGCTCGCAGCCATGCCAACGTGAAGGCCAGCCCCACGATTCAGGGATACCGACCTGGGCAGATCAGTGCACGAGGCCGAAGCCAGACACGATGTCCTGTTCCTCCACGGGTCTCGTAGGGTCAGCCACAATGCAGCCAGTGCCGCCTGGGAGGAAGTGGCAGCAGCCATAAGCTCGGAGGCTGTGACCAGGAGAACTGGCACCCAGTGCCATAAGAAGATCAACGACCTCCACCGGGCCGCATGGGTGAGTTGGTACCGGACTCCCGATACCCACCATCACAAGTATGCACCTGAAACCGCCCCGCCCAGCACCGTTCCATGCTCCGGCCCTTCCATGTCCAGAAGTGCCGTCCACGCCTCCCCCCCGCCATATTCCCCATTCCACCCACCCCATATGGGCCGTTTCTCCAATCCCCAACCCCGTGATGAATGATGCGTGCGGTGAATGATGCTCCCTCTGTGTCTCCGCAGGAGGGCGAGGGACCTGGATGGGTGGGAGAGTGCCGGACATCAGAGTCCTCATCCCCTACAAGGAATGGGCCCTGGAGGTCGCAGGACAGGCACAGAGGTGAGGGTCCACCAGCCCCCACCCAGATGAACTGTAATACGTGAGTTGTTAAAACCATACAGAATGACCCATCCCTCCCATTGACCACGTGTGCATTCTCGCACATGATCTCCATCCGATGGTGCCAGCCGATGCGGGGTGGTTCCCCCCCTCTGCCTCCCATGAGAACACCTCAGAGGAGAGTTCTGAGGATGCCACCATCAATGTGTCACGGTTGTCATCCCCACCCTCCACCAGTGCAAAGACACACACCTCAATGGGCAATGGTAGTGGACAAGCTTCTGGGACACATTCTGGTGAGCACCACACAGTTACTGATGCACATCAGTTGGAGGCAGAACCCCCAGGTGAGACAGCAGTCAGAGCGATCCCACGACCCTGCTGGGTCCCGTCAGAGGCTGAGCCTCTGGAACAGGGTTACCTGGAGCTGATGCAGACGTTAGAGGTCAGCCATGATTTTCAGAGGGGGATGTCAAGTGACCCTCCAGCTGGTCCTTAGCTGACTGGAGGAGTCCCAGAGGCTACGGGTGCAGGAGATGGCACTGGCAATGTGTTGCACTGAGGCCAACACTGCTAGGGTGGCGACCGCAGTGGAGAGTCTTATGCATGACGTCGGCAGCATGAGTGGAGGTGTCCAAGGCGTTGGTGAGTCAGTGATAGCCATGGCAGAACGTCTCAACAACGTATCTGACTCACTGTGGAACGTTATCCAGTACCTCACCTGTGCTGTTCACTTCCACGTACCCCCGGATGGCAGCCCTTACCCGCTCACACATCTCCTGCTCCGCTAGCAGCCCCACATCCAATCGCCACTGCGGGCACTGAGCCCACCTCCCCGATCCACGTACAAGTCCACCCAATGCGGCGCGTGGTCCAAGACCGCTATTGCCGAATATCCCGAGTCCACCACTTCCGTCACCAAAAAAAAGTAAATCCACGAGTAGACCTTGTGCACGTGGGAGAAGTATGAAAACTCCTTTGCCCTCGACCTCCCAAACTTCTACGGGTCCACTCCCCCATGCTCTCCATAAACCCGTTCAGCTCCTTCGCCACTGCCGACATTCTCCCCGATCTCAAACTCAACCGGTCCATCCTCGGATCAATGACCGCGTTAGAGTCCCCACCCATAATCAACCAGTGGGAGTCCAGAACCGGGATCTTCCCCAATACTCACCCCACAATGGGAAACCCCATTGACCAGCCAGTGCAATAGAGAATCCCGCCGACGGGTCATGGGCAGAAATGTGACGCGGCGGGGCGGAGAATCTCAGCCCATGAGTGCCAAACACAATTTTTATATTTGATTTTACCGATCCCGGATGATGCACAAGGGCAATCCGGCAAGAATTGCTTTTACTTCCAAAGCAACTTAATAGGAGTTAAGATTGACGGATTTTAATCAGTAAGGAAATCAAGGGGTATGGGGATAAGGCAGGAAAGTGGAGTTGGTGCATGCGCTCTGGGCAGGGTGGTGCCAACCTGGCAGCACAATCTGCGTGCCAGCCTGGCACTGCCAAGGTGCCAATCTGTCATGTTTTGCATGGTGGTGATCGGGCCAGGTGTCCCATGCATGCGTGTGGGGACCCAGGTTGGTTGGGACCCTCCCATAATGTGTTGAGGCTTGAGGGGGATTGTGGATTGGTACAGGGGCTCCAGAGATCAGGGCACCATTTAAAAATGGAGTCCCGATCTCTTGCTATACGGAGGGGTTCCGGGGAATGGAGCTCTTCAGTGCACAAAATGGGACTATGTGCGACCTCGGCCGTGGGATCCCTGTTGAGACCCATAGTGGTTTAATAGTTGATTGATTGATTGATTTGATTTATTGTCACATGTACCGAAGTACAGTGAGAAGTATTTTTCTGCACCAGAGGGAATGTACCCAGTACGTACATAGTACACAAAAAAAATAATCACCAGAGTACATTGACAAATGTACATTGACAAACAGTGATTGGTTACAGTGCGGAACAAGGGTATAAACAAAGCAAATACATGAGCAAGAGCAGCATAGGGCGTCTTACAGGGAACAGATCAGTCCGAGGGGGTCATTGTGGAGTCTTGTAGCTGTGGGAAAGATGCTGTTCCTATGTCTGGATGTGCGGGTCTTCAGATTTCTGGATCTTCTGCCTGATGAAAGGGTCTGGAAGAATGCAATGCCTGAGTGGGAGGGATCTCTGATAATGCTGTCTGCCTTCCTGAGGCAGCGGGAGGTGTATACAGAATCAATATGAGGGTAGCAAGCTTGTGTGATGCGTTGGGCTGAGTTCACCACATTCTGCAGTTTCATGTGATCTTGGGCCGAGCAGTTGCCATATCAAGCTGTGATGCAGCCAGATAGGGTGCTCTCTATCGCACATCTGTAGATGTTTGTGAGAGTCGATGCAGACATGCCAAATTTCTTTAGCTTCCGTAGGAAGTAGAGACGTTGTTGGGCTTTCTTGACTGTTGCATCAACGTGAGTGGACCAGGACAGACTGTTGGTGATGGTAACCCCCAGGCACTTAAACCTATCGACCATCTCCACTTCGGAGCCATTGATGCAGACGGGAGTGTGTCCTGAAGTCGATGATCAGTTCCTTGGTCTTTCAGACATTTAGAGAGAGACATTTAGCGAGTGTTGTGTCCCTCGGCACTGCGAACGCCAGGAATCACATGACTAAATGCGCTCGCTATGGGACTTTGTTCCCTTTTAGTTAAATTCCACCTACAAGCAGTGGAACCGACCCTTCGATTCCCGCCCAGAACGGACTGTTTTTTTTAGTTGAATCGCGCCTGGTGGAGCAGATCAGATGGGCTGAATGGCCTAATTCTGCTCATATATCTTCTACATCTTATGAACTTTGTTCAAAGGTCCTGCCTGACTGCTGAGTATTTCTAGTATTTTATGATTTATGGCACAGACCAGAGCAAGAGCAGTGTGCCAAATTAAAATGACAAGCAGCTGAAAGCTGTTGATTGAATAGAGGCATTACACAAAACAATCAGCCAATCTGTGTTTCGTCTCACCTCAATTAGATCCACTCTCATCCTTCTAAACTACAGAGAGTATAAGCCCAAATTGTTTAATCTCTCCTCATACGTCAACCCTTTTATCCCTGGAATCAATCTGGTGAACCTCCTCTGAACTGCCTCCAATGCCACCACATCCTTCCTCAAATAAGAAGACCAAAACTGGACACAATGCTCCAGATGTGGTCTCACCAACATCCTATATAATTGCAACAACTCTTCTCTACTTTTATTCTCCAGTCCTTTTGCAATAAACACGAACATTCTGTTTGTCTTTATAATTATATGCTGTACTTGCATACCGACTTTCTGCGATTCATGAACAAAGACTCCCAGATCCCTCTGCCCAGACACATTTTGAATCTGTTTTCCATTTAGATGATAATTTGCCTTTCTATTTTTTTGGCCAAAATGGATAACCTCACACTTATCTACTTTAAACTCCATCTGCCAAATTTTAGCCTAATCTCCACATCAATCTGTAAAATCTTTATCTCCTCTTCGCTACCTGCTTTCCCACTTGTTTTAGTATCATCCACAAATGTTGCTACATTACACTCTGTTCCTGCTTGCAGATTATTTATATAGAATGTAAACAGTTGAGGTCCGAGGAATGTCCCTTGCGGCACCCCGCTTGTTACAGTTCGCCAGCCAGAGAAAGACCCATTTAGCTCAACCATTTGCTTTCTGTCAGTCAGCCAATCCTCAATTCAATCTAGTACTCTACTCCCAATCCCCTGCGATCTCACCTTCTGGATCAGTCTTTTATCCGGCACCTTGTCAAATGTCTTCTGGAAGTCTAGATATACCACATCCACAGGTTCCACATTATCCACCTTGCCGGTTATGAACTCAAGCAAGTTTGTTAAGCATGACTTACCCGGTTGGTAGACTTTCGGGAGTCCTTTTTTGACACCATGTCGGCGATCCTGAATGTGGATGTGAAACCCCGCCCACTGGTGGCGATTTTTGAGGTCTCCGAAGTGACAGAATTGCAGACGGGGACAGGGGCTGATGTAGTAGCCTTTGCTTCGTTGGTGGTTCGGAGGAATATCTTATTGGGCTGGAGGATGGCGGTGTGCCAAAGGCTTCAGCCGGATAGGTGATTTGATGGAATTTGTGTGCCTTGAGAAGATCAAGTACACCTTGAGAGGGTGGATTGAGGGGTCTCAGCAAAGATGGCAGCAATTCATAGTGTATTTCAAAGAAGTGGTCACTGCTAGAGTTTAAGAGGGCCTTACTTGTTGGGGAGGGGGGGGGGGGGTAGCCCTGGTGGGGCGGGGGAGGGGGTGAAGGTGATAGTCTTTGGATAAAGTGTTTATTGATGGAATCTTGTTAAAGAATGTTTGTTGTGGTTAATGTCTTTTATATTCTTTTGTATGAAAGGTTACAAATGTAATAAAAATAATTTCCAAAAAAACCGTGACTTATCCTTCATAAAACCATGCTGACAAGAGTGGCTTGAGCTTTATCTTCCCAAATGTTCAGTCATCTCCTCCTTAATGATTGATCCCAGCACCTTCCCCTCCACAGAGGTCAAGTTAACTGTCTATAGTTTCCTACTTTATGCCTCTCTACCTTTTTGAATAGGGGCGTCACATGAGTGTGTTTCCAATCCACCGGGACCCTTCCAGTACCCAGGGAATCCTGAAATATCATAACCAATGCATCCACCATCTCTGCTGCCACCTCCCTTAATCAGGTCCCGGAGACTTATCTGCCTTTAATCCCATTAGATTATTCAATACCGCCTCCCTAGTGATGGTTGTTACACCAGGTTCCTTTGCATTAACTTTAGTTTATGGAAATTTTTTATCTTCTATCGTGAAGATAGAGGCAAATTTTGGTTCAGTGCCTCCACCATCTCTATGTTCCCCATTATTATTACCATTTATTGCCCATCCATAACTGCTCTTGAGAAGCTGAGCCACCTTCTTAAACTGCTGCAGTCCATGTGGTGCAGATAGTGTTTTGATATAACTGAGTGGCTTGCTATGTCATTTCAGAGGGCAGTTACTGTGGCTCTGGAGTCACATGTAGATCAGGTAAAGACACCAGATTTCCTCCTCTGAAGGACATCTGTGAACCAGGTGGATTTTTACTCCCAACAATCTGGTAGTTTAATTATTAATGAGACTAATATTTTACTCCAGATTTATTCCTTAACTAAATTTAAACTCCCTATGATAGGATTTGAACCTGTGTCACTAGCCCAGTAACATTATCAATATGCTACCATGCCCCTTGGAATATGGTCAATGACATATCCCCTGTAATGGAAGTAGAGAAATCAAAGAAGTGAAGAATTGGAGATGGACCATTTAAAAGCGAGGGAGGTGTGGAAATTAAAAGGCAAAGTGAATTCAATTTTCCAGTCTGGTGTAAGAGTACAAAGTGGCACCAGTATGATTACCAAAAGAAATATTTGGAAAAAGTACATTTTTTGGCTTAACGGTAATTGTGGATAGCACAATTGCTTCACAGCTCCAGGGTCCCAGGTTCAATTCTGGCTTGGGTCACTGTCTGTGCGGAGTCTGCACATCCTCCCCGTGTGTGCGTGGGTTTTCTCCAGGTGCTCCGGTTTCCTCCCACAGTCCAAAGATGTGCAGGTTAGGTGGATTGGCCATGATAAATTGCCCTTAGTGTCCAAAATTGCCCTTAGTGTTGGGTGGGGTTACTGGGTTATGGGGATAGGGTGGAGGTGTTGACCTTGGGTAGGGTGCTCTTTCCAAGAGCCGGTGCAGACTCGATGGGCCGAATGGCCTCCTTCTGTACTGTAAATTCTATGATGATTTAACTGTCCTAACATTATGCTAGGAGTAAAAGAGACAAGGAGAATGCAGCAACAGGGAGAAGCTGGAAAAGAGATGTTGAACAATCGGCAGCAAGAGCCATCACCAAGCAACAGGAGCTAACTGCAACTAAATTGTAAGTGAGATGTCCAAATTAACTATGATTATTGTAAAATGTTACTGTACTGCTAGCATTCCTCCTCTGTCCGTGTGATTTACAATAAGTTCCTATGTTGATGATCATTCTCCAAAGATAGTTGATGGAAGAGATGGGGGGGGCACGGTAGCACAGTGGTTAGCACAGTTCCTTCACAGCTCCAGGGTCCCAGGTTTGATTCCCGGCTTGGGTCACTGTGTGCAGAGTTTGCACTTTCTCCCCGTGTCTGCGTGGGTTTCCCCTGGGTACTCCGGTTTCCTCCCACAGTCCAAAGATGTGCAGGTTAGGTGGATTGGTTATTCTAAATTGCCCTTATAAGGTTGGGTGGGGTTGCTGGGTTATGGGGATGGGTTGGAGGTGTGGGCTTGGGTAAGGTGCTCGTTCCAAGGGCTGGTGCAGACTCGATGGGCCGAATGGCCTCCTTCGGCACTGTAAATTGTATGTATAAGTGGCAAGGTGAGAACAATAGTCAAAATTCTCTGAGGCTTAGGAACAATATTGGTGGTAGCAGCAGAGTGAGAATACCAATAATACAATTCGCAATTCGCATCTACAGTAAAACCTTCAATTAATACTAAAGACCTCTGCTCTTACTCCTAATCCATCCCTTGGAATGATTCTGGCATCAAATGCTAAATTGTGCAATTCTATGTGGTGCTCATATAAACATATAAACAAAAAGCTGAGGGTTAGGGCTGAGAAACCTGGCCATACAGCACCTGTTTTTCAATCGCTAAAAGGTGTCTTAAATCCCCAGTATGGCAGGTAAGTGGTTCACACTCATTATGAGTTTGTAAAGACCAAATAAAATCAGTGTACCCAGACATGAAACAGATGTTAAATACCTTTACAATTTGTCTGAAGTCATAATGAAGATCCTAGAGCATGATGGGCAACCTAGGTGAGTGAGTGGGATGCAGGAGTGACCCTCCTTCATCTCAGTGGGTCACAAGATTGAAATTGGTCTTGTTCACTAACTATGACCCCATGAATAAAATTAAATACATTTACTACACGCCGAATATATCATAATGAGCGATAGAAAATGCCTAACCACAGACTTCCGGTTGCGGCGATGACCAGCTAAGCCGCACGTTTCGGCACCTCCCGTTTCAACGGACTTTTGGGCTCTTATCAGGAGCCCCAACGGAAATTTTTTGCGGCCAAACCCAGTGTGAGGTGATAAAGGAAGGAGTCCCCCCGGGTGTGGATGGAAAGGAGCGACAGTAGTGGCCAGATTGCGGAGGATCCTTTGGAGCAGCAGCAGAGAAGAGAAGGGAGAAGCAAGATGGCGGCCGAGGGAGCCCAGATGGTATGGGGCCCGGAACAGCAGGAGTTCCTCCGACGATGTGTGGAGGAGCTCAAGAAAGAGGTGCTGGCGCCGATGTTACTGGCAATCGAGGGACTAAAGGAAACACACAAGGTCCAGGCGATGGAGCTCTGTGGAGTGAAGGCAAAGGCAGCCGAGAACGAAGACGACATACAGGGCCTGGTGGTAAAAACGGAGATGCACGAGGCACTACACAAGAGGTGCATAGAAAGGCTGGCAGCCCTGGAGAACAGCTCGAGGAGGAAGAACCTGCGGATTTTAGGTCTCCCCGAAGGAACAGAGGGAGCTGATGCTGGGGCGTATGTGAGTACGATGCTCCATACTCTAATGGGAGCTGAGGCCCCAACGGGCCCCCTGGAAGTGGGGGGAGCGTACCGGGTCCTCGTGAGAAGACCAAAGGCAGGGGAAACACCTAGAGCAATAGTGGTGAAGTTCCATCGCTACAGGGACAGGGAGATGGTCCTGAGCTGGGCTAAGAAGACACAGAGTAGCAAGTGGGAGAAAGCGGTGATACGCATGTATCAAGACTGGAGTGCGGAGGTGGCAAGAAGGAGGGCAAGTTTCAACCGGGCCAAGGCGGTGCTCCATAGGAAGAAAGTCAAATTTGGGATGCTGCAGCCGGCGAGATTGTGGGTCACACATCAGGGCAAACACCACTACTTCGAGACGGCGGAGGAGGCATGGACATTCATTCAGGAAGAGAAATTGGACTAGACTTGAGAAATTGATGCCCGGAGTAGGGGTAGCGAGGCGGTGGCATAGAAATGTAAAGTGGGGAGAGGGAGGGCTAATGTATAATAAAGTTAGACGGGGAATTTTTCTCCCCCCCCCCGATGTGGGGGACATGAAGAAATGTGGGCGACGGTGGAAAAGGGGACAGGGAAGAGGAATGAGGGAACTGCGCCATTAGGGGCGGGGCCGAGAGGAAGGCGCGTGTATTTTCCCGCGCTATGGAAACTATGGCGGGAAAAAGGGCGCAGGAAGGAAGGGAAACTCACACGCAGGGAGGTCAAAGGATGAACGGGGGAAGCCGAGGTCAGCCAGAGTTAGCTGACTTCCGGAAGCAATATGGGGGGAGTAATCAAGCTAGAGGGGTTCTGGGGGGGGGGGGATTAACTGGGTTGCTGCTGCTGAGAGTAAGAGGCAGCTGATACGAGATGAGGTGGTCGGGACGGGAGGGCGCGTGAGACCTGGGTGAGGAGATGGTTTAAAAAAGGGGGTGGCTAGTTGACGAGGGGGGGGGGGTAAATGGCCCCCAACACGGCTGATCACGTGGAATGTGAGAGGTTTAAATGGGCCGATTAAGAGGACAAGGGTGTTTGCGCACTTGAAGAGACTGAAGGCGGACGTAGTTATGCTCCAGGAGACGCACCTGAAGTTGGCGGATCAGGTTAGACTAAGGAAAGGATGGGTGGGACAGGTATTCCACTCAGGGTTGGACGCGAAAAACAGAGGGGTGGCAATACTGGTGGGGAAACGTGTATCGTTCGAGGCTAAGACCATAGTGGTGGATAGTGGGGGCAGGTATGTGATGGTGAGTGGCAGATTGCAGGGTGAGGCGGTTGTGCTGGTGAACGTATATGCCCCGAACTGGGATGACGCGGGATTCATGAAGCGAATGCTGGGACGTATCCCGGACCTGGAGGTGGGAAACTTGTTAATGGGGGTGGGGACTTCAACACTGTACTTGACCCAGGGCTGGACCGGTCCAGATCCAGGACCGGGAGAAGGCCGGCAGCGGCCAAGGTGCTTAAGGGATTCATGGAGCAAATGGGGGGAGTAGATCCGTGGAGATTCGCCAGACCGATGGGTAAAGAGTTTTCCTTTTTCTCCCACGTCCACAAGGTATATTCCCAGATAGACTTTTTTGTTTTGGGAAGGGCACTGATCCCAAAAGAGGCAGGAATGGAGTACTCGGCCATAGCCGTTTCAGATCATGCCCCGCATTGGGTGGAGCTGGAACTAGGAGAGGAAAGGGACCAGCGCCCACTCTGGCGATTAGACATGGGACTACTGGCGGACAAGGGGGTGTGCGGAAGGGTGAGGGGATGTGTCGAAAGATACCTGGAGGTCAATGACGATGGGGAGGTCCAGGTGGGAGTAGTATGGGAAGCGCTGAAGGCGGTGGTTAGAGGAGAGCTGATTTCCATCAGAGCCCACAAGGGGAAACAAGAGGGTAAAGAAAGAGAGAGATTAGTAGGGGAAATTTTGAGGGTGGATAGGAAGTATGCGGAGGCCCCAGACGAAGGGCTATACAGGGAAAGACGAAGATTACAGACGGAGTTTGACCTGCTGACCACGGGAAAGGCAGAGACACAGTGGAGGAAGGCACAGGGGATACAATATGAATATGGGGAAAAGGCGAGCCGGCTGCTGGCCCAACAACTTCGGAAGGGGGGGGATGGCGGCGAGAGAGATCGGAGGAGTTAGGGACGAAACGGGAAAGATGGAGCAGAGAGCAGGGAAAGTGAACGAGGTGTTCAAGACATTCTATGAGAGGCTGTACAAGTCCCAACCCCCGGAGAAGAGGGAATGATACACTTTTTGGACCAGCTAGAGTTCCCGAGGGTGGAGGGGCAGGAGGTGGCAGGTCTGGGGGCGCAGATTGAGGTGGATGAGGTGATCAAAGGAATTGGGAACATGCAAGCAGGGAAGGCCCCGGGACCAGATGGGTTCCCGGTAGAATTTTATAGGAAGTATATGGACCTGTTGGCCCCGCTTTTGGCGAGAACCTTTAATGAGGCTAAGGAAAGGGGGACATTACCCCCAACAATGTCGGAGGCGACGATATCGCTAATTCTGAAACGAGACAAAGACCCGCTGCAGTGCGGGTCATACAGGCCCATCTCCCTCCTAAACGTAGATGCCAAACTGCTGGCCAAAGTGACGGCGACAAGGATAGAGGATTGTGTCCCAGGGGTGGTACATGACGACCAGACAGGGTTTGTTAAGGGGAGACAATTGAATGCCAATGTACGAAGCTTGCTGGGGGTGATGATGATGCCCCCGCCGGAGGGGGAGGCAGAGATAGTGGTGGCGATGGATGCAGAGAAGGCATTCGATAGGGTGGAGTGGGACTATTTGTGGGAGGTGCTGAAGAGATTTGGGTTCGGGGAGGGGTTCATTAGATGTGTTAGACGCTTGTACGCGGCCCCGGTGGCAAGCGTCGTTACAAACAGGCAAAGATCGGGATACTTTTGATTACATAGGGGTACAAGACAAGGGTGCCCCCTGTCCCCGTTACTGTTCGCAATGGCAATTGAACCATTGGCCATAGCGCTGAGGGACTCTAAGAAGTGGAGGGGGGTGCTTAGAGGGGGAGAGGAACATCAAGTGTCACTATGTACAGATGATTTGCTGCTATATGTGGCGGACCCGGTAGAGGGGATGTCAGAGGTAATGCAGATACTCAGGGAGTTTGGAGAGTTCTCGGGATACAAATTAAATATGGGAAAGAGCGAACTTTTTGTGATGCACCCCGGGGAACAGGGCAGGGGGATAGACGCTCTGCCGCTGAGGAGAGTAGCAAGGAATTTTCGATACCTAGGGATTCAGGTGGCCAGGAACTGGGGAACCCTACATAAACTTAACCTGACGCGATTGGTAGAGCAGACGGAGGAGGACTTTAAGAGGTGGGATATGGTGCCCCTGTCATTGGCGGGCAGAGTACAGGCGGTTAAAATGGTGGTCCTCCCGAGGTTTCTTTTCGTGTTTCAGTGCCTCCCCATCCTGATTACAAAGGCCTTCTTCAAAAAAACAGACAGGAGCATTCTGAGCTTTGTGTGGGCGGGAAAGACCCCGAGGGTAAAGAGCGGGTTCCTGCAGCGCAGTAGGGACAAAGGGGGATTGGCACTGCCGAGTCTGAGTGACTACTATTGGGCTGCCAATGTGTCAATGGTCTGTAAGTGGATGAGGGAAGAAGAAGGTGCGGTGTGGAAAAGGCTGGAGATGGCTTCCTGTAAGGGAACGAGCCTAAAACCGCTGGCGAAGGCGCCGCTACCGTTCTCCCCGAAAAGGTACACCACAAACCCAGTGGTGGTGGCGACCTTGAAGATTTGGGGGCAGTGGAGACGACATAGGGGAGTGACGGGGGCCTCGGTGTGGTCCCCGATAAGGAATAACCACAGATTTGTCCCGGGGAGGATAGATGGGGGATTTCAATGTTGGCAGCGAGCAGGAATTAGGAAGCTGAAGGGCCCGTTTGTGGACGGGACGTTTGCGAGTTTGGGAGCATTGGAAGAAAAATATAAGTTGCCACCAGGGAATGCTTTCCGATACATGCAAGTGAGGGCATTTGCGAGGCAACAGGTGAGGGGATTTCCGCGGCTCCCGACGCAAGGGGTCCAGGATAGAGTGATTTTGGGGGCATGGGTTGGAGAAGGTAAAGTCTCCGAAATATACAGGGAGATGAGAGACGAGGGGGAGGCGATGGTAGAGGAGCTGAAGGGAAAATGGGAAGAGGAGCTGGGGGAAGAGATTGAGGAGGGGCTGTGGGCTGAAGGGAAAATGGGAAGAGGAGCTGGGGGAAGAGATTGAGGAGGGGCTGTGGGCAGATGCCCTAAGTAGGGTAAATTCCTCGTCCTCATGTGCCAGGCTTAGCCTGATTCAATTTAAGGTTCTACGCAGAGCGCATATGACGGGAGCAAGACTGAGCAGGTTTTTTGGGGTGGAGGACAAGTGTGGGAGGTGCTCGGGAAGCTCGGCGAACCACACTCACATGTTCTGGTCGTGTCCGGCACTGCATGAGTTCTGGGAGGGTGTGGCAAGAGTGATCTCAAAGGTGGTGGGGGTCCGGGTCAAACCAAGCTGGGGGTTGGCTATATTTGGGGTTGCAGAAGAACCGGGAGTGCAGGAGGTGAAAGAGGCCGATGTCTTGGCCTTTGCGTCCCTAGTAGCCCGGCGAAGGATTCTACTTATGTGGAAAGAAGCGAAGCCCCCGGGCGTGGAGGCCTGGATAAACGACATGGCAGGGTTCATAAGACTGGAACGAATAAAATATGCGTTAAGAGGATCGGCTCAGGAGTTCACCAGGTGGTGGCAACCAATCCTTGACTATCTCGCGGAACGATAATGGAAAAACAGAAAAGACAGCAGCAGCAACCCAGGGGGGAGGGGGGAGGGCAGTATTATTCCATGTTTTTGTTTTTTCTTAGTTAGTTGTTGATATTTGCTTTTTGTTTATTTCTTTTTCCATCTGTTGTTAGTTTAATATATTATTTAAATAACGTTTAATGTATATTCCTTTATTAAGTTGTAAAAACGGAAAATCTTTGGTTTGAAAAACTTCAATAAAATATATTTTTTTAAAAAGAAAATGCCTCACCATTTATATACAAATAGAACTGTCGTCAAATTCAGATGGTAAAAACAAAATAAATTTTTACACTTTGGACATGAGGGCTCTCACAGTCGATATTCTACGAAATCAGCATGCACCTCACTTCACTTGCCCATGCTTTACAGGTGTATCAC
This sequence comes from Scyliorhinus torazame, assembly GCF_047496885.1. Lineage (NCBI taxonomy): Eukaryota > Metazoa > Chordata > Chondrichthyes > Carcharhiniformes > Scyliorhinidae > Scyliorhinus > Scyliorhinus torazame. The sequence goes on along the minus strand of NC_092709.1, from coordinate 216,777,136 downwards.
TTCAGTCATACCGGTAGGAAAATAATGGTAACAGAAATCAGCTGAATGTGGCAACCCTGCGCATGGGCAAAATGTCTTGTGGGCCGCACTCAGGACCCAGATGGACCCCATGTGGCTGCTGGGCTTAGGAATTTATTGTAATTGTCAAGGTATCTTCCAGTTTCTAATGATTCGTGGCAAGCAAGCTGTGATTTGTGTGCCAGTGGTCTTCAAATGCATGTCAAGATTCTGTCCTATGAATGAGTTTGCACTATTGTGCCACACCTGGCATGACAGCTGTCAACATAGCCCCATCGTTCGCCTTGGCGGAGACGAGCAAAAAGGCTGTTCCATGTTGCCAAATAGTAAATAGAGGCACAGAGGTGAAAACTATGGAAGATTGGGAGCGGTGCATTGGTTTTTAGGTACACATGGCACAAAACAGTCTGACAGGAAGTGAGGAAGTCAGGGGTAGAAATTCCTAATCTGTGGTAGGACATGACCAGACAAATGACTTTAGCAGCTGCCAAGAGCCTTTGGGGATAGCCAAGGTTCAGTTGCAGCATAATGTTAAATTCTGACCACATTCAGAAACAAGTAAGCAATAAAACCATTTTTTGTTGAAAATGTGAAGAACAAAGATATATTTTTTTTAAATTTAGAGTACCCAATTAATTTTTTCAAATTAAGGGGCAATTTAGCATGGCCAATCCACCTAGCCTGCACATTTTTGGGTTGTGGGGGCGAAACCCACGCAAACACGGGGAGAATGTGCAAACTCCACACGGACTGTGACCCAGAGCCGGGATCGAACGTGGGACCTCAGTGCCGTGAGCCAACAGGGCTAACCCACTGCGCCACCGTGCTGCCCTCAAAGATGTTTCTTGACAAAAAAGTATTTTTCGGAGGAGTGAATGCACCAAAATAGCAGTACAGACGTTAGTACCACTAGATATTTATGATGTCTGAGTTACATTTTGATGTAAATATCCTTAAAATTTACATAATTGCACACACCTTAGATACAGTTATCCCAGGCAACAGGAATTCACAGTTATGCCCAGGCAACAGGAATTCACAGTTTTTATGTCCAGGCAACAGGAATTCATAAAAATAAACCTGGCGTGCTTTACAGTAAATCCTCACTTAAAGTGTGGTACCATTCCTGAAAATCGTGACTTTAAGTGAAACACGGTTCCCATGGGAACCAATGTTAAAATTCTCCCCGTGTCTGCGTGGGTTTCCTCCGGGTGCTCCGGTTTCCTCCCACAGTCCAAAGATGTGCGGGTTAGGTGGACTGGCCATGATAAATTGCCCATAGTGTCCAAAATTGCCCTTAGTGTTGGGTGGGGTTGCTGGGTTATGGGGATAGGGTGGAGGTGCAGACCTTGGGTAGGGTGCTCTTTCCAAGAGCCGGTGCAGACTTGATGGGCCGAATGGCCTCCTTCTGCATTGTAAATTCTACGAAATAAAACCGTAGTTAGAATCTACCGGACCTTCCTTAACAGAAAAAAAATTACATCATACACTCCAAGTTGGCATATTTTACATTGCTAAATTCCGACATTGATAAATTAAATCATTTAAAATACGTTTGAAATATAACTTGTTACACCGATCCTGCGTCCTGAACCGCCAGCTCTGTGATCCTCACCCGCTCCGAGCCTCCAAGTTATATCCTTGCCCCCACCCCAACCCCTGAGTAGTGGCTTCTCCCGCTCCCTGACCTCCCAATTGTGGACGCTCCTCAACTCGCTGTGAGTGAGGGCTCAGATCTGAATTTTCAACAGGAACACAGGTCCAGAAAAGACAAGCGGCGAGAGAGTGACTTAGGGAGTGGTGGAGGTTGGGAAGAGAGTGGGTTGGGGAAATTTGGAGAGTTGGAGTCTCCGAGGTCGCCGGGAGGAGGGGCGGGGGGGGGGGGGGGGGGCGGTCAGGGAGCGGGGAGAAGCCACAACTCGGGGATCAGGGACTCAGCAGAGGCTAGCCAGCAGGGATATTTTTGCCTCTTGCTCACCTCCATTTTCAGCACCAGCAGCGATTACGATCCTGCCCCATATTTCTAGATGATTGTTCCAATCATCTCTGGCTCACTAGTCACCAATACATTCAGTGTATCATCGCACCTGATTGGTGCATTGGTGAGATTCCAGCTTTCAGAGATATTAGACTAGCTGAGATCTTTGAAGGCTGAAGGCACTGCCAGTGGCATTAATGCCCATCCGTCTGCCTTTTCAGTATGCTCATCCGGACAGTGTACGTCTCCAAATATTTGAAAAGGATCAAGGCGGCCTAACAGTGATCACAACGTAAGACGGACTATTCCATGGCTCTATATGACATATTTCTGATTTTGGAAAGAAAAGGAGAAAATATTCTCCTTTTGAATGAAGCATAAACACTGGCATGGAATGGCTGCATTAATGGCCTCTCTTTTTGTGCACAATTTTATTTAATTCTGTATCAAGGGATACTATCATTCCCAGTCCAGATTAATGTGTGTGCCCCATGTCACCATTCCCCTTTCACATTGGATGCAAATGTTGTCAATTTTACAAGATACACGTACTGGCAACTCCAATTCAAAATCAACAGGTGTACAAAAAACTATTTCAGCAGATTTGTTTCAATTGTGAAGACATAGGTCTGGCTTACGACACTTGCCGAATATCACCAGAAAAGAACACTTTTTTTTGCATTTGTGTCTACATTTAACTAAGAATCGCACTGCACTCCACTAAAATTTACAAAGAAAACCTTCATAATTGATTTTAAACTCATGCGGGCTCACATCGGGGATCTCGCCCACAGTATAGACGAAACTTTGTCTTAAAGTTTTAATAATCCATGCTGAATTTAAATTATAAAAATGTAATTCTGCCATGTTGAACAGAAAGCGCATTTTAGCCAAGGCGCCACTTAAATTCGGACTCCTGAACCGACGCTACCAAACAAACACAAACTGCAAACATCGAACACCCCATGCCAGAGCTGGTAGTCTAGGAAAAATAAACTGAATGACAACGGTAACAAAACATCAAGTGAGTTACATCATTCACAACACTAGTGCTTCACTCTCTACAAAACATCGTTTCAAAGTGCATCCTCATTGTATAATCATTGCACTATAACATCAGCGTTTTCATATTTCTTGTGTATAATTCTTCTTGAGTTTACTTAAGATTCTGGCCATGATTCAATGCATATTTTGAGATCTTGTTTTTTTCATATGCGTGGAACTGAAGAAGGCCGCCAAAGTCGAGTGTCAAATTATTTTGGCCGCAGACACACATTCACTACCAAACTTGCAGTTGATCACACATCCCGACTCAGTTTTGAAATCTCAATCGGATGAGCTACATCAGATGACCAAGTAAACTCCCTTGCCACACGTAAATGAGTTGAGGGCCCCCACTTTTGCCTCTCATAATGAGCAGCTTGTCATTCAGCACATTCGACCCGTCTGCTGCCCACCCAAACCTCATCAGAGACTCCTTGGACCCAATTTTAACTCCTGCTGAAATTACTGGGTTTTGAGTGGGTTCAAACTGGGCCTCTTGAGGGATGGCAAGACATCGATGTGATGCACACCCATGTCTACAGATTAAATAGCCTGTTGCCTCTCACCCTCCAGCTTCACACATCGAGAATGACACTTTCCTGCGAAAACACTGCTGAAATTTTCCGTGTTGCCAACAAGGAGCCGTGCTGACCATAAGTCTGTGGAAAAATTAATCTCTCCCCCTCCCCCCCCCCCCCCCGCCAATCGGGCTCAATGGATAAATCAAAGGGAAGCAGAAAACACATACATTTAAAAATAAACAAGAAGCAGACAAAAATATTTGTTCCGTTCTGAGGACAAGTCATCGGCCTCAGTTTCTCTTTACACAGATGCTGTCAGATCTGCTGAGCATTTGCAGCATTTTATGTTTCGATTCAAAAAATAATGTTTGACTCGATCGTACCAAATAATTATAGATATTGCAAGTATTAAAAGGGCGCATTCGGCATGCGAGTTACTCGTGGAATCACAAACTTCAATTATGTGACCGGAGGGGCAATTGGAGGACCGATGCCCTCTGGTTACTTCAATAGTTTACTGGAGCACAGTTGTCATAAACATCTCAAAACCACACACACACACACACACACAACTTCATGACGGGAACTCGGCACTACCATCGTTTGCTAACGCAAGTAAATACTTCACTGCAACAAGAGAAAGCGCACGATTTGCAGTATTTATAAAGCGGAAACGCCTCATTGCCCATCTTGTCACACGTTTGACGAGTAACTTACTTTTCTTTTCAAAAGATGCACTTACAGGCGACAACGATTCCCCAAAGTGCGGTAAGCTATTTTAAAAGTACAACTACAGCAGTCTCCAACGCCGGACGCAAGATTGTTTCCGTCCTAACCCTAGTCGACAGTCGCACTGCAAATGAACTCCCAACAATTGCAGCAAGATATAAAGTGAGTGCGGCCACGTGCCCAGACTCTTGTCCCGGAGGCAAGGGGGCGGTGTACGCTCCCGCGCGCGCGCCACTCATCGCAAACTCTTATCAGCGGTCCCCGATCCAACATGTTACCAAAAGTGGTGTGACCTTGCTTCTCAAAGAGACTTTATATACTGCCACGGGCTAAAATATTTTGTTGAAGTGTTGTGAATTATTTTCAGAACTTTAAAGTATTGACCCAGCTGTGCATTTTTCTCGCGGCCAATTGAGACGCAGCCTTCAATAAATACACTGAATAAAATTAAAGTCCTTTTAGATTGCATTTGATTTCAAGGTTTTCAGTGGTATTTTGAGATCGCATTTCACTGCAGTTTTGCTGCGAATGCAGAGGCCACACGATCTAAAACGTTATGCCCGGGTAACACAACTGTGGCTTCCTTGGCTGTACTCTTTCCTGAGTCAGAAGGTTGGGGGTTCAAGTCTCACTCCAGGACTTGCACACAGTAAAAATCTAGGTAGACGTTCCAAAGTCATTCCGAGGGAGTGCAGCACCGTCGGAGGTGAGACATTAAACTGAAGCCCAAAAGATCCAATGGCCCTATTGCTATGGAAGAGGGAATTTATAAAAGCAAAGTTCTGTGGATGCTGGAAATTAGAGCCAGAAAGTCTTAGTAACACTCGGCAAGGCTGGCAGAAACAAAGTTAACGTTTTGAATCCAATAGAACCTCTTCAGAACTCAAAAAGAAGTTCCAGAGATACATAGAAGATAGGAGGTGATGCCAGACCAACAGCAAATTTACCCCTGGTGTGCTGGTCAATATTTATACTCGAAAAATTGGCTGAAATTTTCCATCCTCTCTGGCAGGCTTTCCCACAGTGGAAGCACATTGCCATTGGCTGCTGGCAAGATCTATTTGATCCGGGCAAAATCAAAGAGTGTTGCATGGCTCACCCATCCTGCCACTGGGAACGCATGGCGGGGGTCAACTTCGACGGGTCTGGAAGGTCCTGCTGGCACGAAGGCCCAGAATATTCTGCCCATCAATCCCTGTTTCGCTCTCCTCAAATGCTGCCAGGCGAGTAGGGAGTTTACCCCTGGTGGCATGGGCAATATTTATTTCTCAATCAACATCACAAAAAACAGAATGGTTATTATCACACTGCTGTTTGTGAGAGTTTGCTGTGTTTATTACATTACAGCAGTGAATATACTTTAAAAGTGCGTCATTGGACGTCCGGTGGCGGCATGTAGGTGGAAGGCACACATTGGGTGGCTCCTGCTCGAGGCTCTGTTTCTGGAATTTAATGCCTGGTCCCAGGGGCAGTTTTTGGATGAGCCGGTGCAGGAAGACATGAGGAAGGCGGGGAATGTCGAAGATTCAGAAAAAAGCTGTCGGGAAGAACGGGGGTGAGTGACTGTTCGCCATCGAGCGAAAAGGTCAGCCCGGCTGTAGGAATGATGGCGGAGGCTGGGTTGCTGGGTGGGGACCTTTGCAGTAGAGACTTTGACCGGGGTGATGGCTGGAGGTGATGCGTAAAGAGATAATGGTAGCGATGAAGGAGCTGGTGGAGGAGGCAATGGCCCCGGTAAAGGCGGCGGTGTTGAAGACATCAGCCGAGGTATGGGAGCAAGGAGAGAAGTTGAAAGGGGTGGAGGAGGCCCTGTCACAACAAAGTGAACAGTTCACCCTGATGGGTGAGGAGCTGCGGAAGGTGGTGGAGGCCAACATAAGATTGAGAGCCAAGGTGGAGAACCTGGAGAATAGGTCGAGGTGGCAGAATTTACGAATTATGGGCTTGCCCGAGGGAATGGTGGGCCCGAGGCCAACTGAGTACTTCACAAAGTTGGTGGGGGAGGGGGAAGAACCCTCCCGGTATGAACTGGACAGGGTTCATCGGTCACTCAGGTCTAAGCCGAAGACAAATGAGCCACCAAGGGCAGGCTTAATTTGTTTTCATAAATATCATGTTAAGGAGAAGGTCCTGAGTTTGCTGAAAGAAAGGCGTGAGGTGAAGTCAGAAGGAGTTGGTATTCGGAGATACCAGGACTTAACCATGGAGCTTCAAGAAGGCCTTTGGTCGGGTGAAGGCGACACTTTACAGTAATGGCATGAGGTTCGGCGTGGTCTACCCGGCGAAGCTGAGGGTGACTTATAACACAAAGGACTTCTACTTTGGTGGAGGCGGTGGAGGCGTTCGTGAAGGCTGAAGGACTGGGGTTGAAATGAGAGATGGGACTGCGGTTTGGCTTTGGACTGAGGGAAGGGGGGGTGAAATGTTGTATATAGTTTAATTTCTTGTTTGTTGTTTAAGAACGTTTATTTGTTTTGTATGAGGCAGGGCAACAGTTGGGAGTTTGGTTTATGGGTTGGTTGGTGGGGAAGGGTAGTGTACCCTGCGGTATGGGGTAGGAGACTTTGGGGTTATTGTGATTTTCTGGGGCACGGCCTTTTGCACTGGTTAAGATTGTCTTTTGTTTCTGGGGACTAGGCATGGGGGAGGGAATTGGGAGGAGGGCGACCGGGGCAGGGGCCTCCACATTAGCACACGTAGGTTGGCTAGTGAATGGGAGTGCGGTGGGAGAGATGCCGCGGTCATTAGAACCTGGTCGAATAGGTTTCGATGGGCCTGGGAGTTGTGAAAGATGGGGGTATGGATTGATAACAGGCGAGGTGTTTTCAAGAGGAAATGGGTGGGGGGATTCTGGGCGGGGGAGGGGTTCGGCGGCAACAAAGGGTCGAGGCATGTCAAGCCTAGTGGGCAGGGCCTGGGATTATGATGATGGCGGATAGGAGGGTTGGGGTGGTGAGAGGCCCCAGGTCAGAATAGTAACGTGGAACATGAGAGGATTGGGGGGACCGGTGAAGAAGTCGAGGGTGTTTGTGCATTTAAAGAGTCGAAAGGCCGATGTGGTGATGCTGCAGGAGACCCATCTGAGGATGAATGATCAGGTGATGCTCAGGAAAGGCTGGGTGAGTCAGCTGTTCCATTCTGGGTTTGACAGTAGGGCTCGGGGGATAGCGGTATTGTTGGGCAAGAGGGTGAGGTTTCAGATGGAGAAGGTGGTGATGGATCGGGGGGCAGGAACGTGATTGTGACGGGGCATTGGAGGGGAACTTGGAGGCACTGGTGAGCAAATATGGCCCCAACTGGGATGATGTAGGGTCTCAAAGAGGGTGTTCGGTGCCACCCTTGATTTGGACACTCATGAGTTTATAGTAGGAGGGGACTGGAATATGGTGCAAGAGCCGTGGATGGACAGGTCGCTGCCGTACTTGTTGCCCAGTCGGGCGGAGGGGCGGGGGGGGCGGGGGGGGAAGGCGAAGTCATTGACTGAGCTCATGAGAGAGATGGGAGGAATGAACCCGTGGAGGTTCCAACACCCAAGGGAGCGGGAGTGTTCATTTTTCTCCGTGCTACATGAAGTGTATTTGAGAAAATACTTTTTCATGGTGGGGATGGCGTTATTGGCTGGGGTCAAAGGGTCAGAGTATTCAGCGACAGTGATCTCTGGCTATGCACCAGATTGGGTGAATGAGGTTTTGGAGAAGGGGGTGGCCCTTAGACCTGGGTGGAGAATGGATGTGGGGTTGTTGGGGGCCTGAGTTTTTGTGATAAGATTGGGAAAGTGATTGAGGAATATGTTGGATTTAATTGCACGGGGAGGTTTCGCTGTTAGCGGTGTGGGAGGTTCTGAAGGCAGTAGTGAGGGGTGAGGCAATCTTGTTTAAGGCTAAAGTGGACAAGGAGGAGAGGGGGGAGTGCCAAAAGGTGATAGAGGAAATGATGGAGATGGATAGGCGATACGCAGGGGACCCAGACAGGAGGAAAGAGCTTAAGGCAAAGTTTGATGGGCTGTCCACAGGGAATGCGGTGTGCACCAATTGAGAAGGGCGAGGTGACAGTTTATGAGTATGGGGTGTATGTTGGCCGACCAGCTCCGGAAGGAGGCGGCGCGAGGGAGATAGTTCAGGTATGGGATAAGACAGGGAGTGGTGACTCCGGAGCAGGTTAACAAAGTTTTTGAGGAGTTCGATGAGATGTTGAATCGGTCGGACCTGCCGGGAGAGGAGCGAGAGATGAGGGAGTTCCTGGATGGATTGGAGTATCCGAGGTTGGGGGAGGAAGATAGGGCAGGGCTGGAGGGGCCAGTGGCGGAGCAGGAGGTAAAAGGCAATCGGAAGGATGCAGTAGGGAAGGCGGCAAGACCAGATGGGTTCCCAGTGGAATATTATAAGAAGATTAAGGAGAAGTTGGCGCCGTTGATAGTGGGAATGTTTGAGGAGGTGGGTTTTGCTGCAGACGTTGGGTTCGGCTTCGATTTCCCTGCTACTATAAAAGGATAAGTACCCGGTGGATGGTGGGTCGTACAGGCCCATATCCCTATTAAATGTGGCAGCCAAGATACTGGCAAAGGTGCTGGCGGCAAGGTTGGCGCGGTAGCTCGGCGAGGATCAGATGGGGATCATGAAGGGAAGGCAGCTGTTTTCGAATGTTAGAAGGTTGTTAAATGTGATCATATCACCGACGGATGGAAAGGAGACGGAGGTGGTGGCGGCACTGGATGCGGAGAAGATGTTTGATCGGGTGGAGTGGAGTCATTTGATGGTGACTAGGAAAGGTTTGGATCGGGCCGAGGTTTATGGCATGGGTATGGCTGCTGTATAGGGAGCCGATGGCGAGTGTTCATACTAATAACATTAATTTGTAGTATTTTGCACTGCACCGGTGTACTAGACAGTGGTGTCCTATCGTGTTTGCATTGGCTATAGAGCCGCTGGCCATCGCTCCAAGGAGCTCGGGATTGTGGAGGTGGACAGTGACGTGGGGGGACACATAGGTTATGCTTTTGTGCTGATGATCTGCTACTGTACATCTCAGAGCTGAGCATGTCGGTGAGGAATATAATAAGCCTGCTCCACAGATTCGGGTTGTCCTCAGGGTATCAATTGAACTTAGGTAAGAGCGAGTAAGGTGAAGTGGGATGTGGGGGTGGGGCGGCTGCCATTTTGTAGGATGGCAACCCACTTTAGGTACTTGGGGGTGCAGGTGGCACGTGATTGGGGTGGGTTCCGAAGGTGTAATTTTACTAGCTTGGTGGGGAGGGTGAAGGCCGACTTGGCAAGGTGGGACAACCCCCCTCTGTCGTTGGCGGGCCGGGTGCAGGCAGTTAAAATTAATGTGCTACCGCGATTTCTGTTCCTATTTCAGTGCCTGCCGGCTTTTCTACCCAAATTGGTCACTTTTATTGGTTTATTTGGAGAGAGAAAGGTGGCCAGGGTTAGGAGGGTGGTCCTGCAGAGAGGGTGACAGGTGAGGGGGGTTGTTGAGCCTCCCAAACCTATTGTATTATTACTGAGTGAGGAACGCTGAGAAGGTGCGTGGCTGGGTCAAGGAAGGAAGGAGGGAGGGGGAGTCCCGGTGGAGTAAGATAGAGGAGGTCTCATGTAGGGAGTCAGGGCTGAGGGCGCTGGCAACGGCACCGCTCCCTATGGCCCTGGCAAGAACCCGTTGAGTCCAGTGGTGGTGGTAACTTTGAAGATCTAGAGGCAGATTAGACAGCAGTTTAAATTGGGGGCACGGTCAAGGGGGGTGCTGATTGGGGGAAATCAGTGAGCCAGGGAGGCTGGGTGCGAAGTTTCGGAGATGGGCGGAGAGGGAGATTAAGGTAATGAAAGACCTTTTCCTGGGGAGACAATTTGCAAGTTTGGAGGAGCTGGGAGAGAAGTACGGGTTAGCGCAGGAGGAAGGGATTAGGTACCTACAGCTCCGAAATTTTGCGTGGAAGGATTTCCTGACATTCCCGATAGCGCCGGCCTTCTCGTTGCTGGAGGCGATATTGTCGGCGGGGGGGAGTGGGGGGTTGGAAAAGGGGGTGGTATGGGCAATTTATGGGAGGATTCTGGAGGAGGATAGGGTCTCCATGGAGGGAATTAAGGTGAAGTGGGAGGAAGATCGGGGAGGGGGTGGGAGGGCAATAGAAGAGGATCTGTGGTGTGAGGTGCTGTGAAGGGGAAATGCTTCGACCTCATGCGCGCGGTTGAGGCTGATACAATTGAAGGTTGTGTATGTGGCACACATCACGAAAGCAAGGATGAGCCGGCTGTTTGAGGGGGTGGAAGATGAATGTGAGTGGTGTGGGAGGGGCCCCATAAACCATGTTCATATCATTTGGTCCTGCCTGAAGCTAGAAAGGTATTGGAGGGAGGTATTTAACACCACCTCGGGGGTGCTGCATGTGGAGTTGGAGCCGGGTCACCGAGAGGCCATTTTCGGGATGTCGGACCGGCCTGAGTTGCAGGTGGGTGTAGGGGCAGACATTTGAGCCTTTGCCTCGCTGATTGCTCTAGGCGGGTTCTGTTGGGGTGGAGGTCAGCTTCTCCGCCCTGTGCCTTGGCGTGGTGGGGAGAACTTTTGACTCTGGAGAAGGTGAAGTTTAAGTTAAGGGGGGGGGGCGCAACGGAGGGGTACTACAATTCATGGGGCTTGTTTATCATGCACACTCTGGGGTTGGTTGCCATTGAATGCAATGGGGGGGGGGGGGGGGAGGAGGGAGGGGGTGTTTATTTGTTGTTTGTTTTTCGTTTAAAAATTTTTTATGGTGAAAATGATGAAAAACAGCGAATAAAAAGACTTTTCAAAAAGTGCGTAATTGGCTGTAAAATGTTTTGAGACATCTAATGGTTGAGAAAGGCACTATATAAATGCAAATTTGTTTTGGTGACAATGGGCATGTTGTGGGCATTTAACCAATATTCCTTCAGTTGGATTTTCAGGATGGAAAAAGCTAAAATACACAAGTGCAATTTCTACACTGGTAGTCTTAAAAATGTTTGAAAAGGAAAATTAGTTTTAAAAACTTTATTATGTAGCAATTTGCTGCAACAGATAAGATTGACAGTGATATGATGGTATTCAAAGTGGCTAAGGAGTAAAGGCCAAATGAGGCTGAAAGTGCTTGGCCCTTAATATGAACTCCTGCTCCAACTCTTATGGGGTTGTGCGACAAAGATTGGAAACTGGGATATACTAGGTCCCAGCCTTGCACTGGAATTCCTACCAGGCTGCTAAATTGTGGTATTTGGCAGTGGGATTCAGGCTAGTTTGAGGACATGGAGTCTTGAAAATTTAAGAGGGATTTCATTTTATTTTTAAAGCAGCCCCCTTACAAAGGGGGAAAGAAAATACCTTTCTCCAAGGCAATCCAGAATTCATGTCCCCAAACTCCCCTCCCTACAAATCTGGTTACCACACAACAGCATTAGTGAGCCAATGTATGATGAGGTGCCTTGGAAAGCAAAGTGAGGTATCTCCCCACGATCCTAGTCTGCTGTATCAGTGGTGGAAGTTTGGAACAAGTGCATTTAAAAAAATGTTCTTTTCCAATTAAGGGGCAATTTAACGTGGCCAATCCATCTACCATGCACATCTTTGGATTGTGGGGGTGAGACCCACACAGTTATGGGGAGAATGTGCAATCTCCACATGGACAGTGACCCGGAGTTAGGATCGAACCCGGGTCCTCAGCGCCGTAAGGCAGCAGTGCTAACCACTGCACCACACAGCCGCCCAGGAACAAGTGCATTCTGACACTTACCCTGGGACTTTTCTTCATCTCACTGTCACTCGCACTCACCCTCTCTCCCCACTGATTTTCAATTGGTTTTAGCTTCTGCTTTTGCTGGTTTGACATTGACTGATCACAACATTAAGCCGCTTTTTGAAGTAACTCACTGTGGATCTGCCAGAATGTTTATAAAGGAGATTTTTTTAAAAAAGCGTGCTTAAAATAGGCGTAACAATGGTAAGTGCCGTGTGTTACCCATTCCTAGTTGCTCTGAGAGCATCAAGAGTCAACAGGACTGGCATTACATGTAGACCAAACTAGAAAGACCTGGCAGTTTTCCTTCTCTGAGAAACATTAGTGAACAGCTTTAATGATATACTGACAGCTTTTACTCACTTTTTCACAGGACAGTTTTGGAACATTCCTAAAACTGACTAAAAGTACTGTGGAATATGTCTCATTAAGAAAAAAATGACCTGCTTGGGTCTGAAATGTACATATATACTGTTGAACTGTTTGTCAGTGATGCAGCAACAATCTGGAAATTGGAACAACAACAAACACTGGCCAGGTTCTGAAGGTGGAAATGGATGACCTTAGTGGTGGTGTGTATACACGATCAGAGATTAATCTCAGGGTTAATTATGTCACAGTTTGGTTCGGCCTCAGACAATTTCCAGGGACAGTGGTTTGGTGGCTAGGGACTTCCCAATGCTTAACTAGAGATTTCTGCTCATATATAGAAACATACATGGAAAATAGAAGCAGGAGGAGGCCATTCAGCCTTTCGAGCCTGCTCTTCCATTCGTTATGATCATGGCTGATTATCAAGTTCAATACTGATCCTGTCTTCCCCCCAAACCCCTTGATCCCTTTCGACCCAAGAGCTATATCTAATTAGTTCTTGAAATTAGACAACATTTTGGCCTCAACTATTGTTTGTGATAGTAAGTTCCACATATTCACCACTCTCTGAGTTGTCATGTGAGAGTACCTTTAAGAAATGTACCTTTAAGAAATGGGTGTTTATCAGTGATGTCAGAGTGTGGGTGGAGCTGGGCTGTCTGTCAGCTTTTTACTTTCGTTTTAGGCTGTTTGCTGCAGTGTGTGTTTTAGTTTCGTTTTCAGTGTTGGAGCTGAAGCCAGACAAAGCAGGTGTACTGTTGATCTCTCTGCCATGAAAATACTTTCTCTTGATCATTTGGTGAATTCGGAATTATAAATATTTTCAGTAGTGAATGTAAACCTGATGTGTTTCTGTTAAAATGTGTTTCTTTTGTCATCTGGATGTTGTTTGGGAAGTTATTAAAGATTACTTAGTGTTGTATTCTTTGGGGGTTGTATGTGAATAGATGATTGCTAAGATGTTCACTGTATGTTTTAAAAAGGTTAACTTGAGTTCATAGAATAAACATTGTTTTGCTTTAACAAATACGTTTCCATTTGTGCTGTACCATGCCTGTACAGTGGACCCTGTGCTCCCCATACCACAATCTATTAAAATTTGTGGGTCAGGTGAACTCCATGATACACTTTGGGGTTCTCTAAACCCTGGCCCATAACAAATTGGGGGCTCGTCTGGGATAAAAGTCTATCTATTGGATTGGCTTAGTGAACTTAAAGACAGTGAGGGGTGAGCATATTGTGGTTGCTTTTCAGGTGTGGTATTCTAGTTTAAGTAGGGAGTGTGTTGTGGACAATGGATCTTTCAGAGGCTCTGAAGTTTTTGGGGGTGGAGACGGTCACACGCAGTACCTTACGGACAGAGACTAAAAGCAGACTGTTAGATTTGGCAAAGAAATTGCAGTTAACATTACCTGACAAAATGAGAAAAGACGAGGTAATTATGGCGGTGGCTAAGCATTTAAAGTTGCCTGAGATACAGTTTGACTCATTGGAAAAGGCAAAATTTCAGTTACAAATTAATCAAATGGAACATGAGAAAGAATTAAAGCAGCTTGAATACGAAAGAGAGGAAAAAGAGAGAGAGCAGCAAAAGAAAGAGAAAGAGATAGAGAGGAAAAAAGAGAGAGGGAGGAAAAAGAAAAGGATAGAGAAGAAAGGAGAAAGAATAGCCCTACCTTAACAAAAAGAAAGAGAAAGGGAGATACAGATCAGGGAAAAAGATAAAGAGAGAGAGTTTGAACTTCAGAAAATGGCCATGAAATATGACAGTCAGTTAAAATTGGCAGACATAAAGGGAAACATACAGTTGGATGATAGTGATGATGATAGTGAGAAAGAGCATCAAAGTCGAAGGCTTGGTGGGGATCTATTTAAATATGTCCAAGCATTGCCAGGTTAGACGAGAAGGAGGTAGAAGCCTTTTTCATTTCATTTGAGAAGGTAGCTAAACAAATGAAATGGCCACAGGACATGTGGGTATTACTGATTCAAACAAAGCTGATAGGTAGAGCTAGTAAAGTGTTCACATCACTACCGGAGGAGATATCTGGGACGTATGAGGAGGAGAAAAAATCCATCTTAGGTGCATATGAACTAGTGCCTGAAGCCTACAGACAAAGGTTTAGAAATTTAAGGAAATAATTTGGTCAACCATACATGGAGTTTGAAAGGCTCAAACAGAGTAATTTTGATAGTTGGATAAGGGCTTTGAAAATAGACCAAACATATGAAGCTCTCAGAGAAATTATACACTTGGAGGAGTTTAAAAATTCAATTCCTGATGTAGTGAGGACTCATGTGGAAGTACAGAGGGTTAAAACTGCGAGATTAGCAGCAGAAATGGCAGACGATTATGAATTAGTTCATAAATCAAAGCTTGGTTTCCGACATCAGTTTCAGCCTGTGAGGGATAGAAACTGGGGATATGAGAAATACTCAAGTGGTAAAGGTAAAGGTGATCTGGTGGGAGATAATAAGGGGAGTGTACCTCAGACTAAAAAAGAAATCCAGGAGGGTGGAAGAGACATGAAAAGTTTCAAAAGTTTTCACTGTAATGAACTAGGCTATGTAAAGTCAAAGTATTGGTGGTTGAAGAAAAGCACTGGGAAGGCTGATGTGGTAAAACAGGGTAAGACAGTGGGGTTTGTGAAAGTGGTGAAGGAAAGCCCAAGTGAAGCGAAGGAGATGCAAAAGATTGTACAGCCTGATCAAGAGGTGATTGATAAGAAGGTGCCAGATCTCTTTAAAGAATTTACTTGCATGGGAAATGTTTACTCATGTGTATCAGGAGCAGGTAAAGAAGTCACAATTTTAAGAGATACGGGAGCTAGTCAATCTTTAATGGTAAAAGATGAGGAGTTATGTAGTCTGGGAAGAATGTTGCCAGAAAAGGTGGTAATATGTGGAATTCAGGGTGAGAGGAGTAGTATTCCATTATATAAGGTAAGGTTGGAAAGTCCAGTGAAGAGTGGTGAAGTGGTAGTAGGAGTAATAGAGAAACTATCCTGTCCAGGAATACAGTTAATCTTGGGTAATGATATAGCTGGATCACAGGTGAAAGTGGTGAAGGAAAGCCCAAGTGAAGCGAAGGAGATGCAAAAGATTGTACAGCCTGATCAAGAGGTGATTGATAAGAAGGTGCCGACTGTGGTTGATAAGCCAGTGGAAAATCAGACAACTGAAGTGTTGAAGGACGAAAATCCTGGGATTTTTCCGGATTGTGTAGTAACAAGGTCGTAAAGTCACAGGTTAAGACAAGAGGAGAAATTAAAGAGTGAAGATGAAGTTGAAGTGCAATTATCAGAAATGATTTTTGATCAGTTGGTTGAAAAAGAACAAGAACAGGTGGAGGATGAGGAGGATATTTTTAGATCAGGAAATTTGGCAGAGTTACAACAAAAAGATATAGAATTACAACGGATATATCAGAAAGCATATACGGAAGAGGAATCTGAGTGTATACCAGAGTGTTAATACCGTAAAAGTGATGTCTTGTTGAGAAAATGGAGACCTTTACATATGCAGGCGGATGAAAAGTGGGCAGAAGTTCATCAAGTAGCATTGCCGGTAGGATATAGAAAGGAGTGTTGCGAGTTGCACATGAGGTACCAGTGGGAGGTCATTTAGGAATAAGGAAAACTCAAGCTAAAATCCAGAAACATTTTTATTGGCCTGGGCTACATAAAGATGTAGTTAAATTTTGTTAGTCATGTCACACATGTCAAGTGATAGGGAAACCTCAAGCAGTGAAAAAACCAGTGCCCATGATACCCATTCTATCATTTGACAAACCTTTTACAAGGGTCCTAATTGATTGCGTAGGACCGCTTCCTAAAATGGGAAGTGGGAATCAATATCTTTTGACGATAATGGATGTGTCTACTAGGTTTCCAGAGGCCATTCCAGTACGTAATATTACAGCTAAAAAGATTGTGGAGGCGTTACTTAAATTCTTTACTAGACATGGACTACCCACAGAAATACAATCGGATCAAGGATCAAATTTTACCTCAAGGTTATTCAAAACAATTATGGATAGCTTGGGAATAAAACAATTTCAATCAACTGCGTACCATCCAGAATCGCAGGGAGTGTTAGAAACGTGGCATCAGACATTAAAGATAATGTTGAGGGCTTATTGTCACCATTATCCAGTGGATTGGGATAAAGGAATTCCATTTGTACTGTTTGCAATTAGGGATGCACCTAATGAGTCAACCAAATTTATCCTTTAGAACTAATTTTTGGTCATGAGGTAAGAGGACCACTTAAATTGATCAAGGAAAAATTGGTGATTGAGAAATCGGAAATTATATTATTGGATTACGTGTCAAATTTTAGGGAATGATTAAATAGAGCAGGTGAATTGGCAAGACAACATTTAAAAGTTGCACAAAATGTGATGAAATGGGTAGCGGACAAGAAATCCAAAGTTCGTAGTTTTGCCAGTGGAGATAAAGTTTTAGTGTTGTTACCAGTGGTAGATGAACCTTTAAAACCTAGGTTTTGTGGACCTTATCAGATTGAAAGGAAATTAAGTGAGGTGAATTATGTGATAAAAACACCAGATAGAAGGAAAACTCACCGAGTGTGTCATGTGGATATGCTTAAAAGGTACTTTGAAAGGGAAGGAGAGAAAAAGGAGGAGCTTTTAATGATTCTAACTCAAAGTGACAAACCAAATCCAGATGGCTTGGAATTTGACTTACCTCAAATTAAATTGGAAAACGAGGATGTTCTTAAAAATTGGGATAAATTTTTGAGTTACCTTCCAGAGGAAAAACAAACTGACCCGAAAGAGTTATTGATATCACATGGGCAAGTTTGTGGAGATAAATTGGGAACTACTAAAATGGCTATACATGATGTAGATGTGGGAAAGGCTGTTTCAATCAAACAACATCCATATATATAGACTTAACCCTTTAAAATTGGCACAGGTTAACAAAGAGATTGAGAGTACGCCTAATAATGGCATAATTGAAGTGGGTTGCAGCCAATGGAGCTCACCCATAGTGATGGTACCTAAACCAGATGGTACTCAATGGTTGTGTGTGGACTATAGAAAGGTTAATGCAGTTACCAGAACGGACTCTTATCCTATCCCACGTTTGGAGGATTGCATTGAGAAAGTGGGACAATCAGCTTTTATTTCCAAACTGGATTTACTTCAAGGTTACTGACAGGTACCTTTATCCGAAAGGGCGAAGGAGATTTCAGTTTTTGTGACTCCAGATGCTATATACCAATTCAAAGTTATGTCATTTGGCATGAAAAATGCACCAGCTGCATTTCAACAGTTAACGAACAAAGTTGTTTTAGGATTACCCAATTGTGCGGTATACATCGACGATCTGGTAATTTTCAGCCAGACATGGAAAGAACATGTGAAACATCTGATGACGTTATTTGATCGACTTCAGGAGGCAGGTTTGGTGGTAAACCTAGTCAAAGGTGAATTTGGAAAAGCCCAAGTCACTTTCCTTGGTCATACAATCGGACAGGGTCGAATGGTCACATGGGATGTGAAACCAACAGTTCTTGAGGAGTTTTCGATACCCTCAAGACAAAGGGAAATAATGCCATTTCTTGGCATGAGTGGATTTGATCGAATATTTTGCAAAGGTTTTGTCACGTGATTGCTCTACTGATGGACTTGCTTGAGAAATGTTGAATATTTCAATGGACAGCGGACTTTCAACAGGCAGTTGACTGCCAGAAAGCTGTGATAACCAATGCTCCTGTGTTGGACAATTGCAAGGGACTCTGTGATCAGATTGAACTAAAGTATCTGACTTTAAAGAGAGATGCCGAGGTGTAGAGAAATAGACAGATCATGCAGAGACCTTCTTGTTCAAAGAGACTGTCAATCGAGAAGGAGTCAGTTGGAGGAAGAAGAACAAAAATGGACTATATTATTGTACGTGTTTGCGTGTGTTGTCTTTTTGAAACAAAAAAGTATATTTACTGTGTGCATTTCTTAAAGGATAGTGAAAAGTTGAAAAATGAAACCATCTTGAAGTTGATGGTTTATTTTTTCTTGGGGGGAGGTGTCATGTGAGAGTAACTTTAAGAAATGGGTGTTTACTGCTGCAGTGATGTCAGAGAGTGGGTGGAGCTGGGTTATCTGTCGGCTTTTTACTTTCATTTTAGGCTGTTTGCTGAAGGGTGTGTTTTAGTTTCGTTTTCAGTGTTGGAGTTGAAGCCAGACAGAGCAGCTGCACTGTTGATCTCTCTGCCATGAAAAGCCTATCTCTTGATCATTTGGTGAATTCAGAATTATAAATGTTTTCAGTAGTGACTTTAACCTGATGTGCTTCTGTTAAAAGGTGTTTCTTTTGTAAGTCTTCTGGATATTAAAAGGACAGCGTAAGCATTACTTAGTGTTGTATTCTTTGGGGGTTGTACTTGAATTAATGGTTGCTAAGATGTTCACTGTAGGTTTCAAAATGGTTAATTTGAGTTAATAGAATAAACATTGTTTTGCTTTCAAAAATACTAATCCTTTTCTGCTGTACCGCACCTGTAGAGTGGGCCGTGTGCTCCCCATATCATAATCTATTAAAAGTTGTGGGTCAGGTATTGCCAAATCCCACCGGAGTCGCCAATAATGTTGCCCTTTTTAATACTGATTTGGATATTGCTTTTCAGAGTCACCAGGTATCGAATGATACCACCACAAGGTTCAACCGGATATTGATGAAAGATCTAACAACCAGTTAGTTAGTTCAAGTTCAATAATGGTTTATTTACATACAAGATTAACTCACACATGCAACATAAAAACAGTAAAAGCTAAATTATACCTAACACTACAACAACCTATACTTAACTTCAGGCACCCGGCTTTGGCAGAGGAACAAGGTCTTTGTTCGGATCTGGAGTGGCTGGGTCTGGAGAAGTAACTTCGGTTCTGCTGGGCTCAACCATCTGGTAGCGATCGTTAATCTTGAACTTTCTTCTGGCTGTGGTGCTGCAGTTGGCTTCAGGTTTGGCCGGGCCGAAGAGTGCCGGTGTGCCAGGGCCAAAAGAAAGCGAACACAGTGTCTCTTTTTATCTTTTGGGGTTTCGCGCTCTTTTGGCGGTCCTTAGCTTTGGACCCAATAATTCGGCAGGCTTCGATTACTGCCTTCGAATTTAGCCAATAAAGGGGCGGGTGCCTTGATGGCTGCGTGTGTCCTGAGCGGTCATTGACTTTGGCTGTTTGGGCTTCCTGGGTGAAGGGAATGGTGCCAATGTGTCAGGAATTGTATCTGATACCTGAGTACAAGTCTTTTGTGCTGGGGAAATGGGCCATTAGAATGCAAATCGGCTAGGGGTTTCGATACTGTCTGGTTCTCTGTTAGCAAATATACATTTAGGCTCTGAGTTTGCCTGAATCCTGTATTGGCCATATTTCCCTTGAGTCTTTGCGAGTATCCATGTTTCCTTTGTAAGTGGCCATCCCAGATGGCTACAGTCCATCCTCTTGATCCTAAACACGAAGCATGGTGATCACAATACTGATCCTTCATCTGTTCTTTGGTGTGCCGGGTACCCTCGGTCAAGGACAGGTTCTATATTACTCTGTCCTATGTATTGAAGCACTTACCTAAGTTTTTAATACAGCACACATTTATAAATTCTAAGGGGGCACTATAACATTTCACCATTCATTTAACTTCTTTACACAAGCGGAACCTCTAACTGTCCTTACCTAAACTACACTTATGCTGCTAGCTAATAACCAAAAAGAACTTATATTACAGTACAAAAATTTTGAACAATAGCAGCATCACATTCCTACTTAACCTATTACATTTACCGAAACGCAAACTTTATTTGTCAGAAAAGGGTTTGTAGCCACCTAAAATGGCTGATTTCCGATTAATTTAGCCAAACCCCGATGTAAAATGGTGAACTGAAAAGGCTGATGGGAAAATCAGCAAACAGGACTCAAACGGACAGCTGCAGACAGAGCAGTGTATTTGGCTCTGGGGAAGTCGGCCCAGACCGATACCTGCAACCATTAACAGCACATCAACCCAGCCATCTGCAGTTTAATCGGCTATCCCCGGGAACAATTGCTACAAATTAGCAATTGAAAGCCGATCCAGACCTTTCAGCGCCAGCAGTGGCTGAGACAAAGAAAGGTGGACGACCACCCCCCGATCAAGGACTCGCCCCATTATTGGAGCACATCGAACCCAGTGATTGGGACCAAGTCCAATCACTTGGGACCAGGGTCAAGGTCCGCCCCGAGAGGCGGGAAGCCCCTAGGGACTATAAAAATAGGGGCCAAGTTCAGATCGATCCTTCTTCTCCTACTCGCAACTTTCGAGACCCTTCGACGAAAGAACAAGTAAGTCTTACTCCAGCGATTGCTACCAGATAGGTGTTCCAGACTATCGACCCGTACCTGCCTTTTTGAATCCCGCAGGCCAGACCCAATTCGATAAGCCATTCGTTTCCCTGACCTGGTGGGCCATCACCAAAGTTAAGTATTGGCCTTTAGTGGTAGGTAATAGTCTAGAAGTAGGATTATTGTATAAGTATTTATTGCTGTATATAATAAATGATCGTTGATTTAACATTTACTAAGCGGTGTGCTGTATTATTAATCATTACTTGAGCTTGAAGCACGTGGCGGTATCAGAAAGATACCTGGCGACTCGTGAGCAAAGGTGACAGAATTAGAGCTAATAAAACTAAGGCAAATAAGAGCAACAGGTTCAAAAAGAGTGTGGGGTCTGTTGAAATCCAACAAAAGGGGCTTGGAGTGTATATATCGGGCAGCGGGAGGCTCTCCTTTGCCATTTTCGAAGTCTAAGTGTCTGAACAACACTGCAGAGTATTGCAATAACTAATAAGGCTTCTACCGTGTATGAGAGGGAATACCATTTTACAATGTGGGGGTGTCAGTGTTTATTTTCATGTGAGGTGTGGTGTGCCGGCTAGGGGTCTCATATTGTATGGTCAAGTTTGGGGCCAGGGTGGTGGAGGTTACAGGGGCCGTCGACGCGCGCAACTGTAGTGATCCAACGATGATCATAATGGAGGTCATCAGATCTGTCTTCATCTTGTCTTTTGTTCCTTGTATCCTCGTATCTTCCTGGGGGTGCAAGCATAATATGTTATTACCGTTGTTTAATATCTTGTTTGTCTGTCTGTTTCTTCTTAATATCAATTTCCCATTAGAATTGTAACCATGTGTGACTCCCTCATTTTTTTTGAAACCAACCATTTTGGAGCCAAGACATCCGAAAAGAACATTTTGTTAAAGTGCAAGGAAGTCTCGCAGCTTGTGGTCGATGCATTGAGTGGGAGGACAATTTCTCCATCCAGCGCTGAGGTATCATAGAATCATAGAATTAGTGTGTTGAACATATAAATAGCAGTTGGGGTTAGCGACCGAAGGGTCGCCGGAAAACAAAGTTGAGTGCAGAGACTGTGGCAAAGAGCATTCTTTAAACCACATTGCAAAAAAGAAAAGATCAGGGGAAACAAAGACCTGCCAGAGATAGAGTTTTAAAAACTTTTCCAAATCAGTAATGGGAACATGGGGTGCGTGTGGGCCGCAGCAGGGCAAGAATGGGTGGAATCCCCGAGTAGGGCTGTGATCAGTGCCGTTGCTCCACTACCCGAGCTTGGTGACCGAATACGTAGGGGGTCCTCAGGCAGGGCGGGATTAGTGCCGTTACTCCTCTGCCTGGGTGGCCTTACATGAGCGGAAAGAGTTTGTAACATATGGATTCCGAGAATGTGCAGATGAGTAATCATGACTGCATCAAGAAGACTTCCGGGTGCGGCTATGCAGAGCTAGGTCGCATATTCGGTAGCTCCTGCTTGGAACGGACTTTTGGGCTCGTTACAGGGCCCCCACAGAATTTGTTTGACATTTCCCGGTGTGGGAAGAAGACTGCAACAATCCCCCGACAGTGTCCCCCAGGAATGGTATGTCTCTTGGTTGCCAGACCCGGCAGAAACATTAAAAGATTTGGCTGCAACTGCAGGATAAACAGGGCCTCTTCCAGCATGCAGGCGGGGGAAGGGCAAGCTAAAGCTGCAGGCTGACCTGAGGGCCTGTATCAAAGGTGAATTCTAGCAGCAGAGTGAACAACTGTGAAAAGATCTCACCAAGGCCACTGAAGAAGCGGGGACGAGGCTTCCGGTGGCAGCCATGGAGGAGTAGGTCGCGCATTCGGCAGCTCCTGTCTGGCACGGACAATCAGACCTTTTTCACGCATTTCCACAGACATTTTGGGGCAAATTGGTGAAGCGAACACTGCCAAAAGGATTCCCTCTCGAGACTTCCGGTTGCGGCTATGCGGAGCTAAGTCGCACATTCGGCGGCTCCCGCAAAAACGGACTTTTGGGCTCTTTTCAGGGCCCCCAAGGGGACTTTTACGACGTTTCCCGGTGTGGGAAGGAGTTAATAATAGCTCCCTGTCAGTATATGGCTTTAACTAGGAGCAGGGCGACAAAAAAGGTGGTGGTGGCCCAGAAGAAGGGAGGGAAGGACAAAATGGCGAAGGGCGGAGACCAGGCAGCGTGGAGGCAGTGGGCAGAGGAGCAACAGGAGGGTATCCAGCGCTGCCTCAGAGAGATTAAAACAGACCTGCTAGAGCCGATGAAGGCTTCTATTGATAAGCTGCTGGAGACACAGACGGCCCGGGGGGTGGCGATCCGAGAGGCTCGACAAAAGATCTCTGATAATGAGGACGAGATCTTAGGCCTGGCGGTAAAGGTGGAGGCTCCACAAGAAATGGCAGGAGCGGTTCGAGGAGATGGAGAATCGGTCGAGGCGGAAGAATCTGCGGATTCTGGGCCTCCCGGAGGGGATGGACATGGGGGCCTATGTGGTCACCATGTTGAACTCGCTGATAGGAGCGGGGTCCTTCCAGGGGCCCCTGGAGTTGGAAGGGGCCCATAGAGTGTTGGCGAGGAGGCCCAAGGCGAATGAGCCTTCGCGGGCGGTGCTGGTGCGGTTCCATCGGTTCGTCGATCGGGAGTGTGTGCTCAGGTGGGCCAAGAAGGAGAGGAGCAGCAGGTGGGAGAACGCGGAGGTTCGGATATATCAGGACTGGAGTGCGGAGGTGGCGAAGAGGAGGGCCGGGTACAATCGAGCAAAGGCGGTGCTGCACAGGATGGGGGTGAAGTTTGGCATGCTGCAGCCGGCGCGACTGTGGGTTACCTACAAGGACCGGCACCATTATTTTGAGTCTCCGGAGGAGGCATGGGCCTTTGTTCCGGCCGAGAAGCTGGACACAGACCGAGGGTCGGGATGGGCGATTGGGGACTGCGATGGATATGTTATGCCTAGTTTTGGTTCGGGGGAGGTGGTGGGGGGGGGGGGCTTTGCATTGTTTTGGGTCTCTTTTTCTCTGCGTTTTTCTCTTTCGGGTTGGGGAGGGTGGATGGGGTGGGTTGGGCACTGTTTTGGTTGGTGACGGGGCCTGGTAGGTGGAGAGCACGGGCCTTTTTCCTGCACCGAAGACTGGGGAAGCGAGGATTGTTTCCCGCGCTTAGAACGGAGGGGGGAGGGGGAGAGCCTGTGGATGGGGAGCGGGAGAGAAGGGTGTGCCACACAATGGGAGGAGTCGAAGGGGAGGCGGGAGTGGCCGGGGTCAGCAGGAGTCAGCTGACTTGCGGAAGTGCAATGGGGGTGTAAACCAGCTAGGATGGGTCCCAGCCCGGGGGGTGGGGGGGCGGGGGGGGGGGGGGTGGGGGGTGGAATCGAGTTGCTGCTGCTAAGGTCAAGGAGGGGCTGGAGCGAGTGGGGGGGGGGTCGAGACAGGGTTGGGGGGGGGAGCATGAGGAACTGTGGGCGCCGGCCATTAGGGGCCGGGCCGAGTGGGAAACGCGGGCTTTGTTCCCGCTCTATGGTAATTATGGCGGGAACAGGGATGCAGGAAGGAAGGGGCCTCGCACAGTGGGAGCCGAGGATAAGGGGGGAAGCCGAGGTCAGCCAGAGTTTGCTGACTTCTGGGAGCAACATGGGGGATGCAACTACGCTAGAGGGGGATCTAGCGGAGGGGGGGTGGTTAACTGGGTTGCTGCTGCTAAGGAGAAGGGGGAGCTGTTATGGGATGGGGTGGTCGAGGCGGGAGGGCACCGTCGGGGGGATATACGGGTACGTGGGAATCGGGTGAGGAGCTGGGTTAAAAAAGGGGATGGTTAATCGACAAGGGGGGGGGTAAAGAGCCCCCTAACCCGGCTGATCACGTGGAACGTGAGAGGGTTGAATGGGCCGATTAAAAGGGCACGGGTACTCGCACACCTAAAGAAATTAAAGGCAGATGTGGTTATGTTGCAGGAGACGCATCTGAAACTGATAGACCAGGTCAGACTACGTAAAGGATGGGTGGGACAGGTGTTTCATTCAGGTTTAGATGCGAAGAATAGGGGGGTGGCTATCTTAGTGGGGAAACGGGTACTGTTTGAGGCAAAGACCATAGTGGCGGACAGTGGGGATAGATATGTGATGGTGAGTGGCAGATTGCAAGGGGAGGCGGTGGTTCTGGTGAACGTATACACCCCGAACTGGGATGATGCAAATTATATGAGGTGTATGTTGGGACGTATCCCGGACCTGGAGGTGGGAAAGTTGGTAATGGGGGGAGACTTCAATACGGTGCTTGATCCAGGGCTGGACCGGTCGAGGTCCAGGACCGGGAGGAGGCCGGCGGCGGCCAGGGTGCTCAAGGACTTCATGGAGCAGATGGGAGGGGTAGACCCCTGGAGATTTAGTAGGCCTAGGAGTAAGGAGTTTTCATTTTTCTCCCATGTTCACAAAGTATACTCACGGATAGACTTTTTTGTCTTGGGAAGGGCACTGATTCCGAAGGTGACAGGGACGGAATATACGGCCATAGCCATTTCGGACCACGCTCCACATTGGGTAGACCTGGAGGTAGGAGAGGAAAAAGAACAGCACCCACTTTGGAGAATGGATATGGGCTTATTGGCGGATGAGGGGGTATGTTTAAGGGTGAGGGGGTGTATTGAAAGGTACTTGGAGCTTAATGACAATGGGAGGTTCAGGTGGGAGTGGTCTGGGAGGCGTTGAAGGCGGTGGTCAGAGGGGAACTGATATCCATAAGGGCACATAAAGGGAAGCAAGAGGGTAAAGAAAGGGAGCGATTGTTGAAAGAACTTTTGAGGGTGGACAGGCAATATGCAGAGGCACCGGAGGAGGGACTGTACAGGGAAAGACAAAGGTTACATGTGGAGTTTGACCTGCTGACCACGGGTAAGGCAGAGGCACAGTGGAGGAGGGCACAGGGTGTACAATATGAGTATGGAGAGAAGGCGAGTCGGCTACTGGCCCACCAATTGAGGAAGAGGGGAGCAGCGAGGGAGATAGGTGGGGTGAGAGATGAGGAGGGAGAGATGGAACGGGGAGCGGAGAGAGTTAACGGGGTGTTCAAGGCATTCTATGAGAGGTTATATAAGGCTCAGCCCCCGGAAGGGAAGGAGGGAATGAGGTGTTTCCTGGATCAGCTGGAATTCCCGAAGGTGGAGGAGCAGTAGAGGGCGGGACTGGGAGCACAGATTGAGATGGAGGAGGTGGTAAAAGGGATTGGGAGCATGCAAGCGGGGAAGGCCCCGGGACCGGACGGATTCCCGGTGGAATTTTATAGGAAATATATGGACCTACTGGCCCCGCTTTTGACGAGAATCTTTAATGAGGCCAGGGAAAGGGGGCAGTTACCCCCGACTATGTCGGAGGCGACGATATCGCTCCTCTTGAAGAAGGATAAAGACCCGCTGCAGTGTGGGTCCTACAGGCCCATTTCCCTTTTAAATGTAGATGCTGAGCTCCTGGCCAAGGTGATGGCGACGAGGATAGAGGACTGTGTCCCGGGGGTGGTCCACGAGGATCAAACTGGGTTTGTTAAGGGGAGACAGCTGAACACGAACATACGGAGGTTGCTAGGGGTAATGATGATGCCCCCACCAGAGGGGAAGGCGGAGATAGTGGTGGCGATGGACGCCAAGAAAGCATTCGACAGAGTGGAGTGGGATTATCTGTGGGAAGTGCTGAGGAGATTTGGTTTTGGAGAAGGGTTTATTGGATGGGTACAGCTGCTGTACAGGGCCCCGGTGGCGAGTGTGATCACGAACAGGCAGAGGTCTGACTACTTCCGTCTTCATAGAGGGACGAGGCAGGGGTGTCCCCTGTCTCCGTTACTGTTTGCATTGGCGATTGAGCCCCTGGCCATAGCACTGAGGGGCTCCAGGAAGTGGAGGGGAGTACTCAGGGGAGGAGAAGAACACCGGGTACCCTTGCATGCAGATGATTTATTGCTGTATGTTGCGGACCCAGTGGAGGGGATGCCTGAGATAATGCAGACACTCAGGGAGTTTGGGGAATTTTCGGGGTACAAATTGAATATGGGGAAGAGTGAGTTGTTTGTGTTGCATCTGGGGGAGCAGAGCAGGGGAATAGATGATTTACCGCTGAGGAAGGTAATAAGAGATTTCAGGTACTTAGGGATTCAGATAGCCAGGAGTTGGGGAACCTTACATAGGCTTAATTTAACAAGATTGGTGGAACAGATGGAGGAGGATTTTAAGAGATGGGACATGGTGCCCCTGTCACTGGTGGGTAGGGTGCAGGCGGTCAAAATGGTAGTCCTCCCGAGATTCCTTTTTGTGTTTCAGTGCCTTCCGGTGATGGTCACGAAGGCTTTTTTCAAGAAAATTGAGAAAAGTGTCATGAGTTTTGTGTGGATCGGGAAGACTCCGAGAGTGAGGAGGGGGTTCTTGCAGCGTAGCAGGGATAGGGGGGGGGGCTGGCACTACCGAGCCTAAGTGACTACTACTGGGCCGCCAATGTCTCAATGGTGTGTAAGTGGATGGGAGAAGGGGAGGGAGCGGCGTGGAAGAGATTGGAGATGGCGTCCTGCAAAGGAACCAGCTTACAAGCACTGGTGACGGCGCCGTTGCCGTTCTCCCCGAAGAAATACACCACAAGTCCAGTGGTGGTGGCAACGCTAAAAATTTGGGGGCAGTGGAGACGACATAGGGGAAGGACGGGAGCCTCGGTGCGGTCCCCGATGAGAAATAATCATAGGTTTGTCCCGGGGAGAATAGATGGGGGATTTGGAACATGGCAGAGAGTTGGGGTTGTGCAACTGAGAGATCTGTTCGTAGACGGGAAGTTTGCGAGTCTGGGAGCGCTGACGGAAAAATATGGGTTGCCCCAAGGGAATGCATTTCGGTACATGCAACTGAGGGCATTTGCGAGGCAACAGGTGAGGGAATTCCCGTAGCTCCCGACGCAGGAGATTCAAGACAGAGTGATCTCAGGGACATGGGTGGGGGATGGTAGTGTGTCGGATATATACAGGGAAATGAGGGACGAGGGGGAGATCATGGTGGATGAGCTGAAGGGGAAATGGGAAGAAGAGCTGGGGGAAGAGATTGAGGAGGGGCGGTGGGCTGATGCCCTACGTAGGGTAAACTCGTCGTCCTCGTGCGCCAGGCTAAGCCTGATACAGTTCAAGGTTTTGCACAGGGCGCATATGACCGGAGCAAGGCTCAGTAAATTTTTCGGGGTAGAGGATAGGTGTGGGAGATGCTCGAGAAGCCCAGCAAACCACACCCACATGTTTTGGTCATGCCCGGCACTGCAGGGGTTCTGGGTGGGGGTGGCAAAGGTGCTTTCGAAAGTGGTGGGGGTCCGGGTCGAGCCAGGCTGGGGGTTGGCTATATTTGGGGTTGCAGAAGAGCCGGGAGTGCAGGAGGCGAAAGAGGCTGATGTCTTGGCCTTTGCATCCCTTGTAGCCCGGCGAAGGATATTGCTTATGTGGAAGGAAGCCAAACCCCCGGGCGTGGAGACCTGGATAAATGACATGGCAGGGTTTATAAAACTAGAAAGGATAAAGTTCGCACTAAGGGGTTCGGCTCAAGGGTTCACCAGGCGGTGGCAACCGTTCATTGACTACCTCGCAGAACAATAAAGGAAATGGGAAGGCAACAGCAGCAACCCAGGCGGGAGTGGGGGGGGAGGGCTCGGGCAGATCATCTGGGGTATTTTTGTCTAGATATTTGTACTTGGTTATGTATATTGGATTGTTTGATTTTATCTCTGGAGAGTTATTATTTTTGTTATGGCAGTTGCCATTTAGTTTATATATTATTTATTTATTTGTTAAAATGGTCACTGTTATATATATTGTTTTATTGTTGTAAAAAGGTAAACCTTTGTATAGTTTTGTTTGACCGGAAAAAAATTTGAATAAAATATATTTTTTTAAAAAAGCTTCTTTCCGAATTATTAGGTCTCCTACACTCAATTGTTAACCCGAAAAAAAGCCCAGATCCTAAAAGAAAAGGTCCTTTACTTTGGCGCCATTATCACACACGGGAAAAGAGAGATAGAACAGAAATGGATTGAATCAATAGTTATATTGCCCTTGCCCCACAATGTCACTACACTCCGGTCATTTTTAGGATTAGTTGGGTATTGTAGGAAGCATATAGATGGTTTTGCCACAAAGGCAGCCCCACTTTCCGAGCTCCTTAAAAAGAACGCCCCATGGGAATGGTTTCCACAGCACACGGATGCCATTGATGCATTAAAAGGTGCCCCAGGTACAGCCCCCGCTTTGCAAGTTCCAGACCCACACTCTCCCTAAGCCATAGAAGTAGCGACCACCGACTGAACCCTATCGGCCGTACTACTCCAAGAAAGACATGACCGATTAGGACCTGTAGCCTATGCCTCACGAGTTTTGGATCCCGTGGAGCAAGGATTTTCAGCCTGCGAACGACACTTGCTCGCAGGCTTTTGGGCTGTTCAATATTTTGCATATATCACAGGCCTCAACCGCGTAACGATTTTAACCGCGCACACCCCAACGCAGCTACTGTTAGATGGCAGGTTAAAGGACAGTTCAGTTAGCCAGATCAGAGCAGCTCGCTGGACCCTGCTCCTACAAGGAAGGGACATCACAATTAAACGGACAAAAACCCACACATTTTTAGCAGATAATTTACTGTATAAAGGAACCCCACACGAGTGCCAGATCATTGCAGCCAAACACCACACGCGACCCTTTATTCCAAAATCGCTACACCCACGTGTAGGTCGTAAAGCACAGAATTCCCCGATCACGGATAACTCTTTAAAAATTCATGTAGATGGTTCCTCCACTATTGATAATGGAAAAAGAATAACAGGATGCAGTATTTATGTGGAAGACGTGCAGGGACGCACATTAGAGGAGATATCGCTAAAATTGCCAGGTCACTTAGAATCGCAGACAGCCGATCCAGCCTGATTCTTTCCCGACCCCTGCAGATATATATTCGGACAGTTTATATGTCTGTAACAGTTTGACGGAATTCCTACCCCTGTGGGAATCTAGAGGATTTATATCCGCTGACGGTAAACCCCTACCCTCAGCCCCATTATTGAAGCACATTCTTGAAACAGCTAAAGACCGCACATATGGCATAATAAAAGTCAGAAGCCATCATCGTTCGTCCCCACCCAGTAACGTAAAGGCTGACGCCCTAGCAAAGGCAGGATCACGACACGGTCACTTTGGGCAACCCCCCCCCGAGAGTGAGCCGATACACACAGTCCAGGTCTCACAGACAAATATCGAAGATTTAGCCCAGGCCCAAAAGGCAGACGACACTCTTGGACAAATTTTAAACGGTACCTTCCCAGCCCCCTACGCCAAATTCAAGGACACACTGACGGTACAGGACGGAATAATTTTAAAGAATGGAATTTATGTGTTCCCCACCCAGGACAGGAACCAGATAATTTGCCAATTTCATGGTGGACATGGACATCAGGGGATAAAAACTACCATTGCCCACTTAAGACCTTTGTGCTGGTGGCCCGATATAAGAGCAGACGTCATGCATTATATTGAAAATAGTTTAATTTGCGCACAAAATAATCCAGAAAGATACTCCAGGAAAGGTCAGTTAAGGCACACCCGACCTGTTAATGGCCCATGGACGAATTTACAGCTTGATTATATTGGTCCCCTCCCCCCCTGCAGAAATGGTTTTAAATATGTGTTGGTAGTGATTGACACCTTCACAAAATGGGTGGAAGCATTTCCCTCCAGGACAAACATGGTTCAGGCAACAGCCAAGATTTTAACGCAGCAGATATTTACACGCTGGGAACTCCCCCGCAGCATTGAATCGGACCAAGGTTCTCATTTTACAGGCAGAGTTATGCAGAATGTCCTGACAACTTTCGGCATAAAACAGAAGTTCCATATTGCCTATCACCCACAATCCAGCGGCATTGTGGAACATATGAATCGCACCCTAAAAGCGACTATCAGGAAAATGGTGCAACAGCACCACACCACATGGGACACGGTCCTCCCATTCACCCTTATGTTTATTAGGAACACAGTATCACGTTCCACCGGATTCACCCCCCACACCCTCATGATCGGACGACCCATGAAAGGAACTGAATATTTATTAGGACTCGATTTGGCCAGCCCCACAGTCACCGCCCTCACCCACGAAAAAGCAGTCCAACAGGTCACGGCGCTGCAGCTGTCCGACTAGACGCCAGGAAAAAGCAGAGTAAGGCCTGCTTTGAAAAAACAGTCCACCCGGTAGAGTATACAGTCGGTCAGCAGGTGATGGTTTCCCTATACAACCCAAGTTCGTTCCTCACCCCTAAATTTGCAGGACCCTACTCCATTTCGGATCAAGTGAGCCCCTCTGTATACAAAATAACGTACCCTGATGGAAAATCAGGTTGGTTTCATATCAACCAGCTTAAAGTTTATGGAACCCAATGCACCTCACACCACGACTCCCTGGCAATGGCCCACTGACAACCAAGACCGACCGTCCCCCAGCCAGGACAGTGCGTCCACATACCCGACGGTGTCTCCGCCCACAAGAACGACTTTCCACCTTGAATTTGATTCAGACGCTAGCGAGAGCACTCCACACTTATTGGAAATAAACGCCCAATGGCACAATCGCCCAGGCTCCAGTTGCTCCAGCCCCTGGAACCATGACCAAGACATGTTTGGCCCCCTATACACCGTTTAATTGCCACAGCCAGAGCCACCGCCACCGCCCGACGAGAAAAATTTGCCCTTTACAACTATCGCCCCTCATGATCAAAGAATTCCCCATTGGCACCGCGATAACTTGTATCGATTGATAAGGAACGACGATTCGGATCCCACAATGGCCCACGCGGCTACGGCACGAAAACGCCAGACACGAGTTTGGCAACCGGGAGTTGGTGATGACTCAGAGTCTGACTCCCGTTATGGTAACCCTTTCGCGATGCTTTTTCATACTGAACCGTGAGGTGTCCAGATGATGAGAAAAAGGAACCGACTTAGATTTATGGTGTCCTATTTTCTGATAGAGCCTGCCCGCTTTCTTTCTTTCTGATCTGACATGGTTTTAGTTAATGTCACTTCGACGTGGAATTTCTTGATACTGTTTATTCTTCCGGTCTCACATGTTTTATTTAATGTCTGCGCATTGTCGGAGTCCAAATGTTACAAATGCTTTCTGTTTACGTAAGGTCACCCGGGCACTGGAGTAACGGCACTAATCCCCGCCCTGCCTGAGCACCCCCTCTGTATTCGGTCAGCCAAGCTCGGGTAGTGGAGCAATGGCACTGATCACCGCCCTACCCGAGGAAGTCCACCCATTCTTGCCCTGCCATGGCTCACACGCACCCCATGTTCCCGTCATTGCGAGTAATTTGGAAAAGTTCTTCACTCCTTACTGTCCTTGGCAGGTCTTTGTTTCCCCTTATCTGTTCTTTTTGCGTGTGATTTAAAGAATGCTTTTTGTCACAGTCTCTGCACTCAACTCTTTACTTTCAGCGACTCTTTGGTCGCTACCCCAACTGCTATTCACATGTTCAACACACTTGGTTGTAACAAAATTTGCTGCTATATGCATCGACCACATGCTGCGAGATTCCTTGCACTTTAACAGAACATTTTTTTTCGGATGTCTTCTCTCCAAAATGGTTATTTAAATAAAAAATCAGGGAGTCACACATGGTGACAATTTTAATGAGTAATTGAAGTTCAGAATTGAAAGACAAACAAAACGAGATATTAACCAAGGGTAATAACAGATATTATGCTTGTACCCCCAGGAATATACGAAGAACAAAATTACAAGAATTAGTCTTTATGATCATCGTTGGATCCTTACAACGGCGCGTGTTACAAGCTTTTGTACCCTACACCATACCAGCCCCGAACATGACCACACAACATGATACCCCTAGCCCGGACATCACACCACACATAGAGATACAGACTGATACCCCCACATGGTGCGAAAACATTGTAAAATGATATTCCCTCTCCTATACAGTCGAAGCCCTTTTGGTAATAGCAATACTCTGCAGTGTCGTTCAGACACTTAAACTCCGCAAATGGCGAAGGAGAGCCTCCCGCTCCCCAATATATACACTCCGAGCCGCTTTCCTTGGAATCCACCAAACCCCACAAACCTTTTTTCTGACGAAATAAAGGTTGTACTTTTCTATAAGTGTAATGACTTAAGTAGAAATGTGATGCCGCTCTTGTTTAAAATTTTTGTACTGCATTATAAGTTCTGTTTGATATTTGCCAGCAGCATGAGTGTAGCTTAGGAAATGACAGTTAGAGGTTCCCTTGTGTAAATAAGTTAAATGTATGATTAAAAGTTTATAGTGGCCCCTTAGAATTTATGAATGTGTGATGTATTAAAAACTTAGGTAAATGCTCCAAAAACATAGGACAGAGTAGTGTAGAACCTGTCCTTGACCAAGGGTAACCGGCACACCAAAGACTGATGAGGGATCAACAGTGTGATCCACCACGCTTCGCCTTCAGGATCAAAAGGACGGGATGTAGCCATCTGGGATGGCCACTTACAAAGGGAAGTATGGCCAATGCAGGATCCAGACGAACTCAGAGCTTAAGTGTATATTTGCCACTAGATAACCAGACACTATTGAAACCCCCAGCCGATTTGCATTCTAATGGCCCATTTCCCCAGAACAAAAGACTTGTACTCAGGTATCAGATACAGATTCATTGGCGCGACACCCTTCACCCAGGAAGCCCAAACAGCCAAAGTCAATGACCGCTCAGGACATGCCCAGCCATCAAGGCACCCACCCCTTTATTGGCTAATATCGAAGGCAGTAATCGAAGCCTGCCGAATTATTGGGTCCAAAGCTAAGGGCCACCCAAAAGAGCGCAAAACCCCCGAAGGATAAAAAGAGACACTGCCATGTGTTCGGTCTCTTTTGGCCCTGGCACACCGGCACTCTCTTGGCCCGGCCTACGCCTGACACCAATTGCAGCATCACGACCAGAAGCAAGTTCAAGACCAATAATCGCTACAAGACAGATGAGCACAGCAGAAACGAAGTCACTTCTCCAGACCCAGCAACGCAAGATCCGAACAAAGACCTTGTTCCTCTGCATAAAGCCGGGTGCCTGAAGTTAAGTACTGGTTGTTGCAGTGTTAGGTGTAATTCAGATTGTAGTGTTTTATGTTGCATGTCAAAGTAATTCTTGTGTAAATAAACTATCATTGAACTCGAACTAACTAACTGGTTGTTGGTTCTTTGATTGATATCCGGCTAAACCATGTGGTGGTACATTTGATACCTGGCGACTCTGAAAAGCAATATCATCATTAATATCAGTCATATTAGTACCCAGTTAAAAAGAGCAACATTATTGGCGTCTCCGGTGCAAATTGGCAACATTATTGGTGACACTGGTGGGATAGTATTCCACTCATTAAAAAGAACAACACCAGTGAAGAGTGGTGAAGTGGTAGTAGGAGTAATAGAGAAACTATCTTGTCCAGGAATACAGTTTATCTTGGGTAATGATATAGCTGGATCGCAGGTGGGAGTGATGCCAACTGTGGTTGATAAGCCAGTGCAAAATCAGACAACTGAAGTGTTGAAGGACGAATATCCTGGGATTTTTCCGGATTGTGTAGTAACAAGGTCGCAAAGTTACAGGTTAAGACGAGGAGAAATCAAAGAATGAAGATGAAGTTGAAGTGCAATTATCAGAAACGATTTTTGATCAAATGGTTGAAAAAGAACAAGAACAGGTGGAGGATGAGGCAGATATTTTTAGTTCAGGAAAATTGGCGGAGTTACGACAGAAAGATGTAAAAAGAAACCGGATTTTTCAGAAAGCATACACAGAAGAGGAATCTGAATGTATACCAGAGTGTTATTACCGTAAAAGTGATGTCTTGATGAGTAAATGGAGACCTTTACATATGCAGGCGGGTGAAAAGTGGGCAGAAGTTCATCAAGTCGTTTTGCCGGTAGGGTATAGAAAGGAGGTACCAGTGGGAGGTCATTTGGCAATAAGGAAAACTCAAGCTAAAATCTAGAACCATTTTTAATGGCCTGGACTACATAAAGATGGAGTTAAATTTTGTCAATCATGTCACACATGTCAAGTGATAGGGAAACCTCAAGCAGTGATAAAACCATTGCGCTTAATACCCATTCCAGCATTTGAGGAACCTTTTACACAGGTCCTAATTGATTGCCTAGGACCGCTTCCTAAAATGAAAAGTGGGAATCAATATATTTTGACGATAATGGATGTGTCTACTAGGTTTCCAGAGGCCATTCCAGTACGTAATGTTACAGCTAAAAAGATTGTGGAGGAGTTACTTAAATTCTTTAATAGATATGGACTAGCCACAGAAATACAATCGGATCAAGGATCAAATTTTACCTTGTAGCCACCTGAATTGGCCACTTCCCGACTTAAAATGGAGAACCGCAAAGGCTGAAGGGAAATTCAGCCAACACAGGCAAAGACTAGCAAATACAGGAATCGAAACCAGCAGCCATCTGCATAGAAATGTAGCAGCCATCTACATAGTAATGTGCGATCCCCAGGCACAACAGCAACAGTAAAGGTAAACAAAGCTGAGCCAGACTCCTCAGCGCCAGCAGGAGCCAAGACAAAGGAAGGCCAACGGACACTTAGGACCGCCTAGCGATCAGGGAACCGCTCCAGCATTGGAGAAATCGATCCAAGTGATCGGAAAGTAGTCCAATCACTTGGAACCAGGTACGGGGTCCACCCCGAAGGGCGGGAAGCCCCTGGGGACTATAAAGTAAAGCCCCCAAGTTCAAATCGTCCTTCTTGACAGGGTCACTCAGCAACGCGAGGCAACCCCTGAGAGTGAACTGTAAGTCTCAAGTCAACGCTTGCTACGAGATAGGCGCTCCTAGCAACCAGTCCATACCAGCTTTGAATCCCGCAGACTCAGGACCTGAATGAAAGGCCATTTGTTCCCCTGACCTGGTGGGCCAGTCCGAAGCTAAGTATAGGCCTGTTAGTGATAGAAATAGCCTAGAAGGTAGAGTTTATGCATGAGTAGTGATTTACTGTGTATAATAAATGTGCTTTTATTTGAATCTTACTAATTGGTGTGTTGAGTTATTGATCATTACTTGAACTTGAACCTCGTGGCGGTATCATAAAGATACCTGGTGACGCGAGAGCAAAGGTTATAAAACAGAGCCAATTGAACCAACCAAAAGTTAGCAACATATTACCTCAAGGTTATTCAAAGAAGTTATGGATAGCTTAGGAATAAAACAATTTAAATCAACTGCATACCATCCAGAATCGCAGGGAGCGTTAGAAAGGTGGCATCAGACATTAAAGACAACGTTGAGGGCTTATTGTCAAGATTATCCAGAGGATTGGGAAAAAGGAATTCCATTCGTACTGTTTGCAATTAGGGATGCACCTAATGAGTCAACCAAATTTGGTCTTTTGAACTAATGTTTGATCATGAGGTAAGGGGACCACTTAAATTGATCAAGGAAAAATTGGTGCGTGAGAAATCGAAAATTACATTATTGGATTGCGTGTCAAATTTTAGGGAACGATTAAATAGAGCAGGTGAATTGGCTAGACAACATTTAAAAGTTGCACAAAATGTGATGAAATGGGTAGCGGACAAGAAATCCAAAGTTCGTAGTTTTGCCAGTGGAGATAAAGTTTTAGTATCGTTACCAGTGGTAGGTGAACCTTTAAAAGCAAGGTTTTGTGGACCTTATCAGATTGAAAGGAAATTAAGTGTGGTGAATTAGGCGGTAAAACACCAGATAGAAGGAAGACTGAGTGTGTCATGTGAATATGCTTAAAAGGTACTTTGAAAGGGAAGGAGAGAAAAAGGAGGTTTCAATGATTCTAACTCAAAGTGATGAACCAAATCCAGATGACTGTGAATTTGACATACCTCAAATTAAATTGGAAAATGAGGATTTTCTTAAACATTGGGATAAATTGTTGAGTTACCTTCCAGAGGAAAAATGAACTGACCTGAAAGGGTTATTGATATCACATGAGTAAGTTTGTAGAGATAAATTGGGATTATGCTAAAATGGCTATACATGATGTCGATGTGGGAAATGCTTTTCCAATCAAACAACATCCATATAGACTTAATCCTTTAAAATGGGCACAGGTGAACAAAGAGATTGAGAGTATGCTTAAAAATGGCATAATTGAAGTGGGTTGCAGCAAATGGAGCTCACCCATAGCGATGGTACCTAAACCAGATGGTTCCCAACGCTTGTGTATGGACTATCGAAAGGTGAATGCAGTTACAAGAACGGACTCTTATCCTATCCCACGTTTGGAGGATTGCATTGAGAAAATGGGACAATCAGCTTTTATTTCCAAACTGGATTTACTTAAACGTTACTGGCAGGTACCTTTATCCGGAAGGGCGAAGGAGATTTCAGCTTTTGTGACTTCAGATGGTATATACCAATTCAAAGTTATGCCATTTGGCATGAAAAACGCCCCAGCCATATTTCAACGGTTAACTAACAAAGTCGTTTCAGGATTACGATCTGGTAATTTTCAGCCTGACATAGACAGAACATTTGAAATATCTGATGGAGTTATTTGGACGTCTTCAGGAGGCGGGTTTGGTGATAAACCTAGCCAAAAGTGAATTTGGAAAGGCCCAAGTCACTTTCCTTGGCCATAAAATCAGACAGGGTCGAATGGTCCCACATGATGTGAAAACAAAACTTATTGGGGAGTTTCCGATACCCTCGACATGACGGGAAATAATGCGATTTCTTGGTTTGAGTGGATTTTACCGGAAATTTGTACCAAATTTTAGCAGTGTGGTCGCTCCACTGACGGACTTGCTCAAGAAGCGTAATAAATTCCAGTGGACAGCGGAGTGTCAACAGGCATTTGGTGGCCTTAAGGCTGTATAAACCACTGCTCCTGTGTTAGCCATCCCAAATTATACGAAACCATTCAAAGTGGCGATTGATGCAAGTGATGTGGGTGTAGGTGCGGTGCTTCTACAAGACGACGACGAAGGGCTAGAGCGGCCTATTGTTTATTTTTAAAAGAAATTGAATTCTCACCAGAAAAAGTATTCATCGATTGAGAAGGAGACTTTGAGTTTGGTGCTGGCTTTGCAACATTTACACTGTTATATATACTGATCATAATGCGTTGACGTTTTTGGAGTGATTCCGGAATAACAATGCAAGGCTGTTTCGCTGGAGTTTATTGTTACAGCCATTTCATTTAAAAATAGTACATGTGGCAGGACGAGAAAACATGATAGCCGATGCTTTGTCACAAATGTGATGAACGGAAGCAGTTTCAGTTGGAGGAAGAAGGAAAAAAGAAATGGACTATAATATTATACATGTTTGTGTGTGTTGTTTTTTGAAACAAAGAAGTATATTTACTGCGTGCATTTGTTAAAGGATAGTGAAAAGGTGAAAAATGAAACCATCTTGAAGTTGATGGTTTATTTTTTTTCTTGGGGGGAGGTGTCATGTGAGAGTGCCTTTAAGAAGTGGGTGTTTAAGAAATGAACCTTTAAGAAATGGGTGTTTATCAGTGATGTCAGAGTTTGGGTGGAGCTGGGCTGTCTGTCAGCTTTTTACTTTCGTTTTAGGCTGTTTGCTGCAGGGTGTGTTTTAGTTTTGTTTTCAGTGTTGGAGCTGAAGCCAGACAAAGCAGGTGTACTGTTGATCTCTCTGCCATGAAAAGACTATCTGTTGATCATTTGGTGAATTCGGAATTATAAATGTTTTCAGTAGTGACTTTAACCTGATGTGCTTCTGTTAAAAGGTGTTTCTTTTGTCATCTGGATGTTGTTTGGGAAGTTATTAAAGATTACTTTATGTTGTATTCTTTGGGGGTTGTATTTGAATCGATGGTTGCTCAGATGTTGACTGTATGTTTTAAAAAGGTTAACTTGAGTTCATAGAATAAACATTGTTTTGCTTTAACAAATACTTTTCTATTTCTGCTGTACCATACCTGTAGAGTGGGCCGTGTGCTCCCCATACCACAATCTATTAAAAGTTGTTGGTCAGGTGAACTCCCTGGCACATAACAGGGTGAAGAAGTTCCTCCTCACCTTAGCCGTAAAAGGTTTACTCCTTATCCTCACATTATGACCTCTAGTTCTGGGCTTCCCCGCCATCGGGAACATTCTTTCTGAACCTTCTCTATCTAATCCCATTCAAATTTTATACGTTTTGATGAGATCCCCTCTCACTCTTCTAAACTCCAATTAATATAATCCTAAACGACTTAGTCTCTCCTCATAAGGCAGACCTGCCATCCCAGGGTTCAGTCTGGTAAACCTTCGCTGCCTTCCCTCCATAGCAAGAACATTCTTCCTCATAAGGACAACAAAACTGCACACAATACTCCAGGCGTGGCCTCAGCAATATCCTATACAATTGTGTTAAATATCCCTATTTCTATACACAAATCCTCTCGCTATGAAGTCAACATACCATTTGCTTTCTTTACTACCTGCTGTACCTGCATGCTTACTTTCAGCTACTGATGCAAAAGGACACCAAGATCTCGCTGAGTACCCACCTAATAATTAGCCTTCCTATTTTTGCTTCTGAACCGGATAACCTCATATGTATCCACATTATGCTGCATCTGCAGTGCATATGCCCACTCACTCAGCCGCTTCAAATCCCGTTGAAGCACCTCCAAAACCCCCAATGATGTCTGCCAGGGGCATCGAAGGCCACGGGAGGTGGTTAGCAGCAGGCTGCCTCCACCTCAGATGTGTATCCTGGGGATACACCAAGACACAGTGGTGGAGCACGGAAGACTAAGCACATTGAGGATCACTGAGAGGGCACTGAGGGGGTGAAGTATGGGGAGGGGGAAGGAGCGAGGGGTGCGATGACAGATGGGGCCACGTCCTATCTGAAGCGGGGGCCTCCCTGGTCCTCCACGCTTGCCAGACCCTTGATGCAGCCTGTCCTCCAGATCCTCCCCGGGATTATCCTCCAGCTCCTCCTGGTCCAGTGCCTCCTCGTCCTCCTCCTCCTCCTTGGAAATGGCCACATGTTCCTCCTCCCCCACCCTCAGCATGTGGCCCACTGCTGTGCCAGGTTTCGGAGGATACAGCAGACCACCACAAACCAGGCGCCCTTCTAGGGAGTGTACTGCAATGCACCACAAGAGCTATCAAGGCATCAAAACCGCATTTTCAGCAGTCCGATGCACCATTTACTGGCAGACCGGGTGGCCGCATGGGTCTCTTGTACCGGGTCTCTGCGTCAGTCACCGGCCTACGTATTGGTATCATTAGACAGGCCCTCAGCGGGTACCCCTTATCCTCCCAAGAGCCAACGGGCCATCCTGGGATGGTCCTCGAAGAGGCCAGGGATATCTGACTGCCCCAGGAAGTGGTTGTCGTGGACACTCCCCGGGAAGCAGGCACACACATGTGCATGATCTTGAAGTGGTGGTCACACACAAGCTGCATGTTCAAAGCGTGGAACCCCTTCCTGTTGACATAGGGCACTCCCACAGGGCCCGGTGTGTGTAAGGCAACATGCGTGCCATCTATGAGCCCCTGGACCGAAGGCATCCCTTTGATGGTGGTGAATCCTGCTGCCCGGGCATCCTGTTGGGCTTGGTCTGTGTCAAAGTTTATGTGGTCTGCTGCCGAGGCAGACTGGGCACCCTTGAACTCTTGGATGCGCCTGTGGGCTGTAGATTGTGAGATGCCACATAAGTCCCCATTCGAGTCCTGGAATGTTCTTGAGGCATAGAGGTTCAGGGCTGCAGTGACCTTGACAGCCACCGGGAGCAGGCATCCTCCTCCTTCATGTGGTGCCAGGTCCGCAAGGACATGGCACAGGTGCTGCACCATCTGCTTGTTGAGGCAGAGCCTCCTGCGACACATGCTGTCCGTCATATGCTCAAAAGACCAGCATTGCCTGTACACCTTGGGCTGTTGCGGCACTCCTCCTCTGGATCTCACCCTGGCCCGATTGGCAGCAGAATCCTCAGGTTCTGGGGCAGGGTCCTGTACATCGGCCTCTGCCTCGAGCCTCTGTCGGCGCTGCTGTTGCCTCCGGCTTCTGGCCACCCGGCCTGCCAGCAGCACCACTATGGCAAGTTCCGCGGGGTCCAGAATATTGTCCATACCTTCGATACCTGGAAGGAATTGGGAGAGGGTGTTAGACTGACAGACAGCGATGCCTTCCACCCTAGGACCCTTCAGTTCCCCCCCCCAATTGCTTCCCCCCACCGCTAACCCAGCACACCCTGCCACGGACACCGGCCCGCAGCAGGTGCCCCGGCTCACCGGACCTCGGACTCTGTACCCCAGACCCTCGCACATAACGTTACCTGGACTGGGGCCGGGCCCCTCCCCGGTGCACTCACCCACCCTTTGGCTGCGTACATGTAACCGGTGCTCGGGCCCATCCCCTGGGTGTTTGGATGTTGGCTGCGTGCCCATGCTGTTTCCTCCCGCCGTGCTCGGGTACAGTGTCCAGGCATCACAGTCTGATTGGGATGCTAGGCAATAACCCCCACATGTTACATGGCACGCTCACCCATGGGTATCCATTTGGGATGCATGACCACTTATCTATGATTGCCAATTCCCTATTAGCAAAAGCCTTAAGCCGCACGGCCAGAGGCCTCCGCGGTCAGTGGAAGTTGTGGGTGGTCAGTGGAGCAGACAGGCAGGGGCTCGTGTTGCTCCAGAATAGGTACACATGATCCAGAGGTTGACATGGCGGACCTGCACGCGGTTGCCCCCCAACCAAGATCTCCTCCTACTCCAATACCTCCATGGCGGTCCACCCCAAGAGAAGCTGGACACCCACTCCCAACCCCGGCTGTTGCCCTACCCCTTTCCTAACACAGGACCAGCAAGCCCAGTGCCCTCAGGCTCTTTGCCTGCATGCAAAGATGGCTACTCACCTCCTCGGGACCCCCCAGCAGTCCCTCCACCAGTTTTACGCTTTTCAAAAGCAGTACTAATTGGCGCCCGCGTGCCACTTGCTGGAGAGACGATTATGTCACAGTAGTCCGTTGGATAGGGGTTGGCTCCCGTTAATTGTATGGATATTGGGCTTAAGTGGTGATTATTAGTTTCTCGCCACGCTACGCGGATTCCTGATTTCACCTATGAAGTGGGCCGGTTGGATTGCGAATGGAATGGCAGTCGGCGCAGTTCTCGTTTTTTTGGCCTCTCCCGTTATTTAAAGGACTTGTCGTGCTCTCGCTCCCGAAAAATGCAGCCAATTGCGCCCACTATTTCCTGTTTTCCTCCCTTCTTGAATAGAGGGGTTATGTTTGCTACTTTTCAGTCTGATTGAATCTTTCCAGAATCTAACGAATTTTGTAAAATTAATTCGAACTAATCTGCTATCTCATTAGCAACCTCTTTTAAGACCCTATGATGAAGTCCATCAGGACCCAGAGACTTGTCAGCCCGCAGTTCCATCAATTTGCTCGGTACTGTCTCCTTAGCAATTTTAATTTCATCATGTACCTCTCTCCCCACCACCTCCTGATTTACAGCTATTACTTGATTGTTTCTTGTATCCTCTATAGTGGATACAGACATAAATTATCTGTTCATTCTATCTGCCATTTCCTTATTATCAACTATTAACTTCCTATTCTCACTCCTTAGAGGACCAATACACTTTCCTTACTTTTTTCCGTTTAAATATCTGAAGAAACTCTTCCAATTTGTTTTTACATTTCTGGCTTGCCTCCTCTCTTACTCCAATTTATTTCTCCTGATTAACCTTTTAGTCATTCTCTGCTGACCTTTATATTCTGACCAATCATCTGACCTGTCACTCATCTTTGCACAGTTATATGATTTTCTCCATCAGGATAGTGCTTTCCTTAACTTCTTTAGTTAGCCATGGATGGTGGCTCATCCCTTTGGAATTTTCCTTAACAGCAGGCATATACCTATTCGGAATATTATGAAATAAACCGTTAAATGTCTGCCACTGCTTCTCTGTTGATGTGTCCCCTAGCCTAATACCCCAAATCACTTTGTCCAGCTCAATTTTCAATCCCGCATTGTTGCCCTTACTTAAGTTTAAAATACTAGCCTCAGATCCATTCTTCTCCCTTTCAAACTGGATGGTAATTCAATCATTTTGTGCTTGCTGCTATCTCGCGGTGCTTTTGCACTGAGACCATTAAATAACCCTGTCACGTTACACAATACTAAGCTTAATATTGTAAATCAAATTAGTAACAATAACCTAGACGAGGAATTCCTGGTGTATATGGGATGTTTTTCTGGACAGATACATTGAGGAGCCAACTAGAGAACAGGCCATCCTAGACTTGGGGTATTGTGCAATGAGAAAGGAATAATTGGCAACCTAGTTGTGCGAGGCACCTTGGGGATGCGCAACCATAATCTGATAGAATTCTTGATCAAAATGGTTGTGAGACTAGGGTCTTAATAAAGAATCTTAATAAAGGAAACTACGATGGGGCAGATGGTGGTTCAGTGGTTAGCATTGCTGCCTCACGGCGCCGAGGCCCCAGGCTCGATCCCGGTTCTGGGTCACTGTCCGTGTGAAGTTTGCACATTCTCCCCGTGTTTGCATGGGTTTCGCCCCCACAACCCAAAGATGTGCAGAGTGGGTGGATTGGCAACGCTAAATTGTCCCTTAATTGGAAACAAAATGAATTGGGTACTCTAAATTAAAAAAAAAACTACGATGGTACGATGGCGGTTTGGCTGTGATGGATTAGGAAACGTTAATTAAAGGACTGATGGTAGATAGGCAATGGAAAGCATTCAAAGAGCACATGGGTGAACTGCAACAAATGTTTATTCCTGTCTGGCACAAAATTAAACGGGATATTTGACCAAATCATGGCTTACAAGGGAAATTAGTGATTGTATTAAATTCAGGGAAAAGGCATGCAAATTGGCCAGAAAAAACAGCAGACCTGAAGATTGGGAGCAGTTTAGAAATTCAGCAAAGGAGGAAAACGGAAGTGATTAAGAAGGGGGAATAGAGTACAAGAGTAAGCTTGCGGTGGACATAAAAACTGAGTGTTAAAACTTCTATAGGTATGTTAAGAAAAAAGGATTGGTGAAGACAAATATATGCCCTTACAGTCAGAATCAGAGGAATTTACAATGGGCAACAAATAAATAGCTGACCAACTAAATACATACTTTGGTTCCATCTTCAGAAAGGAGGACACAAATAACGTACCAGAAATGTTGGGGACCACAGGGTTTAATGAGATGAAGGAACTGAAGGAAATTAGTATTAGTAAAGAAATGGTGTTGGGAAATTGATGGGATGGAAAGCCAATAAATCCCCAAGGCCTGATATTCAATATCCCAGAGTACTTAAGGATGTGGCCCTAGAAATAGTGGATACATTGATGGTCATCTTCTGAGAATCTATAGACTCTGGAACAGTTCCTACAGATTGGAGGATAGCTAATGTAACCCCATTATTTAAAAAGGGAGGGAGGTAGAAAACAGGGAATTATAAACCAGTTAGTGTGACATCAATAGTTGGGAAAATGCTAGGGTCCATCATGAAAGATTTAATAGCAGAGGACTTGGAAATCAGTGGCAGGATCGGACAGAATCAGCATGAATTTATGAAAGGGAAATCATGCTTGACAAATGTACTGGAATTCTTTCAGGATGTAACTAGTAGAGTTGATGAGGGGGAGCCAGTAGATGTGGTTTATCTGGTCTTTCAGGAGACTTTCGACAAAGTCTCACATAAGAGATTAGAGTGTAAATGGGCAGCACGGTAGCAGAGTGGGTGCACTTTTGCTTTACAGTTCCAGGGTCCCAGGTTTGATTCCTAGCTTGGGTTACTGTCTATGTGGAGTCTGCACGTTCTCCCCGTGTCTGCGTGGGTTTCCTCCGGGTGCTCCGGTTTTCTCCCACAAGTCCCGAAAGATGTGCTGTTAGGTAATTAGGACATTCTGAATTCTCCCTCTGTGTACACAAACAGGCGCCGGAATGTGGCGATTAGGGGCTTTTCACAGTAACTTCATTGTAATGTAAGCCTACTTGTGACA
This sequence comes from Scyliorhinus torazame, assembly GCF_047496885.1. NCBI lineage: Eukaryota > Metazoa > Chordata > Chondrichthyes > Carcharhiniformes > Scyliorhinidae > Scyliorhinus > Scyliorhinus torazame. The sequence goes on along the minus strand of NC_092709.1, from coordinate 216,732,352 downwards.
ATAGTAGGGTACCGCAGTGATCGGTTCTGGTACCCAGCTATTCACAATGTATATTAATGATTTAGATGAGGGAACTAAATGTAATATCTCCAAATTTGCAGATGACACAAAGGTGCATCAAAGAGTGTGCTGTGAGGAGGCTGTAGAAATGCTTCAGTGTGATTTGGACAAGGTAAATGAGTGCGAAAATGCACGGCAGATGCAGTATTATGTGGATAAATGTGAGGTTACCCGCCTTGGTAATAAAAACAGGAAGGCAGATTATTATCTGAATGGCTATAGATTGAGAGAGGGGATTGTGCAACAAAACCTGGTATGTTGGCCTTCGTAGCAAGAGGATGAACACAGGAGCAGTATTGCTGCAGTTATACAAGGCCTTCGTGAGACAACACCTGGAATAGTGTGTAGTTTTGCAGGGGGGTGAAGATCCAAAACCAGGGGTCACAGTCTAAGGATATGGAGTAAACCATTTAGGACTGAGAGAAGGAGAAATTTCTTCACCCAGAGAGTGGTGAGTCTGTGGAATTCTCTACCACAGAAAGCAATTGAGGCCAAAACATTTTTAAGTTTTCAAGAAGGAGATTGATATAGCTTTTAGGGCTAAAGGGATCATAGAATACGGGGGGAAATGGGAACAGGTTACTGAGTTGGATGATCAGCCATGATCATAATGAACAGCAGAGCAGGCTCGAAGGGCCGAATGCCTACCCCTGTGCCGATTTTCTATGTTTCTGTAACTTGCTCTCAGGTTGGTTCCAGAATGTGCTGTTCTAAGAAACTGGGCGGTATTCTGTGATCCTGAGGCTAAGTGTTGACGCCGTCGGATGCACCACTGGTTCATGCCGATCCAGCTACTGATTCTGTCGTGAACTGGGTGCATGCACTGGATCTGTGCATGCACAGTGGCACCGCCGCCAATGCGTACATGCGCAGTGGCCCCCTTCAATGCGCCGGCTCCGATGCAACATGGCGCAGGGCGACAGGGGCCGGCGCAGAAGAAAGGAGGCCCCCAGCCAGAGAGGCCGGCCCACCGATCGTTGGGCCCCGATCTAGGGGCCAGGCCACATCAGAGGCACCCCCCGGGGTCGGACCCCCCCCTCCACCACCACCACCACAGGCCGCCCCTGGACCCTTCAACGCCGAGGTCCTGCCAGCTGAGACCAGGTGTGAACAGTGCCGGCGGGACTCGGGTTATTTACGACGGCCGCTCAGCCCAATCCAGGCCAAAAATCGGCGGCGGGCTGGGGGCCCACGCCTGCGCCAATGGCGCGCGGAGAATCGTGTCCCGGCATTGGGGTGGTGTGGCGCGATTCGCGCCGGTCGCGGGGATTCTCCTGCCCGGCCACCATCTCTAAAACATTCTAAGAACTCCTCATCCAGGCTACTACTGGCAATTGGATTTTCCCAGTTTATATGTAGATCAATATCACTTATGATTATTACCGTTCCTTTATCACAAGCACCCATATTTCTGCTTGTATACTTTGCCCTGCAGTGTGGTTACTGTTAGGGAGCCTGTAGATCACTCCCATTAGTGGCTTCTATTCCTCTTCTCCACCCAAACCAATTCTACACCCTGATGTCCTGAACCAAGATCATCTCTAACTATTGCACCAATGCCATCCCTGGTTAACAGTGCTACCCCTTCACCTTTACCTAGCTTCCTCTTCATCTTGAATGTCATATACCCCTCAATATTCAGGGCCCAATCCTTGTCCTCCTGCAGCCAGGTCTGCATAATGGCTCTCAGATCATATGTATTTACTTCAATGTGTGCTCTCAGTTTGTTTACTTTGTTATGAATGGCAAGTGCTTTTAGATAGAGCCTTTAATTTAGTCTCTTTGCAATCTTTGTAACATCTAGTCTTGATTCTTTGTGCATTCTTAGGCTTTTTCTCTCTGTACCTTCCAGCCTTCCTCTGACCCTCATTTTCCATATTACTATTTCCCCCTCTTCCCTCATCTCTACTCTTTGATATACCATGGGCTGGATTCTCCATTCCTGTGACCAAGTATTGATGCCAGGGCAGGATTCGTGGACTTTCACGACAGCAAAACAGGTGCCAAACCTGGATCAATTCAGCAACTGTGGAGGGGCTTGCACCGGCGTCACGTGGAATACAATCGATTCCAATGAAAAACAGTACAGGATTCGCCAGGTCCATGATTGACACTCGGGAGGCTAACTAGCTGCAGCCGCAGATACAGATTACAATCCCCACACACACACTCATCCCAGCCAACAAGATGGCACTGGTGCGCTGGAGCGCGCCCATACAGCTGATGGGTCGGCTGAGGCCAGAGGGCGCCTCGGGGGACACCTATACAACCCATGGCCCTAAGTTCACAGTGGGCTATCAGCGACATGCACAGCTGCATGGTTGCCTTTCTGGCTGCGGCAATGGTATTCCGTGCCCATCCACCCCGACCCCAGAACCCACCTCCTGGCTAACCCCCACCTCCCCTGCTACTCGCTCCAGCCCTGGCAGAAACCCCCTTGGCCAGCGGCACAACTGTCAGCAAACTATGGCGATGTTGGACACTTTCCGGGTGTTGGACACTTTGGACTGTGGGAGGAAAACAGAGCACTCGGAAGAAACCCAAGCAGACAAGGGAAGAATATGCAAATCCCACACAGACAGTTTCCTGAGGTTGGAATCAAACCCAGGTTCCTGGCGCTGTAAGGCAGCAGTGCTAACCACTATGCCACCATGCCACCCCTCTCAACTAGATTGCCAACCAATCCTGTCTCATTGCCTAACACCCAGTCCCAGATGGCCTGTTCCCTTGTTGGTTCCTCTATGTATTGGTCCAGAAAACCACCCTGTACACACTCCAGAAAGTCCTATTCTATTGGACTGTGACTAATTTGACTCACCTAATTTATCTACAGATTAAATTCACCCATAATCACAGATGTTCCTTTATCACATGCATCTCTGATTTCCTGTCTAATGCTATTCCCACCATTATCACTGCAGTTTGGTGTTCTGGGGTGAAAGTCTCCGGAAACGGCGCGATGTCCGTCGACTGGCGCCCAAAATGGTGCAAATCAGACGGGCATCGCGCCGCCCAAAGGTGCGGAATGCTCCACATCTTTGGGGGCCGAGCCCCAACCTTGAGGGGCTAGGTCGGCGCCGGACGAATTTCCGCCCCGCCAGCTGGCGGAAAAGGCCTTTGGTGCCCCGCCAGTTGGCGCGGAAATGACATCTCCGGGCGGCGCATGCACGGGAGCATTAGCGGCCGCTGACAGCTTCCCACGCATGCGCAGTGGAGGGAGTCTCTTCTGCCTCCGCCATGGTGGAGACTGTGGCGGAGGCGGAAGGGAAAGGGTGCCACCACGGCACAGGCCCGCCTGCGGATCGGTGGGCCCCGATCGCGGGCCAGGCCACCGTGGGGGCACCCCCCGGGGCCAGATCGCCCCCCCCCCCAGGACCCAGGAGCCCGCCCGCGCCGCCTTGTCCCGCCGGTAAGGTAGGTGGTTTAATTTACGCCGGCAGGACAGGCATTTTAGCGGCGGGACTTCGGCGCATCCGAGCCGGAGAATCGAGCGGGGGCACCCGCCATCCGGCGCGGAGTGATTCCCGCCCCCGCCAAATCTCCGGTGCCGGAGACTTCGGCAACCAGCGGGGGCGGGATTCACGCCAGCCCCCGGCGATTCTCCGACCCGGCGGGGGGTCGGAGAATCTCGCCCCTGTTTTTCACCCCTTGGTGTTTCTTAACTCAACTCATACAAATTTCACCTCGTCTGTGCTATCTTTCCTCAATATTGTATCAATATCTTCTTTAATCAACAATGCAACTCCACTATCTTTTCCTTTCTGTCTAACCTTCGTAAAAACTGAATAGCCCTCAATGTTTAGTTCCCATCCTTGGTCACCTTGGAGCCATGTCACCGTAATCCCAAATATATCATACCCCTTTACAACTATCTGCACAACTAATTCATCCATTTTATGTTGAATACTCCGAGTGTTTAGGTACAAAACCTTAAAGCTAGTCCTTTTAATGTGCCTTCCCCCGTCCCTACTATTTTCTAGTGTCATTATTTGAAAAAGGCCAGTATGTGGTAAACAAGAATACACCATGGGATAGTATCTCAACGAGTGCACTGAGGAATTCATATTAGGTTTTTTAAAATTCTAAACCTTTTGTCAACAGAACAGAAATTGATCTGCATAAATAGTTCACATGTTATTACAGCATATGTCTTTCCAATTACAGTCTGATGAACCTGAGAGTGAAAAAGTGTAGAATCATGTAATTATATTTTTAAAAACTTATGTGCAGAAGGAGACCATTTGCTCATCGTGTCCCTGTTGGCTGCCAGAGTTGTCCAACCTAACACCACTTTCCAGCTTTTAACTGGTCAGTAGTTTAGTTGGTGCTTGCAAGTCGTATGCTGTCTGCGCCTCTTATAAATGACCAGAAATGAAACGTGTTTGGAGTAAAAATAATTAAACTCTTAATAAAGTAAAGCAAAGCCAACCTGCTTCTTGGCTCCCATTTCACAGCGGGGGCGGGGCGGGGGGCAATACAAAGTTTAGGGGGTGATGATAGTGGGGGCGTTAGGACCCGGAGGAAGCTTCTGCGCAGTGGCTGCTGGGTGAGCGAATGCAGAGGGAGAGATGGCAGCTGCAGCATCAGGAGCATCCCTCCATTGATGGGATCAAGTCAGACACTGGCACGGCACCGGCCAGAGGACAGGAGCACCGTCTTCCCAGCGGAATCAGTAACTGCACTGTTGGCACCTTGGGGTTTTTCAGGGAAGGAATGGAGTACATCAGAACCCCAAAGGTAAAGCAGATGCTCAGGATGCAGCTGGCATCACTGATGTGCTGTTGTTGTACATGATGCTGTCATTTGCTGCTTTGACCTTGTCCCTTGTGAAGCATTGGGTTTGGACAGCTTGTTTTGCTTTAAAAACAAAGATGATTCCTTGATCTTACCCGTTCGGTTGTAATGCGCATAGAATGAAAACGGATGTGGTTAAAAATATAAAAAGGATAACACTGTCTCAATTCCAAATGTGGATACCGGTAAAGGATTAATGGTCTCTTCAAAAGCAAAAAAAACCCCCTCTTGTTCAATTTCAAATTCCAAATGCTTTGGACTGTACCTGTGCTCCATTCTGTCATAGACTACTGAAGGAAAATATGCTCCTTCAGTGTCAAGCTGTGTTTGTTCGAATATGTGCCTCCGATTAAGGCTGCCACAAAGCCAAGGGCATTTTTAAGCCTTTTTTCAGGCGTGATTGCTCAATAGTAATGTTTGAAATAACTACGAGCATCATCATATCTGTTACAGAACCATCTGTCAGTAAGGTGTTAGAAGCAAGGCTAAAGTTTAAAATGATGCTGATCTGGGGATTGATTAACATAGGCAATTAACATTTACATCTATAATAATAATACTTTATTTTGTCTGTTCAAACTGTTTTGATTAGTCAGTTTAAGAGGCGCACCTGTAGGTGGGTTTATTTATTTGGGGGGCGGGGGGGTGCATGGACATGCGGATAAACATGAGGTGCATGGGGGGCTGAAGTGCTTGATGCATGTGCACTTCCAGTGATTGGTAGCAGGCTGCGGGGGGTTGATGGCAAATAAAAACAGTGGAACCCAACAACAAAGTTTATCTGGCTGGTGACATTGGTTTTGTGAGGGATGGAATGGGATGGAGTTTGCATGAGAGAGATGACATGGGATGGCATGGAAAGGATGGATGAGATGATGGAATTGGTCAACTGTGGCAAAATGGCAAGAACGTTTATTTAATACAACTTGTTTTTTGAAGGCGATTTTCAAAAAGTTGTCAGGTGAACTAAAATAATACACCAGTGTTGATTCTGTAGCTGAAGATGATCACATTCTATACCTGTACTCTGAGTTTCTACACAGCTAACTCCAATAGACATGTCATACACAAGCTTAGACTTAAAGAAGGAGCAGTTATAATAATGCTACGGAATTTGAATCCTATTGTCATGGAACAAGATTGCTAGTCCAGAAGCTGTTTGCTTTGATAATTGCTGAAATTATAGCAGGCAGATTTTAACAAATCGAGATTTATTCCTTGAATAATATTGAGCCCATCAGATGTAAAACTGCCATTTCAACTCGGGTGAAAATCCAATTCCCAATTAGGTTTTCATATTCTATGACTGATTAAATCACAAGGCTGGACCCTTGACAAAATGTGTATTTGGCGCAGTTAAGGGTTAATAGAGAGCAGCAAGGAAACTAAGTGCAGGCTTAGAATTTGGTTAGAAGGGGAATTAAGTGAGGGTGGAGAGGGAAGTGAGGTGTTTATTTCCCTTCGCTTTCTCATCCTTTTAGGATTGGTTCTTACTCTAATACAGGGAAAGGAGTTGTTTGGTGGGAATATGGTAAGTGGTAATTTCTACTCTATACCTAAGGTTTAAAACAGTACACAACTTGGTAGTAAAGTTAATGAAATATATTAAAAAACACCATAAATAAGTTAATGTTTATTGCAGTAATTATTTAAAACGCATTAAGGATGACACGATCACGATGGGTAATGTGGCAAGATTACAGCACGTGGGAATTCCTGGAAAACATCGTGATCCAGAGCAAACACAACTGCAATAAGTGTTTAATAGTAATCTTTTTAGTGTCACAAGTAGGCTTACATTAACACTGCAATGAAGTTTCTGTGAAAATCGATTAGTCACCACACTCCGGCTCCAGCATATTGAGGGAGAATTCAGAATGTACGATTCACCTAACATGCACATCTTTCGAAACTTGTGGGAGGAAACCGGAGCACCCGGAGGAAACCCACGCAGACACAGGGAGAACATGCAGACTCCGCAGACAGTGACCCAAGCCGGGAATCGAACCTGGGACCCTGGCGCTGTGAAGCAACAGTCCGAACCACTGTGCTACCGTGCGGCGTGAGGAACTTTGGCTCAGCGATATTGAGCTGGAGCCTGAACTGCAGACTCTGCGACACATCAAGTAACCTAAATGTGTTTCACCAGAAGGCAGTCACACATCTTAGAATAAGATCTGATTTTGTCAGTGCTCAATGAAAGGAGAGTGTGACTGCGAATGAGGCAGGTAAGGGGATCCAGAAACAGAATGCAGGAGTATACCGTGGTACAGGAAGCCATTCAAGTGGGGGAGCAAAAAGGAATGTAGTGGGTGTAGGTGACAGAATATTGTTCCCTTGTGCAAAGAGTGAGAGTCCAGACGGCTTTATTGCCTGCCTGGTACCAGGGCTCGGGACATCTGCAGTGGGAGGGGAGTGATCCAGTAGTCGTGATCCATATAGGTACCAAAGACATAGGTAGAACTAGGAAAGAGTTTCGAGTATGAGGCACGAGGCGCCAAATTCAAAAAAGAGAACCTCAAAGGTAATAATCTCTGGATTGTTACCTGGGCCATGTGTAAATTGGCATAGGGTACGTAAAAGGTAGAGAGATGGATGCGTGATTCAAAGACTGGTGTGGGAGAAGTGGGTTCCAGTTTGTGGGGTACTGGCACCAGTACTTGGGAAAATGGGTTCTGGACCATGCTGGGGTCAGTAAACTTGCGAACTGCATAACTAGGTAAGTAGAGAAGGCTTTAAAATAAATAGTGAGGACAAGGGATCAGATGTGGGGCAGTATTCTCCGTTGGCTGACCCCAAAATCAGGAATGCGATTGGGCGGAGAATAGGTTCTGATGCCAAAATCGCGGCAGGCACCAATTTGACACCAAATCACAATTCTCTGTCACCTTGACAGCGGCATCAATACAGTCCGCATCACATGTACAGTAAACATCGTTTGCATATTATTAGTGGGCCTAACCCGGTATTCTCCAGGGCCTTAGCGATTCTCCGCCTCCAATGGGCCGAGTTCCCGATGGCGTGGTTCACTTGTACTTTTAAAAATCATGAAACTGGGGTCGTGGCTGCTGAGGTAGAGAGAGGGGGTACGGAAAGTGTCCGGAAAGTGTCCAACATTGCCATAGTTTGCTGACAGTTATGCCGCTGGCGAGGGGGGTTCTGCCAGGGCTGGGGGGAGTAGCGAGGGGTGGGGGGGGGGGGTGTTTGCCAGGAGGTGGGTTGTGGGGTAGGGGTGAATGGGCACAAAATGCCATTGCCACAGCCGGAAAGGCAGCTGTGCATGTTTCTGATAGCCCACTGTGAACTTAGGGCCACAGATCGTATAGGTGTCCCCCCAGGCCACCCCCGAGGCGCCCTCTGGCCTCTGCCAACCCATCAGCTGTATGGGCGCGCTCCAGCGCACCAGTGCCATCTTGTTGGCTGGGGTGAGTGTGTGGGGTTTGTAATCTGTATCTGCGGCTGCAGCTTGTCAGTCTTTCGAGTGTCAATCACTGAACCGCCGAATCCTGTACCATTTTTCATTGGAATCGATTGTGCTCCACCTCCACAGTCGCTGAATCAATCCAGATTTGGCGGCAGCAGTTTTGTTGTCGTGAAAGTCCACAAATCCTGCCCTGGCATCAATACTTAGTCTCAGGAATGGAGAATCCAGCCCATGTCCTATCAACGAGTAGAGATGAGGGAAGAGAGGAAAATAGTAATATGGAAAATGAGGGTCAGAGGATGGCAGGAAGGTACAGAGAGAAAAAGCCTAAGAATGCACAAAGAATCAAGACTAGATGTTACAAAGATTGCAAAGACTCTAAACTAAAGGCTCTATCTAAAAGCACTTGCAATTCATAACAAAATAAACAAACTGAGAGCACACATTGAAGTAAATACTTATGATCTGAGAGCCATTATGCAGACCTGGCTGTAAGAGTACAAGGATTGGGCCCTGAATATTGAGGGGTATTTGACATTCAAAACGAAGAGGAAGCTAGGTAAAGGTAAAGGTGAAGGGATGGCATTGGTGCAATAGTTAGAGATGATCTTGGTTCAGGACATCAGGATGTAGAATTGGTTTGGGTGGAGAAGAGGAATAGAAGTCACTAATGGGAGTGATCTACAGGCTCCCTAACAGTAACCACACTGCAGGGCAAAGTATACAAGAAGAAATATGGGTGCTTGTGATAAAGGAACGGCAATAATCATAAGTGATATTGATCTACATATAAACTAGGAAATTCCGATTGGCAGTAGTAGCCTGGATGAGGAGTTCTTAGAATGCTTTAGAGAGAGTTTCTTAGAACAGCGCATTCTGGAACCAACCTGAGAACAAGTTATAGAAACATTGAAAATCGGCACAGGGGTAGGCATTCGGCCCTTCGAGCCTGCTCTGCTGCTCATTATGATCATGGCTGATCATCCAACTCAGTAACCTGTTCCCACTTTCCCCCCATATCCTATGATCCCTTTAGCCCTAAAAGCTATATCAATCTCCTTCTTGAAAACTTAAAAATGTTTTGGCCTCAATTGCTTTCTGTGTTAGAGAATTCCACAGACTCACCACTCTCTGGGTGAAGAAATTTCTCCTTCTCTCAGTCCTAAATGGTTTACTCCATATCCTTAGACTGTGACCCCTGGTTTTGGATCTTCAACCCCCTGCAAAACTACACACTATTCCAGGTGTTGTCTCACCAAGGCCCTGTATAACTGCAGCAATACTGCTCCTGTGTTCATCCTCTTGCTACGAAGGCCAACATACCAGGTTTTGTTGCACAATCCCCTCTCTCAATCTATAGCCATTCAGATAATAATCTGCCTTCCTGTTTTTATTACCAAGGCGGGTAACCTCACATTTATCCACATAATACTGCATCTGCCATGCATTTTCACACGCATTTACCTTGTCCAAATCACACTGAAGCATTTCTACAGCCTCCTCACAGCACACTCTTTGATGCACCTTTGTGTCATCTGCAAATTTGGAGATATTACATTTAGTTCCCTCATCTAAATCATTAATATACATTGTGAATAGCTGGGTACCAGAACCGATCCCTGCGGTACCCTACTATCACTGCCTGCCACTTGGAAAAATACCTGTTTATTCTTACTCTTTGTTTCCTGTCTGCCAACCAGTTTTCTATCCATCTCAATTCACCAGACCCAATCCCGTTTGCTTCAATTTTAATAATAATAATCTTTATTGTCACAAGTAGGCTTACATTGCAATGAATTTACTGTGAAAAGCCCCTAGTCGCCACATTCCGGCGCCTGTTCAGGTACAGAGAAGGAGAATTAAGAATGTCAAATTACCTGACAGCACGTCTTTCGGGATTTGTGAGAGGAAACTGGAGCACCCAGAGGGAACCCACGCAGACACAGGGAGAACGTGCAGACTGCATACACAGTAACCCATGCTAGAAATCCAACCTGGGACCCTGGAGCAGTGAAGCAACAGTGCTACCCACTGTGCTACCGTGCTGCCCATTTACACTCTAAGCTCTTATGTGGGACTTTGTCGGAAGTCTTCGGAAAGACCAGATAAACCACATCTACAGGCTCCCCCTCATCAACTCTACTAGTTACATCCTGAAAGAATTCCAGTACATTTGTCAAACATGATTTCCCTTTTATAAATTCACGCTGACTCTGTCCGATCCTGCACTGATTTCCAAGTCCTCTGCTATTAAATCTTTCATGGTGGACCCTAGCATTTTCCCCACTATTGATGTCAGGTTAACTCGTTTAGAATTCCCTGTTTTCTCTCTACCTCCCTTTTTAAATAGCGGGTTACATTACCTACCTCCAATCAGTAGGAACTGTTCCAGAGTCTATAGATTCTTGGAAGATGACAATCAATGTATCTACTATTTCTAGGGCCACTTCCATAAGTACTCTGGGATATAGATTATCAGGCCCTGGGGATTTATTGGTTTTCCATCCCATCAATTTCACAACACCATTTCCTATAAAACTCTACAGGATACCCATCTGGTCCCGGGGCCTTGCCCGCCTGCATACCCCCTAACCCCTTAACCAATTCCTCCATCTCAATCGGGGCCCCCAATCCCTCTACTCGCCCCTCCTCCACCTGTGGAAACCTCAGTTGGACCAGGAACTGCCCCCCCGGGGGTTCTGACTTGTACAATTTGCCATAAAAGTCCTTGAAGACCTCTTTAATCCTAGCCGAGCTCCGCACCGTGTTCCCCCTCCTATCTCTAATCCCCCCAATCTCCCTGGCCGCCTCTCTTCCGCAGCTGATGCGCCAGCATCCGACTTGCCTTCTCCCCAGACTCACACACTGCTCCCTGTACCTTCCTCAACTGGGCCTCAGCCTTCCCCGTGGTTAGCAAGTCAAACTCTGCCTGCAGGCTCCGGCGCTTCTTCAACAACCCCTCCTCGGGGGATTCCGCATACCTCCTGTCCACCCTAAGTATCTCCCCCACCAATCTCTCCCTCTCCATCCTATCCCTCTTCTGACTGTGGGTCCTGTCTGAAATTAGCTCCCTTCTGACAATGGCCGAGGACTCCGCCTCTTCCACTCTCGGGATTAGCGCCCTGCTAACCACGAAAAAAATCAATCCGCAAGTATGCCTTGTGCACATGGGAGAAGAAGGAAAACTCCTTCGCCCTTGGCCTGGCAAATCTCCATGGATCCACTCCCCCCATTTGGACCATGAACCCCTCTGGTCCTTGGCCGCTGCCGGCCTCTTCCTCGACCTAGACCAATCCAGTGCCGGCTCCAGGACCGTGTTAAAGTCCCCCCCCCATTACCAAACTGCATGTCTACCAATCCCCTTGTGGGTTCCCCTTAAAAATCTCCAACCCCCCCCCCACCTAAGTGGGGTAGAGAGAGTGTCCCCCCCCCCCCCCCCCCCCCCCCCCCCCCCCCCGCCCTACACCTCATGTGAACAGAGAAAGAAAAACAAAACAAAGTACCGTACACTCAAACCCCCAGCTTCAGGTGCCACCCCCACTATTTTGCGGGTAAACCGCGCTCCCTGTCTGGGCCGACCCCACCTCCTGTGACGCAGCTCTTCCCAACTGCGACCTCGCCCATAGCCTCGAGGGCCCAGGGCAAAGGGGCCACAAAAACACAAGAAAACACGGGGAAAACCCCAACATAACACCGCCCCCTCGCCCCCACCAACAACCCCCACAACATACTGCAGTCCATTAACTTGAGTCCAGCTGCTCATTCTTGATGAAAGCCCACGCCTCGTCCGGCGTGTCAAAATAGTGCTGCCGGTCCTGATATGTAACCCACAGCCTCGCCGGTTGTAACAGCCCAAACTTCACCCCCTTTCTGTGGAGCACCACCTTGGTCCGGTTGAATCCCGCACCCTTCTTGGCCAGCTCTGCACTCCAGTCCTGATAAATACAGATCTCGGTGTTCTCCCACCTGCTGCTCCGCTCCTTCTTCGCCCATCGCAGGACACACTTCTTGTCGGTGAAGCGGTGGAACCTTACCACCATAGCTCTCGGCGGCTCGTTCCCCCTCGGCCTTCTTGCCAGGACTCTGTGTGCTCCATCCAGCTCCAGGGGCCGCGGGAAAGCCCCCGCGCCCATCAGCGTACATAGAACATAGAACATAACAGCGCAGTACAGGCCCTTCGGCCCTCGATGTTGCGCCGACCTGTGAAACCACTCTAAAGCCCATCTACACTATTCCCTTATCGTCTATATGTCTATCCAATGACCATTTGAATGCCCTTAGTGTTGGCGAGTCCACTACTACTCAGCATTGTGGTCACATACGCCCCAGCATCCTTCAGGGACCCCTCCACGCCTTCAGGGAGACCCAGAATCCGCAGTTTCTGCCTCCTTGACTTATTCTCCAGGTCCTCCAGCTTCCCCTGCCATTTTTTGTGCAGCGCCTCGTGCGCCTCCATTCTAACCTCCAGGCCCAGAATCTCGTCCTCATTATCAGAGGCCTTCTGCTGCACCTCCTTGATCGCCGTCCCCTGCATCATTTGGGTGTCCACCAACCTTTCAATCAATGTCTTCATAGGGGCCAGCATCAACGCCTTTAAATCCGCAAAGCAGTTTCTTAAAAACTCCTGCTGCTGCCGTGACCACTGGGCCTACGCTGCCTGATCCGCGCCAGCTGGCAACTTGCTTTTTCGCGTCCGTTCTCCTCTCTCCTCCAAAGCCGCTTTTTTAACCGCCCCACTCCTGGTCCACTCCATACAGCACTGGGGGACCCTCACTGTTTCCTTCCCACACCAGAAATTGTCATCAAAGTGTTGCTGGAGCTCCTTAAAAGGGCCCAAAAGTCCATTATTGGCAGGAGCTGCCGACCATGCGACCTACCTAGGCATAGCTGCAACCGGAAGTCCCTATTTCCCCCTTCTTAATCACTCCCTTTTTCCTCCTTTGCTGAATTCTAAACTGCCCCCAATCTTCATGTCTGCTGTTTTTTCTGGCCAATTTGTATGCCTTTTCCCTGGATTTAATATGATCTCTAATTTCCCTTTTAAGCCATGATTTGGCCAACCATCCCGTTTTATTTTTGTGCCAGACAGGAATGAACAATTGTTGCAGTTCACCCATGTGCTCTTTGAATGTTTTTCCATTGCCTATCTACCATCGTCCTTTAACTAACATTCCCCGATCCATCACAGCCAAACCGCGTTCACACCATTGTAGTTTCCTTTTTTAAAATAAATTTAGAGTACCCAATTCATTTTCTTTCCAATTTAGGCGCAATTTAGCATGGCCAATCCACCTACCCTTTCACACCTTTGGGTTGTGGGGGCGAAACCCACGCAAACACTGGGAGAATGTGCAAACTCCACACAGACAGCGACCCAGAGCCGGGATCGAACCTGGGACCTTGGCGCCATGAGGAAGCAATGCTAACCACTGTGCCACCGTGCTGCCCGCCACACAGACAGTGACCCAGAGCCGGGATCGAACCTGGGACTTCGGCGCCATGAGGCGGCAATGCTAACCATTGCACCACCATCTGCCCCATCATAGTTTCCTTTATTAAGACCCTAGTCTCAGAATCAATTACATCGCTCTCCATTTTGATCAAGAATTCTATTATTTTATGGTCGCTCATCCCCAAGGTGCCTCGCACAACTAGATTGCCAATTATTCCTTTCTCATTGCACAATACCAAGTCTAGGATGGCCTTTTCTCTAGTTGGCCCCTCAATGTATTTGTCCAGAAAAACATCCCATACAAACCAGGAATTCCTCCTCTAGGTTATTGTTACTAATTTGATTTGCAATATTAAGTTTAGTATTGTGTAACGTGACAGGATTATTTAATGGTCTCAGTGCAAAAGCACCGCGAGATAGCAGCAAGCACAATATGATTGAATTTAACATCCAGTTTGAAAGGGAGAAGAATGGATCTGAGGCTAGTATTTTAAACTTAAGTAAGGGCAATAATGTGGGATTGAAAATTGAGCTGGACAAAGTGATTTGGGGTATTAGGCTAGGGGACACATCAACAGAGAAGCAGTGGCAGACATTTAACGGTTTATTTCATAATATTCCGAATAGGTATATGGCTGCTGTTAAGGAAAATTCCAAAGGGATGAGCCACTATCTATGGCTAACTAAAGAAGTTAAGGAAAGCACTATCCTGATGGAGAAAATCATATAACTGTGCAAAGATGAGTGACAGGTCAGGGGCGAAATTCTCCGTTATCGGCGGAAACTCCGCCGATCGGCGCAAAAAACGGCGCAAATCCCACTTGCGTCACGTCATAAAAATGGGCCGATAGTCGGCGGCCCGAAATGGTCTAGCAGCGACGTAACGGGATCCGCGCTTGCGCAGTGGTTCACGCCGTGCAGCGTCATACGCGCTGCACGGCGTGACGGCTCATAAGGCCGCGCAGCTCCCCCCCCACCCGACCGGAACAGCCGACCGCAACACCCGACTTGATGGCTGGCCGTCGCTCAGCCCTGAGGTTCGAGTCACGCGATGTGGAGGCGCTCCTGGATGCGGTGGAGCAGAGGAGGGACGCCCTGTATCCCGGGCACGGCCGCAGAGTTGCCCCACGCCACAGCCGGCGTCTGTGGAGGGAGGTGGCAGAGGCCGTCACCGCTGTGGCCCTAACACCACGGACAGGCACCCAGTGCCACAAGAAGGTGAACGACCTCGTCAGAGCAGGCAGGGTGAGCGTCCCCCATATCCCCCCTCCCCCAAATCCCCCCCTCCCCCATATCCCCCCTCCCCCAAATCCCCCCCTCCCCCATATCCCCTCCTCCCCCATATCCCCTCCTCCCCCATATCCCCCATATCCCCCCTCCCCCATATCCCCCCTCCCCCATATCCCCCCTCCCCCATATCCCCCCTCCCCCATATCCCCCCTCCCCCATATCCCCTCCTCCCCCATATCCCCTCCTCCCCCATATCCCCCTCCCCCATATCCCCCATATCCCCCCTCCCCCATATTCCCCATATCCCCCCTCCCCATATCCCCCCTCCCCATATCCCCCCTCCCCATATCCCCCCTCCCCATATCCCCCCTCCCCATATCCCCCCTCCCCATATCCCCCCTCCCACATATCCCCCCTCCCCCATATCCCCCATATCCCCCCTCCCCATATCCCCCCTCCCCCATATCCCCCATATTCCCCCTCCCCCATATCCCCCCTCCCCCATATCCCCCCTCCCGTCATATCCCCCATATTCCCCCCTCCCCCATATCCCCCCTCCCCCATATTCCCCATATTCCCCCCTCCCCCATATCCCCCCTCCCCCATATTCCCCATATCCCCCCCTCCCCATATCCCCCCTCCCACATATCCCCCATATTCCCCCCTCCCCCATATCCCCCCTCCCACATATCCCCCATATTCCCCCCTCCCCCATATCCCCCCTCCCCCATATCCCCCATATCCCCCCTCCCCATATTCCCCATATCCCCCCCTCCCCCATATCCCCCCTCCCACATATCCCCCCCTCCCCCATATCCCCCATATCCCCCTCCCCCATATCCCCCATATCCCCCCTCCCCCATATCCCCCATATTCCCCCCCCTCCCCCATATCCCCCTCCCCCATATCCCCCCTCCCCCATATCCCCCCTCCCCCATATCCCCCCTCCCCCATATCCCCCCTCCCCCATATTCCCCCCTCCCCCATATTCCCCCCTCCCCCATATTCCCCATATCCCCCCTCCCCATATCCCCCCTCCCACATATCCCCCCTCCCCCATATCCCCCATATCCCCCCTCCCCCATATCCCCCCCTCCCCCATATCCCCCATATCCCCCCTCCCCCATATCCCCCTCTCCCGTATCACCTGATCACTGCCTGATGTCTAACCATGCATGCTTCATTGTGTTTCGCAGGACCAAACGTCCAGGCACCCATCCCCGCAGATGCAGACCGCCCGCAGGATGCCCCTCGGAGACCACGGGAGACGGAGAGACCCGCACCCTCCAGCATGCGACGCCCGCAGGATGCCCTTCGGAGACCACGGGAGACGGAGAGACCCGAACCCTCCAGCATGCGACGCCCGCAGGATGCCCCTCGGAGACCACGGGAGACGGAGAGACCCGAACCCTCCAGCATGCGACGCCCGCAGGATGCCCCTCGGAGACCACGGGAGACGGAGAGACCCGAACCCTCCAGCATGCGACGCCCGCAGGATGCCCCTCGGAGACCACGGGAGACGGAGAGACCTGGAGCAACAGGGAGACGACACCCCCGTCACGTGCGGGAGCGACCACCCAGCGATGAGGGGGGCAGCCACAGGCCCCCGTCACATCCGAGCCAGGACACCACTACCCAGGACACCCCTACCCGGGACACCCCTACCCAGGACACCCCTACCCGGGACAGCATTACCCAGGACACCCCTACCCGGGACAGCACTACCCGGGACAGCACTACCCGGGACAGCACTACCCAGGACACCCCTACCCGGAAAGACGAAATACCGGACAGTGACTCAGAGTGGATGGGTGGAGACGAACCCCCACCCCAAAGTGCCATGGACTCAGAGTGGGACGAAGAGCACGACACAACGCCACTGCTGTCACCAACACCCTCCACCATCGCAGAAACACTCACCACGGTTGGGCACTTTAGTGATGAGGCGTCTGGTACACTCACTGGTGCGCACAACACAGCCGTCCCGGTACAGCAGGTGGAGGTAGGAGCAGCAGAGGGACCGGGCGGTCGGAGGGCAGCCCAGGCCAAGCGAACATCTGCCGCCCAGATGGATCCCGGGTTCCTGCAGTTACCACACCCACACATAGATCCGATGCAACCACCGACACGGAGACGAGCGAATAGGGTGACGGGTGGCTTGCGGCGGCTGCGGTCGCAGGTGGAGGAGTCCACCCGCGTCCAGGAGCTGGGAGTGGTCCCGGTCATGCGTGCCACCCAGGCTGACACCGCACGGGTGGCGTCCGCGGTGGAGGCAATGGGTGCGACGGTGTCAGACATGGGGAACGGTTTGCGAGGCCTGGGGCCTTCCGTGCAGGCGGCGTCTGTGCCCCAGGAAATGGCTGCCCTCTCACAGGAGGCCATGAGCCAGTGCCAGCGCCAGATGGCAGAGGCGCTCAACGCCATAGCCCAGTCTCAGCAGGCCATGGCCCAGTCTCAGCAGGCCATGGCCCAGTCTCAGCAGGCCATAGCCCAGTCTCTGCAGGCCATGGCCCAGTCTCAGCAGGCCATCGCTGAGGGCATCGGCGCCAGTGGCCATGTGCGAGCTGGCGTCGCACTGTCGCAGACAGGGTTCGACAACCCCCTGGGCTCCATGGCTGCAAACCTGCAGACCCCTGTCGATACCAGCACGGGCCTCCAGGACTGGCAGCGCCAGATGTCGGGGGCGCGTCGGATGGCCAGTCCGTTCGCATCCCCCACCCATGTAGAGGCCTGGGGGCCATCGGGCACCCCGAGGGAGGAGGAGGTGGTGTGGTCCGTCCCGGCTCCCTCTGTAGGGGAGGTCCCGGTACACCGCGACACCTCGGACTCCCCCCCCTTCCGTCCCAGGTGCATCGGGTGGGCAACGGGCAGGACAGGCTGGCAGCTCGCCATCCCAGTCGCCCGGGCCGCAGCCTGGCCCATCTAGGCCAGGACGCCCCAGGAAACGGCCGCCAAAGGGATCCAGTGTCAGAGGGCAGGAATCACAGGAGTCCACCTCCAGTTCTGCTGTACCGTCTGGGGAACCACGTAGACGTAGTCAAAGGGCCCGTAAGGCCAAACAATTAGACACTGAGTAAGTTGGCACGGGTGCAGGGCACAGATGAGTTTTAGGCGCTAGGGCACGTGCATGAACTCCTTTGGTTATTAAAGTCAATGTTACACCTACCGAAGCTGCCTTTGTGCTCTGTCCAAAGTGTGCGGGGGTGTCATGTACGTTGAGCGCAAGTGTGTGTTTGAGGGGTGGTCTTACCTCAGCCCCAGGTGAGTCTGCCCCCTTCCCCCTGGGCCGCCATCAACATCCCCCGGGCAGAGGACGGGACCGTGCGCTGCAGTGTCACAGCCGCATGCAGGGATGGTCCGGGTGGATGGTGGTACTGTGGCCATGGGTCAGACATAGTCCAACGATGTAGAGCCAGGAGCTCATCGGAGGCGGGTTGTCATCATTCTCCATGGCCTGCGATAGACACGCGTCCACCCGCAACTGGGTGAGCCCGGCCCGTTGTGCCGCCGGTGGATCGGCAATTGGGAGTGGGGGGGTGGTGTGCATGCGGGTGGGGTGTGTGGGGTTGGGGAGGGGGGTGAGGGTGCTGGGTGGGTGGATGGGTGGGGGGTGTGGGTGGTCGGCTGTTGTCATGGTGTGCGGTCTGTGGCCATACTACCCGATTCCCACGCCCATCTAGTCAGTGAAGCAGGCGTCTATCAGTCTGTCCCGTGCCCGCTGGGCCAGCCGGTAACGGTGGACAGCCACCCGTCTGTGTCTACCCCGTCTGCCCTGACCATTGCCCCCATCCCCCTCATCTGGGGAGGACTGGGCCTCTTCCTGCTGCTCCTCCACTCCGCCCTCCTCTGCCTGCGGCACATCGTCCCTCTGCTGGGCTATGTTGTGCAGGACGCAGCACACCACAATGATGCGGCCGACCCTATCTGACCGATACTGGAGGGCGCCCCCAGAGAGGTCCAGGAACCTGAAACGCATCTTCAGCACGCCAAAGCACCTCTCGATCACTCCCCTTGTCGCTACATGGGCATCATTGTAGCGGTTCTCCGCCTCATTGCGTGGCCTCCGTATAGGCGTCATCAGCCACGATCGCAATGGGTAGCCCCTGTCGCCCAGCAACCAGCCCCTCAGCCGGGGATGGCGTCCCTCGTACATGCCGGGGATGGATGACCGCGACAACACGAATGAGTCGTGTACACTGCCTGGGTGACGGGCGCAGACGTGCAGGATCATCATGCGGTGGTCGCAGACCACCTGTACGTTCATCGAATAGGTCCCCTTCCTATTAGTGAACACGGCCCTGTTATCTGCAGGTGGCCGCACGGCGACGTGCATCCCATCGATCGCGCCCTGGACCATGGGGAACCCGGCAACGGCAGAGAAGCCCACGGCCCGGGCATCTTGGCTGGCCCGGTCCACGGGGAAGCGGATGTAGCGGTGCGCCATGGCATAAAGGGCATCTGTCACTGCCCGGATGCACCGATGCACCGATGTCTGCGATATGCCGGACAGGTCCCCACTCGGTGCCTGGAATGACCCCGTTGCATAAAAGTTCAGGGCCACCGTAACCTTGACGGACACGGGGAGAGGGTGTCCCCCGCCAGTGCCACGCGGTGACAGGTGTGCCAGCAGGTGGCAGATGTGTGCCACGGTTTCCCGGCTCGTCCGGAGTCTCCTCCTGCATTCCCGGTCCGTGAGGTCCTGGTATGACTGCCGGGGCCGGTACACACGGGGCGCCCTCGGGTGCCTCCGTTGCCGTGGGGCCGCGACGTCCTCCTCGCCCTCCTCGTCCTGTCGGTCAGGTGTCCCTCCAGCCTGGGCGGCTGCCGCCTGCCCCTCTGCGGCAGCCTGCGCCGCCTCTCTGGCACGCTCCTCCTCCTCCTCCTCCTCCTCCTCATCCAGGGCAACATAGACATGAGCGGCTGCCACCACGGCGGCCAACATCGCTGGATGGTCTGAAAACATGACGGCCTGGTGGGGGGGGAGGGGAACGACGACATGTCATCATTGCCCATATCCCCTCCTCCCCCCAGCCAGGTGGCATGGACCGCATGGGTCCAACTGTTGGAGGCTGGCACCTGGCCAGGTGGACCAACTCATTTGCCCTCCCATCACCCACCCCGGCACGGACCCCCCCCCCCCAACCTCCACCCCGGCACGGCCCCCCTCCCCAACCTCCACCCCGGCACGGACCCCCTCCCCAACCCCCAACCTCCACCCCAGCACGGACCCCCCCCCAACCTTCACCCCAGCATGGACCCCCTCCCCAACCTCCACCCCGGCACGGCCCCCCTCCCCAACCTCCACCCCGGCACGGCCCCCCTCCCCAACCTCCACCCCGGCACGGACCCCCTCCCCAACCCCCAACCTCCACCCCAGCACGGACCCCCCCCCAACCTCCACCCCGGCACGGACCCCCTCCCCAACCCCCAACCTCCACCCCGGCACGGACCCCCCCCAACCTCCACCCCAGCACGGACCCCCCCCCCCAACCTCCACCCCAGCACGGACTCCCCCCCCAACCTCCACCCCGGCACGGACCCCCTCCCCAACCCCCAACCTCCACCCCGGCACGGACCCCCTCCCCAACCCCCAACCTCCACCCCGGCACGGACCCCCTCCCCAACCCCCAACCTCCACCCCAGCACGGACCCCCCCCCCAACCTCCACCCCAGCACGGACCCCCCCCCCAACCTCCACCCCGGCACGGACCCCCTCCCCAACCCCCAACCTCCACCCCGGCACGGACCCCCTCCCCAACCCCCAACCTCCACCCCAGCACGGACCCCCTCCACAACCCCCAACCTCCACCCCGGCACGGACCCCCTCCCCAAACTCCACCCCGGCACGGACCCCCTCCCCAAACTCCACCCCGGCACGGACCCCCTCCCCAACCTCCACCCCAGCACGGACCCCCCTCCAACCTCCACCCCGGCACGGACCCCCCCCCCCCAACCTCCACCCCGGCACGGACCCCCTCCCCAACCCCCAACCGCCACCCCAGCACGGACCCCCCCCCAACCTCCACCCCGGCACGGATCCCCTCCACAACCCCCAAACTCCACCCCGGCACGGACCCCCTCCCCAACCTCCACCCCAGCACGGACCCCCTCCCCAACCCCCAACCTCCACTCCGGCACGGACCCCCTCCCCAACCTCCACCCCAGCACGGACCCCCCCCCCAACCTCCACCCCGGCACGGACCCCCTCCCCAACCCCCAACCTCCACCCCAGCACGGACCCCCCCCCAACCTCCACCCCGGCACGGACCCCCTCCACAACCCCCAACCTCCACCCCGGCACGGACCCCCTCCCCAAACTCCACCCCGGCACGGACCCCCTCCCCAAACCCCACCCCGGCACGGACCCCCTCCCCAACCTCCAACCCAGCACGGACCCCCCCCAACCTCCACCCCGGCACGGACCCCCTCCCCAACCCCCAACCTCCACCCCGGCACGGACCCCCTCCCCAACCCCCAACCTCCACCCCAGCACGGACCCCCTCCCCAACCCCCAACCTCCACCCCAGCACGGACCCCCCCCAACCTCCACCCTGGCACGGACCCCCTCCACAACCCCCAACCTCCACCCCGGCACGGACCCCCTCCCCAACCTCCACCCCAGCACGGACCCCCCCCCCAACCTCCACCCCGGCACGGACCCCCTCCCCAACCCCCAACCTCCACCCCGGCACGGACCCCCTCCCCAAACTCCACCCCGGCACGGACCCCCTCCCCAAACCCCACCCCGGCACGGACCCCCTCCCCAACCTCCAACCCAGCACGGACCCCCCCCAACCTCCACCCCGGCACGGACCCCCTCCCCAACCCCCAACCTCCACCCCGGCACGGACCCCCTCCCCAACCCCCAACCTCCACCCCAGCACGGACCCCCTCCCCAACCCCCAACCTCCACCCCAGCACGGACCCCCCCCAACCTCCACCCTGGCACGGACCCCCTCCACAACCCCCAACCTCCACCCCGGCACGGACCCCCTCCCCAACCTCCACCCCAGCACGGACCCCCCCCCCAACCTCCACCCCGGCACGGACCCCCTCCCCAACCCCCAACCTCCACCCCGGCACGGACCCCCTCCCCAACCCCCAACCTCCACCCCAGCACGGACCCCCCCCCCAACCTCCACCCCGGCACGGACCCCCTCCCCAACCCCCAACCTCCACCCCAGCACGGACCCCCTCCACAACCCCCAACCTCCACCCCGGCACGGACCCCCTCCCCAAACTCCACCCCGGCACGGACCCCCTCCCCAAACTCCACCCCGGCACGGACCCCCTCCCCAACCTCCACCCCAGCACGGACCCCCCTCCAACCTCCACCCCGGCACGGACCCCCCCCCCCCAACCTCCACCCCGGCACGGACCCCCTCCCCAACCCCCAACCGCCACCCCAGCACGGACCCCCCCCCAACCTCCACCCCGGCACGGATCCCCTCCACAACCCCCAAACTCCACCCCGGCACGGACCCCCTCCCCAACCTCCACCCCAGCACGGACCCCCTCCCCAACCCCCAACCTCCACTCCGGCACGGACCCCCTCCCCAACCTCCACCCCAGCACGGACCCCCCCCCAACCTCCACCCCGGCACGGACCCCCTCCCCAACCCCCAACCTCCACCCCAGCACGGACCCCCCCCCAACCTCCACCCCGGCACGGACCCCCTCCACAACCCCCAACCTCCACCCCGGCACGGACCCCCTCCCCAAACTCCACCCCGGCACGGACCCCCTCCCCAAACCCCACCCCGGCACGGACCCCCTCCCCAACCTCCAACCCAGCACGGACCCCCCCCAACCTCCACCCCGGCACGGACCCCCTCCCCAACCCCCAACCTCCACCCCGGCACGGACCCCCTCCCCAACCCCCAACCTCCACCCCAGCACGGACCCCCTCCCCAACCCCCAACCTCCACCCCAGCACGGACCCCCCCCAACCTCCACCCTGGCACGGACCCCCTCCACAACCCCCAACCTCCACCCCGGCACGGACCCCCTCCCCAACCTCCACCCCAGCACGGACCCCCCCCCCCAACCTCCACCCCGGCACGGACCCCCTCCCCAACCCCCAACCTCCACCCCGGCACGGACCCCCTCCCCAACCCCCAACCTCCACCCCAGCACGGACCCCCCCCCCAACCTCCACCCCGGCACGGACCCCCTCCCCAACCCCCAACCTCCACCCCGGCACGGACCCCCTCCCCAACCCCCAACCTCCACCCCAGCACGGACCCCCCCCCAACCTCCACCCCAGCACGGACCCCCCCCCCAACCTCCACCCCAGCACGGACCCCCCCCCCAACCTCCACCCCAGCACGGACCCCCCCCCCAACCTCCACCCCAGCACGGACCCCCCCCCAACCTCCACCCCGGCACGGACCCCCTCCCCAACCCCCAACCTCCACCCCGGCACGGACCCCCTCCCCAACCCCCAACCTCCACCCCAGCACGGACCCCCCCCCAACCTCCACCCCGGCACGGACCCCCTCCCCAACCCCCAACCTCCACCCCAGCACGGACCCCCCCCCAACCTCCACCCCGGAACGGACCCCCTCCACAACCCCCAACCTCCACCCCGGCACGGACCCCCTCCCCAACCTCCACCCCAGCACGGACCCCCCCCCCAACCTCCACCCCGGCACGGACCCCCTCCCCAACCCCCAACCTCCACCCCGGCACGGACCCCCTCCCGGCACTCCCCTGGAGCCCAGCCTACTCTAACCACCCCCCCCCCCCCCCCCCCCCCCCCCCGCCGCACACACACACAAGCCGAGACGCACCTCTCCTCAGGCAATCAGTCTGCGGCCACGCCATTTCCTGCCCAGAGCCAACCCCCCAGGCCGTCACTCACCTCCTCGCTGGTCGGCGTGAGCCTGGAGCACCGGGTCACGCCGATGAAAAGGAGGTTTGATTCACGTCGACGTGAACGGTCATCACGTCGACGGGACTTCGGCCCATCCGGAAGGGAGAATATCGGCAGGCCGAAAATTGGCTGCCTTGCGCAGACCCGTGACATTCTCCGCGGCAGCGGCGCCATTAACGCCCCGCCGACTTTTCTCCCTTCGGAGACTTCGGCGGGGGCGGGGGCGGGATTCACGGCGGCCAACGGCCATTCTCCGACCCGGCGGGGGGTCGGAGAATGACGCCCCAGATGTTTGGTCAGAATATAAAGGACCGCAGAGAATGACTAAAAGGTTAATCAGGAGAAATAAATTGAAGTAAGAGAGGAGGCAAGCCAGAAATGTAAAAACAAATTGGAAGAGTTTCTACAGATATTTAAACGGAAAAAAGTAAGGAAGTGTATTGGTCCTCTAAGGAGTGAGAATAGGAAGTTAATAGTTGATAATAAGGAAATGGCAGATAGAATGAACAGATAATTTATGTCTCTATTCACTATAGAGGACACAAGAAACAATCAAGTAATAGCTGTAAATCAGGAGGTGGTGGGGAGAGAGGTACATGATGAAATTAAAATTGCTAAGGAGACAGTACCGAGCAAATTGATGGAATTGCGGGCTGACAAGGCTCTGGGTCCTGATGGACTTCATCCTAGGGTCTTAAAAGAGGTTGCTAATGAGATAGCAGATTAGTTGGTATTAATTTTACACTTTCTGGAAAGGTTCAGTCAGACTGAAAAGTAGCAAATATAACCCCTCTATTCAAGAAGTGAGGAAAGCAGAAAACAGGAAACAGTGGGCGCAAATCAATGGCCGCATTGCGCGCTAGCGAGAGCACGACAAGGCCTTTAAATAGCGGGAGAGGCCAAAAACGAGAACTGTGCCGACTGCCATTCCATTCGCAATCCACCGGCCCACTTCATAGGCGAAATCGGGAATCCGCGTAGCGTGGCGAGAAACCAATAATCACCACGTAAGCCCAATATCCATACAATTAACGGGAGCCAACCCCTATCCAACGGACTACCGTGACATAATCGTCTCTCCAGCAAGTGGTCACGCGGGCGCCAATTAATATTGCTTTTTAAAAGTGTGAAACTGGCAGAGGGGCAGCTGCGGGGACCCGAGGAGGTGAGTAGCCATCTTCGCACACAGGCAAAGAGTCTTGGGGCACTGAGCTTGCTGCTCCTATGTTCAGAAGGGGGTAGGGCGAGTGTCCAGCCTCTGTTGGGGTGGACCGCCAAGGGGGTATTGGAGTAGGGGGGGATCTCGGTTGGGGGGCAAACGCGCGTGGGTTCGCCATGCCAACCCCTGGATCGTGTGTACCTGTTCTGGAGCAACACTAGCCCCTGCCTGTCTGCTCCACAGACCACCCACAACTCCCACTGTCCGCGGAGGCATCTGGCCATGCGGCTTAAGGCTATTGCTAATAGGGAATTGGCAATTGTAGCTAAGTGGTCACGCATCCCAAATGGATACCCGTGGGTGAGCGTGCCATGTAGCATGTGGGGGTTATTGTCTAGCATCCCAAATAGACTGTGATGCCTGGACACTGTGTGTCTGAACACTGTGGGAGGCAACACCATGGACGCAGTGGCCAACATCCGAACACCCAGGTGACCGGCTCGAGCACCGGTGACATGTCCGCAGCTGGAGGGTGGGTGAGTGCAATGGGGAGGGGACCTGCGCCAGTCCAGGCAACGTTGTGTGCGGGTGTCTGGGGTACAGAGTCCGAGGTCCGTTGAGCTGGGGCCCTGCTGCAGGCCAGTGTCTGTGGGCAGGGTGTGCCGGGTTAGGGGTGGGGGGAAGCAATGGGGGGAGGGGGACTGAAGGGTCCTAGGGTGGAAGACATCGCTGTCTGTCAGTCTAACACCCTCTCCCAATTCCTTCCAGGTATCGAAGGTATGGACAATATTCTGGACCCTGCGGAACTTGCCATAGTGGTGCTGCTGGCAGGCCGGGTGGCCAGCGCCGGCAGAGGGTCGAGGTGGAGGCCGATGTACAGGACCCCGCCCCACACCCTGAGGACCCGGCTGACAATTGGGCCAGGATGAGATCCAGACGAGGAGTGCCGCAACAGCCCAAGGTGTACAGGCAATGCTGGTTTTTTGAACATATGATGGACAGCATGAGTCGCAGGAGGCTCTGGCTCAACAAGCAGATGGTGCAGCACCTGTGCCATGTCCTTGCGGACCTGGCACCACATGAAGGAGGAGCAAGCTTGCTCCCGGTGGCTGTCAAGGTCACTGCAGCCCTGAACCTCTATGCCTCAGGAACATTCCAGGACTCGAACGGGGACTAGTGTGGCATTTCACAAGCTACAGCCCACAGGTGCATCCAAGAGCTCACGGGTGGCCAGTCTGCCCGGGCAACGGATCACAAACTTTGACAGGGACCAAGCCCAACAGGATGCCCAGGCAGCAGGCTGCACCACCGTCGAAGGGATGCCTCAGGTCCAGGGGGTCATAGATGGCACGCATGTTGCCTTGCACGCACCGGGCCCTGTGGGAGTGCCCTTTGTCACCAGGGGGAAGGGTTTCCACGCTCTGAACATGCAGCTTGTGTGCGACCACCACTTGAAGATCATGCACATGTGGGTGCCTGCTTCCCGGGTAGTGTCCACGACAGCCACTTCCTGGGGCAGTCAGACATCCCTGGCCTCTTCGAGGACCATCACAGGATGGCCCGTTGGCTCTTGGGAGGATAAGGGGTACCCGCTGAGGGCCTGTCTAATGACGCCAATGCGGAGGCAGAGACCCGGTACAAGAGGCCCATGCGGCCACCCAGTCTCATTGAACGGTGCATTGGACTGCTGAAAATGCGGTTTTGATGCCTTGACCGCTCTGGTAGTGCACTGTAGTACACCACCTCCGAAACCTGGCTTAGCAGCGGGCCACGTGCTGGAGGTGGAGGAGGAGGATCATGTGGCCATTTCCAAGGAGGAGGACGAGGAGGCACTTGACCAGGAGGGGCTGGAGGACGACCCCAGGGAGGATCTGGAGGACAAACTGCGGCAAGGGTCTGGCGAGCCCGGAGGACCAGGGAGGCCCCCACTTCAGATAGGACGAGCCCCAGCCATCATTGCACCCCCTCACACCTTCCCCTCCCCATACTTCACCCCCTCAGCGATTCTCGATGAGCCATCCGTGCTTCGCCACTGCGTCTCAGTGTATACCCAGGATAGACATCCGAGGTGGAGGCAGCCTGCTGCTTAACACGCCCCGTGGGGCCTTCGATGCCCCTGGCGGGTGTCATCTGGGGGCTCTGGGGCCAGAGGGCCCTGGTGCATTCATCGGCGGCACATGCACAGCCGTGCCACCCTGTTCCAGGTGCTGACTCCTGACTGGCGCCGTCAGAGGGATGGTACTCAGAGGAGCTAGTCACTGCCACCACTCCCATAGGATGGGTCCAGGTTAGCACCCGCAACCTCCTCCCGAAAGTGCCCATAGGGACCGAGGGTTCACCTTGGGATGGAGGGGCAGCTAGTTAAAGCCCCGGCTGCCCCTGCGGCATTTTGCTCTATCAGCCCTGGCGAATCCCCAATGTCTGAACCACAGTGTTGGTGCCCACGGCGTTGCTCCTCCGTCATTGAGACATGTTCTGCAGTGTCCCGGCAATGGCCACCTGTGACTGGGACAAGCTCCGCAGTGCATCGGCTATACCCATCTGAGACTGGGACATGTCCCTTAGTGCTTAATCAAGATTCACTTGGTACTGGGTTAGGTCCCACAGCAAGTCAAAAATTCTGCCGGCCCCTCAGCCATGGCAGTCACAGACTGAGCCACCCTTTGGACACCTCCACTCATGTTGTCTATGTCGTGCACCAGGCTCTTCACTGCAATCACCACCCTAGCAGTGTAGGCCTCGGTGCCACGCATTGCCGGCGCAGTGTCCTAGGCCCTAGCCTGTGGGACTCTTCCAATTGGCTATGGAGGTGCTGGAGGGTTACTGACATCCCCCTCTGAATATCACGGCAGCACCCTATCGGTTGCATCAGCTCCGGGTAAACCTGGTCCAGAGGCTCAGCATCTGACTGGGATCCAGTTGAGTCCTGGAATCCAGCAGACCTCCGACTGCTGTCTGGCCTGGGGCGTCCCTGCATCCACCTGACGTACATCAGCAACTGTGTGGTGCTCACCAGAATGTGCCCCAGAAGCTTCACCACTACCATTGGCCACCAAGGTGCGTGTCTCTGCGCTGGTGGTGGGTGGGGATGACAGTAGCGCCCCCTCTATGGTGGCATCCGAGGTGTTCACTTGGGAGGCAGGGCTGGGCCGGTGCCGTCGGCTGGGGGTCCTGTAGGAGAATGGACATGTGGTCAGTGGGAGGGATTGGTCATTCAGTATGGCACTAACAACTCATGTTTGACAGCCCATCTGATTGCGGCCCGGTGGATCCTCACATCTGAGCCGACTTCCATGTTGGTGATCGCTCTGTCCTTGGCCATCTTCAGGGCCCGTTCCTTGAAGGTGGTGAGGATTCTGATGTCCGCCACCCTGCTGCCCGTCTGGGCCCTCTACTGAAGGTTGTGGGACAACTTCTCCTATGGGGACACAGAGGGCTTCATTAGCTGCACGGTTGGTTCATGACAGTGGGGTGGGGGGGGAATGGTTCACGTGGTGTGGGGGGAAAGCATAAGTGGGCCAGAGCACGGCACAGGACTGGGTGGGGGTGGCGCCAGGTGCATTCCCGTGGGGAGTCCAGTGCCAACTCACCCATATGGCCCAGTGTAGGCCATTGATCTTGTGGCACTGCGTGCCAGTCCTCCTGGTCATGCTGCACAAGCTGGCAGTCGCTGCTATTTCCTCCCAGGTGACACTAGCTGCCCTGTGGTTGACCCTCCGGGATCCTGGCAGGAACAGGACATCCCTTCTGGCCTCAACTGCCTCCAGGAACATCCCCAGGCCTGCATCCCCGAACTGTTGGGCTGGCTGTCTTGGCCTTATGGCTGCGAGCTGAATGGGGTTCGCTGTGTAAGAGCAGTTTACGTGCTGCCCTACCTTGTTAGTGGGGCACTGGTGAGTGCGATTCTGGTGAATAGGCTGGCTAGCCATGATTTGTGATGTGAAGCCCGTGGGGCATCCTTAAGAGAACCAATTAACGTTGGATTGCAGTGATGGCCTCGCTGGGAAGCTCACGGCAGTTCCCGTTCGCTACCATACTTTGAAAAGTTTTCATTGAATTGTGCCCAATTGGCCACTTAGCTTGACATCTATCGTGGGAAAGGTGTTAAAATCAATCATTAAAGAGGTTATAGTTGTACACTTAGATGAGCTCAAGGTATGGGAAGAGTCAGCACGGTTTTGTGAAAGGGAAATCATCTTTAACCAATTGGCAGCACGGTATCACCATGGTTAGCACTATGGCTGCACAACGCCAGGATCCCAGGTTCGATTCCCGGCTTTGGTCACTGTCTGTGCGGAGTCTGCATGTTCTCTCTGTGTCTGTGTGGGTTTCCTCCGGGTGCTTCGGTTTCTTCCCACAAATCCAGAAAGACGTGCTATTAGGTAATTTGGACATTACATTTGAATTTCCCCCTCTGTACCCGAACAGGCACCGGAATGTGTCGACTCAGATTTTCACAGTAACTTCATTGCAGTGTTAATGTAAGCCTCCCTGTGACAATAATAAAAATGATGATTATAAGAGTTCTTTGAAGGAGTAGCATGTGCTGTGGATAAAGGGGAGTCTGTAGATGTACTCTACTTGGATTTCCAGAAAGCATTTGATAAGGTGTCACATCAAAGGCTATTGCAAAACATAGAAGCCCATGGTGAAGGGGGAAACATATAAGCCTGGATAAAATATTGGCTGGCTGGCAGAAAACACAGCGACCCATTGTTATAGCGGCACCCTTCCCACAGCGGTCCCTGTAATAGGGAGAACTCCCCCACAGCGACCCCTAAGAAAATAGGGGAATCCCCCTCACAGTGACCCCTGGAATAGAGGGATCCCTGTATTGGGGGAACTCTGGCAGGGATCCCTGTAATAGCTGGACCCCCTCAGCAACCCCTTTAATAGGGAGGCCCCCCTCCAGAAACCCCTTTAATAGGGAGACCCCCTCAGAAAACCCTATAGTGGGGAGAACCCCACCCCTCCTAGGGACCCCTTTTAATAGGGAGAACCCCCCCCCCATCCCCCAGACCCCTTTTAATAGGGAGACCCCCCTCAAGGACCCCTGTAATTGTGGGACCCCCCGTACCCATAGCGACATATATTTGGCTATATATTTGACAGCTTAGCCATCATCAGTTGGATATTGCAGAGCATTATCTGAATAAATACAGCACTAAGTCTTATAAGTAGTGTACATAATCCAGAGACAAGTAATGTACATAATCCAGAGACAAGTAACTTATGAAAATCAAGAGTTAATGTAATTCTCATATGGTAGATTACAAATCATCTATTCCATGTGATCAACAGTGATATACTACATTTATAATTGCAAAAGTGGATTCCTTCCATTCAGGGGAAACCTTTCTTTTAAAAATAATAATTCACAAGATGTTATCATTGTTAGCAGGGCCAGAATTTATGCCCATCTCTAGTTAAAGTGGGGGTTAGCTGCTTTTTGAGCCACTTTAGTTGATGTGGTGAAAGTAATCCCATTGCACTGTTAGGGGGCATTTCCCAAATTTCGAGCCAGTGATGCTGAAGGAACAATGATATATAGCCAAGTCATGATGCATGAATTGGAGGGGAACTGGGAAGCTAAGGAGCTGGATTCTCCATTATTGGGACTATGTCCCCACGCCAGCGTCAGAACGGTAGAGTTTTACGCCAGAAAAACTTGGATCAAAGGGACCCGAATTCCAAGCCCTGCAGGGGGTTAGTAGGGACCCAGAGTAGATCTCGTAGCTTTTGCTGCAGATACAGGCCCCGCACTGCCGGGTCGGAGGCCGTGCATGCGCATGGCGCCGACCTCCAGCGGCCGCGCCGTGCTCCATGGTGGATTCGGACGGCGGATCTAGATCCACAAAAGAGACCCCCCGGTTGGCTACGTGCCCGACCCTCAACCCCCGCGCAAGCACTCCCTGGCCGCCTACAAGGCCCTCCCTGGCCTCCGATCCGCCCGCCCCCGACCATGGTGGCCTCGGACTGAGTCTGCAGCCGCCACGAGTATCCTGACCGGCTGGAGCACATTAGTTCTACGCCGTCGGGACTTTGAGCGGACCTCTGGCAATGGCCCGAGGTAGGGCCCAGGCGGCGTGGCATACCCCCCAAGTACGCCATTTTTCGGGGCCCGCAGGATCGGTGACCCGGCGTCGGTCCCGATTTCTTGCGTGAACATCGATTCTCCGCTCATCCGCTGGCCGCGATTTCGGTTTGAGGGTGCGGAGAATCCAGCCCAAGGTGTCCAATGCACCTGCAGCCTTTATCCTAATAGGTGGTGGAATTTGAGGGTGTTAGATGTGTTGCTAAAGACATATTGCACTGCAAACAATGGATTATGACCACTGCAGCCAAAATCAATCGGGAGTGGACAGAGTGAATTGTTGGTGTAATAGATGGGCTGCCAATTAATGGACTGTTTTGCACTGGTTGGTATTGAGTTTCTAGAGTGTTGTTGCAGCTGCAGCCATCCAGACAAGTGGACAACATTCTACCACAGTTTTGACTTGTACCTTGTAGGTGGTGGGGAGTTAGAAGGTGAGCCATTTAACACAGATAACCAAGCCTCTGATCTGCTGTAGTGGGAAGCCTTCAATTTTGTTTCTGATCAGTGATGATCCCTAAATTGTAGAATCCTTTACATTAGCAATCGTAATGTTACTGAATGTCAAGGGGGCAGTAGTTAGATTCTTGTAGGAGATTGCCATTGCCTAGCACTGGTGTGTCATGCATATTACTTACCCTGCATCAGTTCAAGCCTAGATGTTGTCTATGTCCTGCATGTGATGTGACCCATGTAAATAACTTACAAACACTGAAAATAACTATTGCTGTTCTTACCTCCCCCAAGTTTGATAGAATGATTCAGTATTTTATAAATGTATTTTATTCCAAACACATGGAAAAAAAACAGCAACATATACAAACTCACAGTCCACTGTTTGTACAATTTTCCCCCTTCCCGCCCCCATGACGAACAGTTCCTCAAATATCGTCATGAACAATTTCTACCGTGTCTCGAAGCCCTGACCCCCTCAACTCAAATTTAATCTTTTCCAACCGGAGAAAATCATACAAGTCCCCCAACCAGGCAGCCAGCCCCGGTATCCGACCTCCAACTTTGCCGGGCAATTAGAGAAAAAAAGGTCACAACATCGGCCCCCTTCCCCGCCAGCAACTCCTGCACTTCCGATGCCCCAAAAATCGTCAACGCTGGGTCCAGCCTGACCTCCACCCCTACAATCTCGGATAACATCCCAAACACCACCTCCCAGTATCTCTACAGCTTCATGCAACCCAAAATATGTGCACATGATTCGCCAGCCCTCACCCACACTTCCCGCACTCAATTGGCCACCCATTGGAAGAACCCACTCATTCACGCCGGGGTCATATGTACCTTGAGCATCACCTTGAACTGAATCAAGCTCACTCTCACGCAGGAGAAGGTTGAATTCACCACGCACGTCGCTTCGGACCACAGTCTGCAGCCTATCTCCTCCTTGCCCCGCCCTCCATCCACCCACCCAACTTCTCCTCCCATATAACAATGATAAATCTTTATTGTCGCAAGTAGGCTTACATTAACACTACAATTAAGTTACTGTGAAAAGCTCCTAGTCGCCACACTCTGGCACCTGTTCGGTTACACGGAGGGAGAATTCAGATTGTCCAATTGACCTAACAAGCACGTCTTTCGGGACTTGTGGGAGGAAACTGAAGCACCCGGAGGAAACCCACGCAGACACAGGGAGAACATGCAGACTTCCCACAGACCGTGACCTAAGCCGGGAATCAAATCCAGGTCCCTGCCGCTGTGAAGCAACAGTGCTAACCACTGTGCTACTGTGCCACATAGGTCCTGGATCCTCACCACCTGCGCCCCCCCCCTCCCCACCCACCCGTATACATATCCCCAATCCTACCCTCTCCCAATTCATCTGGGAGCAGTAATTGCTCCAATAAAGTGTGCCTCGGCAACCTGGGAAACGTCCTCCACTCCTTTCGAGCAAAGTCCCTCACCTACATTTCTCGAAATTCACTCCCTCGGGTAGGATTATGGAAATATTGGAGAGGTTTGGGGCCTTCTCTGGGTATAAGTTAAATGTCGGGAAGAGTGAGGTGCTTCCGGTGAATGCGGCGGGGCTGGGGGCAGAGGTTGTTAACCTTCTCCTCACTGATTGCCCGGAGGCGGATCCTGTTGGGGTGGAGGTTAGCTTCTCCACCCTGTGACATGGGGAGGGGGGGAGGGTTAGCTTCTCCATCCTGTGATGTGGGGGGGGGGGGGGGGGGGGGAGGTTAGCTTCTCCATCATGTGACACGGCTTGGCGGGGGGAGGGGGAGGTTAGATTCTCCATCCTGTGACGCGGGGGGGGGGGGGGGGGGTTAGATTCTCCATCATGTGACGTGGGGGGGGTAGCTTCTCCATCCTGTGACACGGCTTGGCGGGGGGGAGGGGGAGGTTAGATTCTCCATCCTGTGATACGGGGGGGGGGGTGGGGGGTGGGGGGAGAAGGTTAGATTCTCCATCCTGAGACAACGCTTGGCGGGGGAGGGGGGGTACCTACTTGAATTTCTTGGACTCTCAGAAAGGTGTAAGTCTCAGCTGAAGGGGATGAAGTAAAGGTTTCACAATTCGTGGGGGCTGTTTATTATGCACTTCTGAGAATTGGTTGCCATTGAACATTTGGGAGGGGGAGGGGGGATTGGCAGTATTGTCTTTTGTTACACGGTTTACAGATTGTTAATTTGTGTTTTTTTTTTAACCTGGAATGTACGAGTGAATGTTTTGGTCTGTATATTGAGCGGGGGGGTGGTTTGTGTGTGAAGGATTGATACTGCATTTGTTTTTGTTTGTTTTTTCTTTGGTTGTTTCTTCATGAAAATGAAGAGAATAAAAAGATTTTTAAAAAAGAAAAGTCTGCTACAATTAGTTATAACTGGTTGCTATTCTAAATCCAAATTAGGACTAATGTAACCCTATCACCAACCATCCACCCATCATCGTGCCGTGGCTCCACTTATCTTCTCTGTAAACGAGATCAGGGGTGTCTAAAATGCACTCCCTTCTCATGGATTATAGCACATTAAAAAAATTATGGTGCACAAACCACACGTCACTTTACCAATTCAATATGGTCTTTGCTAAAACAGGATAACAAACTACCCTCTCCATCATGCTCAAACATTGTACACGTCACAAGGGAATAGTCCAGGTTTATTGATGAACTGCAGGATAATAACAGCATCTATGTCGGTTGGAAAGACCAAGGCCATGACAGGATCATCGAACAACATTCAGGATATCTCAAAAGCTCCATCAAAATACGTGTCTTCACCTCCGCCCTGCTGTCGCCCAGGGCCGGTTTGGAGGGCGGTGATGATTTGACATGACCAGCCACTTCCAACCCCTCATGACGAGCGTCGCGGACAAGATAGCATAAGACCAAAGGTCGGGGCCTCCACCGGACCAGGCCTTGAAGACCGGATGCAATGTGCTCTGTCAAACCTTACCCCAAGGATACTTTGCAGTTCATCAAAATGTCAATTCGCAATAGCAGCCACCATCCCAATGAAAACAGCACCGCCGAGGTGCAGGCCCACTCACCAGCAGGAATGAGATAGAGAATCTGGTGAACTGGTGCAATGACAATAATCTCTCCCTCAATGTCAACAAAACGAAGGAGATTGTCATCGACTTCAGGAAACGTAGTGGAGAACATGCCCCTGTCTACATCAATGGGAAACAAAGTAGAAAAGGTTGAGAGCTTCAAGTTTTTAGGTGTACAGATCACCAATAACCTGTCCTGGTTTCCCACCCCCCCATGCCGATACTATTGGTGAGAAAGCCCACCAACGACTCTACTTTCTCAGAAGACTAAGCTACGACCCTCACCAAATTTTACAGATGCACCATAGAAACCATTCTTTCTGGTTGTATCACAGCTTGGTCTGGAGCCTGCTCTGCCCAAGACCGCAGGAAATTACAAAAGGTTGTGAATGTAGCCCAATCCATCACGCAAACCAGCCTCCCATCCATTGACTCTATCTATAATTCCCACTGCCTCAGAAAGGCAGCCAGCATAATTAAGGACCCCACACACCTCGGACATACTCTCTTCCACCTTCTTCTGTCAGGAAAAAGATACCAGTGTTTGAGGTCACGTACCAACCGACTCAAGAACAGCTTCTTCCCTGCTGCCATCGGATTATTGAATGGACCTACCTCGTATTAAGTTGATCTTTTCTCTACACCTTGCTATAACTGTAACATTATATTCTGCAGTCTCTCCTTCCATACGTACGGTATGCATTGTTTGTACAGCATGCAAGAAACAATAATACACTAATACATGTGACAATAATAAATCAAATCAAAAAACTGGCAGTGCAAAGTGGGTCCCGCCCCAGCCATCTCCAACCACCTCAATCAAACAAGGATTCTCTCTGATTCAACTCAACTCTGCTCTTCACCAAACTCTGGCCAGGATTATCCAGGGATATAGACCAAGACATATATCCCCCAAAAGAGATAATTATGGAATGTGCATGAAGATAAAATAAAGGATTAAAAGATGAGTGGAGCCAGAGCTCACAAAAAAGCAGCCAATCCCCCACTCACATCATGTGACACCCCAGTACCAATTTTTATTGCAAATAATGTTTGAAATAACAGTGGTAATAATTTGCTTACAGGGGTCTCTTGATATATCAATAAAAGCATTACGATTTTTGAATGCATTTTACTGTATGAGATGGGATTTACTGACCACCCCGCCGTGTGTTTTTCAGTGGAGGATGCAGCCCGCCAACAGCCGAACATTTCCTGTCCAACCACTGACCGCTGCGCTGGTATCCCAACTCCATTTCAAGCGGGTGACCATTTACCCATATTGTTACCTTAATGGGGGCCACTCCGGGGGGAGGTGGGGGGGGGGGGCACGCAATGTAGGTGCAGGCAGTCGACCTCCATCCCCTCATCCTCGGGTGCATCATTCTCGGGTTCATCCAATTGGAGAGTATGGGCCCTGGGTTGGCCCCAGCTTTTTTTTTAAATTCCAAGTGCAAATTCATTTTTTTCCCATTTGAGGAGCAATTAAGCGTGGTCAATCCACTTACCCTGCGCATCTTTGGGTTGTGGGGGGTGAGACCCACGCAGAATGTGCAAACTCCACACGGACAGTAACCTCGGTACAGGATCGAACCCGGGTCCTCGGCTCCATGAGGCAGCAGTGCTAACCACGGCGCCACCGTACTGCCCCGGCCCCAGCTTCTGCCACAGCGACTGGCCCTCTGACGCGGCCACGACCGGTGTCCGCACCGGGATCTTCTCTCACAAGTCCTACACTTACATGGCTTCACATTCATGGGCTCTGGAGAAGGCTCTCTTCGGGAAGGAACTTCCGACAGCTACTGGTGTGGGCCCTTACGCCGCCCCGTCCAAAGCACAGCAGGATATGGGGAGGTTCTTTCAGACGGAAGGGGGCACTCCCTAGGGGCACTCCCTTTAACTCCTGCATTCCCCGCTCTGCGCTCTCAGGACAACACTATCCGGATGGTCTGTTGAAAAGTCAATGTCGGCTTGGCTAACTGTTTCCTTTGGGTGGCCACGTTGTTGATGCCACAAGCCAACTGGTCTCGTACCATCTCTGACAAAGTGTCACCATGTTCACAGTACCCCGCAATCCTGCGCAGCCTGGATAAGAACTCGGCAAGGGATTCCCCAGGAGTCCACTCTGCGGTGTTAAACCGGTAAGGTTGGACTGTTACGGACAGGGTTGGGATAAAATGTTGTCCCACCAAGTCACAAGTTCATCAAATGTTTTACTGGTCGGATGCAGCTGGGTACATAAGGCTTCTTTTCACCCCGAATGTATGCGCCGCATGCAGTTAGCAAACCGGGCTGTTTAGCCTAGGGCTAAATCGCTGGCTTTGAAAGCAGACCAAAGCAGGCCAACAGCACGGTTCAATTCCCGTAACAGCCTCCCCGAACAGGCGCCGGAATGTGGCGACTAGGGGCTTTTCACAGTAACTTCATTTGAAGCCTACTTGTGACAAGCGATTTTCATTTTCATTTTCAAAATGACCACCTGGCATTCGATTTCAGTGATGTTATTTGCCCGGAAGTAGTAACACATTCTTTTGTGCGTATTGGTTCCAACTTTCCAGCGTAGCATCAAATACATCCTAATGTCCATTAAGGGGCATGGTGCAACAGAAAAAAAAACTTCCAACCTGTATCCACCATAAAGTCCAAGGAAGCGGCTTCAGCAACATAGACAGCTATCCAATTTTTACCCTCCTCGCCAGTTTTGTGAGGGCCACGAAGAATCCAGCACAATTTTGTAGAGTCAAACAGAAAGTAACTTTATTTATAACAATATGTACACAGTACCAGCAGTTCACTACTGGTTCCCTCTGTAGCCAATACCAGACTGGCCAGCTCTATTTATACAGCTACAGGGCTAATGGTTTCTCCCCCCCTCATTGGGGGAGCTCATGTTCCAGAAGGATCATGGGGTAGCCAATTGTCCTCAGCCAATAGGATCCAGGCAGAGTACCCAACTACTTTTGTTCCAATTAAAGGGAAATTTAGCGTGGCCAATCCACCTACCCTGCATATCCACCTACCCTGCGCGCAGACACATGGGGGCGAATTTGCAAACTCCACACGGACAGTGACCCGGGGCTGGGATCAAACCCGAGTCCTCGCCGCCATGAGGCAACAGTGCTAACCACTGCGCCACTGTGCGCCCTCATCTAACAGATATAACCAGTGCCATCCAATAAGCCATCGATGATAGTTCATGAAAGCGGCTCAAGAGGAAAATTGCGTGGAGGCCAGCAGTCCTCGTGTATGTTGTTTCATGTGAGCCTAAACAACTGGTGTGGGCAGTCTTGAGTGTGGACGTCTATCTCACTCAATGCCTACAGACATATCAAGGGTGGGTCACCGTACAATGGATATTAGTTGCAGTCTTTTCTTCTACTTTGTATGGAGACTGGCAATCAATTGGCTTGGCAGAGGTCAGAGATTGAAACTGGAACTTTTCCATGGTAGTATTTGAAGAGGAACCAAGGGTTAAACTGGTAAACATTCCTCCCTCAACTAATTCAATCAAAAAATGAATTAACTTGGCCATTTATCTCTTTCTGATTTGTGGGTAAAGTGAATACCATGTTGACCAATACAACATTAACTACACTATGTAATTCATTATATGTGAAGTCTTTCAGGATGCTTCTGACAGATGTGATAAGGTGCTTTACAATTGCAAATCTTTCCTTCTTTAATGTAGTTCAATATTAGGATATTAGTTTAAGTGTAACCTATTTACCCTGCATGACGATTGAATGCGGAGGTCAGCATGCACACTATCCTTTCTTATCTACTTTCATTAATGAGTCAGTACCTTGCTCTATTTTTCAAATTCCTCCCCCTGATTTAACATCTATTCATTGTAAAAATGTTTTATTTTCCTTCAGCAATTTTGTTAAATAGTCCTGAGATTAAACTGTGCGAGACTAGTGTATGAACATCCTAAATGTTTGTCTAAAATTCTTTCCAAGTGAGAAGAATTTCAAAAAAATCTCACGTATTTCTCTGGTAGGATGTCCGAGTAATTGTAGGGACCTAATTTAATCATGATTTGTGATACTCGTGTGTGCAATCCTGGCAGATTGTGTATCGTGGGATTTAAATAATTGGGAAGAATAGAGAATGGCTTTGGCTCTTTTATTTCCATTGATTTATATTTCTTGTTCTCTCTTTCTCTCTCTCTCTCTCTCCCTCTCTCTCTCTCTCTCTCTCTCTCTCTCTCTTCCCCCCCCCCCCCAACTCCTGTACATCACCTACAGATTTCCTCCACCTTTGTTCCTGTGCTACATTCTCTGGCCCACCCCACTACCCTCACCTCCTCACTTTCTGACAATGTGCCTGCTTTAGAGCTCCTCCTTCCTTGCTCCTGTGCAACTGCTTCCAATTTCCAATCGCCTTCCTGTGTCTGCTTTGGATTCCCTCCCTCCATTCTTTTATCTGTCAGAGATTCCCAGCTGAACAAGTCAGAATATCCTCCCTTCCTGCCTTGCTCCCTGATTTTCTTCTCTTTCCTATATACCTGACTTGGAGTCGTGTTTTCTCTTCCATCCCTATGCATACCAACATTATGCATTCTTTTGTAATGCCCTGGGCTAGAATATCAGATGTTTAGCGCAAGTGACATTGCTTTATTCCTATCAGTGTTGGGAATTGCTTGATAAATAAGATGCTGAAGAAGCAAGCGGTATAAGTATTTATTGTTCAAATTTTGAATCAAGATCTGGTAAGGAGACACTAAAAATCCAGCACTATCTTAAGTATATATTTGCATCTGATATTTGAGTCTGGCATAACATTCCATGCTGTTTTTTTGTTTTTTGTTGTATTACTGGGTGTGTTCCAGAGGGCAATAGTCCTTTGTGGATATCATCAGAAATGGTCGGAAAGTTGTGCAGTGCTGATTGTTTTCTGCTGCTGTGCTCAGAAAAACTTTGATAACTAAGAAATACATTATGGAGTCATGTTAGGTAATTGGGTTAATTACTAATGAGGGCAGTATTTTGTTCCAGAATTATTAATAACCATGAGATTAATGGAATGTTGTGTTCCAATTGTGAGGTTTATAAAATTACTGTATTATGTTTTGGGACTGTATTTCATATTTGGGGTAAATGAAGGGGTCATGTAACCTATTCTGAAGTCTGCTACCAAAATTATTTACATTGAGAGATGTATGTGAAATGCCAAGGACTGTTGTCGGGATTACCACCAAAGTTGAGATGGATAAGAGGTAGCAATTAGTTGTTAGGAAACGTAGGCTTTACAATCTACAGTTTGTGGGAAGATTGCATGAAGCTGTCAGATTACGACCAACATAGAATGTTTCCTACTAAACTACTACCGTAAGCCTTAATTGCTGTTAAAGTTTTGCCAATTATTTTTAATCTTTCAAGGGTGTGGGCATCACAGGCTAGGCAGAATGGATTGCTGATGCCTTATTTCCCTTGAGTAGATGGTGGTGAGCCATTGCCTTGAACTGCTGCAGTCCTTGTGGTGTAGGTACATCCACAGTGATGTTAGGAAGGAAATTTCAGGATTTTGACCAAGCGACATTAAAGGAACGGTGCTATAGTTCCAATTCAGGATGATGTGTGACTTGCAGGTGGTGGTATCCCCATGTATTTGCAGCCTTTGTGCTTCTAGGTGCAGAAGTCACAGGTTTGCAAGGTGCTGTTGTAGAAGCCTTGGTGTGTTGCTGCATACGAATTAGGAGCAGGAGTAGGTCTGCTCCACCATTCAATAAGATCATGGCTGGTCTGATTGTAACCTCAACCCCACATTCCTGTCTACCCCTGATAATCTTGTTAATCAACAATTTATCTAGCTCTGCCTTAAAAATAATGTGTAAACATACAAATTAGGAGTAAACTGAGTGGCTTGTGAAGCCATTTCAGAAGGCATGTAAGAGTCAACCATATTGCTGTGGACTTGGAGTCACATTTAGGCCAGACCAGGTAAGGACAGGTGAAGGAAGGGCATTAGTCAACCAGATGGTTTTTTTTAACGACAATCGACAATAGTTTCATAGTCATTATTAGATTTAAAATTTCAGATTTATTATTGATTCGACTTCCACCAGCTGCCATGGTGGGATTTGAATCTGGGTCCCTCGGAGCATTACTCTGGGGGCGGGATTCTCCGGCTGGCGACCGGAGAATCCCGCCCGGGGTAAATGGACTTCTCCATTGCCGCGTCTCGCCCGTGGCGTTCTTGTGACAGGCGGGACAGAAGAATCCAGCCCTGGTCTCTGGATTACTAGCTCAATGACAATACCACTTTCGTCACAGCCACCGATGCAGTGCTTCTTGTAGATGGTAATGCTGTGCTATTGTCTATGATGGAGAGAATGATTTTTTTAGATGGGGTGCCAGTGGGCTGCTTTGACCTAGATGATGTCACGCTCTTGAGAGTGTTGTAAGAGTTAGGGAGAAAATTGAGCATATTGAAAATCGCTTATTGTCACAAGTAGGCTTCAAATGAAGTTACGGTGAAAAGCCCCTAGTCGCCACATTCCAGCACCTGTTCGGGGAGGCTGGTACAGTAATTGAACCGTGCTGCTGGCCTGCCTTGGTCTGCTTTAAAAGCCAGCTATTTAGCCCAATATTCCATCACACTCCTGACTTGAGCCTTAAAGATGGTGGATAGGATTTATATGAATTACACAAAATTTATATGGCTTGTCCAGTTCAGTTTCTGTTCAATGATAACCCCCAGATGTCGACAGGGGTTAGAGTATAAATGCCTTCTAACTTTGCTCTTCTTCCCAAAATGTATCACGTTCTCGTAGCATTACTTTTTTTTTACTCCAATCATTTTTATTCATTAAAATGATTGAATTGAGGAAACAATGGTTCAGAATTGGCACTCACATTCTGACCAAAGGACTCTGAATGAAGCCCAAACTAAAGTAGAATTCTGTTTGTTGGCTATGAAGGACTGGTCCGAAATAAGTATGCAGTTTGACCTAGTTTCTACTGAGCATGAATTCATAGCACGTCGTTGAAAATCTCACCCGAAGACAGAAGAACAGTGGCTGGTGTGGGAAACAGAAAAAAATTACACTGGCGGAGGAAGAGGTTATGTGCTTGACACTTTGTTGGAACAGTGAAAGAAGAGCTTTATCCTGTATTTTGCTTGTACATTTCTGGACCTAAGCAGTTTTATTCTGGCCCTTGTTTAGAAAAAGATGGAAATCTCTTCTCTTCATTGTTAATCTATCTAATTTTTGACGAGCACAAGGAAATGTAAGGCGATGCCCCACAAGTGAGATGATCATATCTATCAGTATTTGCACAAATCACCCCTGGCCAGTTCTCAAGGTAAGATAGCACTACACTTGCACTTATAGCTGACAGAAATATTTATTCTCCTTTGCTGCAAGCCATGATTATTTTTTATCCTGTAACTGTGTTTTACACACTGTTCATGAGAACTTTATCTGCCTTTAATATTAGGCGAAAGATATTCTTGTTCTGGGGGGACATTTTCAGAAATCAACATGTGCACTTCAAAAAATTCTGAGTGAAAAGCGTAGCTTTTATCAACAAAAAATTAGATCAGAACATAGGTTGGTTGTGCTTCACAAAGAACTAACTACTTGGGTGGTATGCGGGATTGATTTAGTGTACTTCCGAAGATTTTTGTATTCAATCCAATCTCTCAGACCTCAAGCTGAGAAAAGCCCTGTTGCCCATTGGGTCACAAAAGCAACTGCAACAATTTTTGTTTCTCTCGCATTAGTACTGTGATCTCATAATGCCACTTTGAGTGTAACTTTTAATAGTAATTTTGAGGAATTGTGGAAGTATTTTGTAAACTGATACTGTGCTGATTGTCTAATTATTAAAAAACATTTTTCGCACAAAATCCAGCTTGCTTGTTCTGCATCTCTTCACCTTCTGCTTGTTCTGTACAATTTGATGGTGAGCTGTTGTCAGGGGTTCTTCTGTGTGCTCGTTGGCTCTAAGTACACAGGTAACCTGCGCATAATTGTACCTTGTCTTTAATTTTCCTTTCCTCTCCATGTGGGAATGTACTTGACACGTCTTGTAAATACAGCCAAGATACCAGCAGGATGGCGATGTGGATTTGCCGTGTGTTATGGCGTGCTCCAACACACTAAACCACTGTTGAAATCATTTCTTTTCAAGCGCTTTCATGAAATATTTCTTATTTTAGCCGATTTGAAAAGGTTGTACTAATTTTCACGTTTAGCTGTAATGTAATGATTACATTTCAAAAATGGCAATCAAACCACAGGAGA
The DNA here is from genome assembly GCF_047496885.1 of Scyliorhinus torazame. Lineage (NCBI taxonomy): Eukaryota > Metazoa > Chordata > Chondrichthyes > Carcharhiniformes > Scyliorhinidae > Scyliorhinus > Scyliorhinus torazame. The sequence continues at coordinate 216,689,506 of NC_092709.1, read as the reverse complement.
GGAGAGGATTTCCGTGCTTTAACTGCAGTAAAATTGGAGATATGTTTATCAAGAGCGGTGGACAAATTAAATGTCTTGATTTTATTAAGTAAATCAGCTGGCAACTGATATTACTAATTTTAAGCTGAGGTTTTATTTTCTCAGTTTGATACCGAATACCCACAGGGCCGATATTTAATTGAATACGGTGTCACGGAAAAGCCACCTCACTTAATACTGTGCCGCTATGGGCACACTGGGCCGACTGTCTGACTAGAAAGGTAATTCTGCCAGAAACTGCTTGCTTTGGGGGCACAGTGCTGCCACCAACATCTCTTCCCCCCCCCCCCCCCGCACACACCACCCATCAGAACATTCCAGAACAGTGCACAGAGAGTGCACCTTTGGTGGTGGAGGTTAGTTTTGTTCAAATCAAGTTGTTGTTGTCTGTAAAACTCAGACACTTCGACCAGTTTATTATTCAAACGTCTTACCCCGCCCATATTTGCGAGATGAACAAAGGACAGACACAAGTTAGCAATTCAGCCCAAGTTTATTTTCCAACAATTGGCCGCGATCCAATGGCCACGCTGTGCTTGAAAAGCAGCTTGCCATGGTGCAGCGTGACCGATAAAAGCTGGAAGACCCCGCTCCTGGATCTACCCGGCTCGTAACGCCTCACGAGATCCAACGCAAGCTCGCGAGATGTAATTCCCGCCAATTGTGGGTGGGATCACTTTTGAGCAAATCTGCATATTAGTGAGCGACAGCTAGTCTCACTTTAATGTGCAGATTCTTGAGGTACCCGAGGCATTGGCATCGGAGACCTCAGGTCAGCGCTGTTCAGCACTAGTCCCCACAACTCGGAACCATACGGAACAACACGCAGAGGGTCTCTCAGGGGATTGGAGGTGCCCAGCTGCATGCCTGTTGGACAGTGTGGTACCCTGGCACTGTTGGTGTCACCCAGGCATCCTGGCAGTGTCAGCCTGGCACCCTGGCACTCCCAAGGTGGATGTCGGCACTGCTAAACTGGCATTTTTTCTGTGCTGGCGATCGGGCCAGGTTTGCCATGCGTGGGTATTTGGGTGGGGGCGGGGGGGAAGGTCGGGGGTCGCATTGTGGTCTCAGAGATCGAGATGCCATTTAAAAATTGGGGGCCTGATCTCTCTCTATACTGAGGAGTTCCGGCGAATGGAGCTCCTCGGTGTAGAAAACGGGGCTATGTACTGCCTCGACCGCACATTCCCCGCTGAGGCTCCTTATTTAACGAGAGTGCCGTTGTATAGCCATGTGTTTCTCAGCTGTGCGAGCACCAGGAAACATGCAGCTAAAGGCGCTCGCTATGGGACTTTGCTCCCTTTTAGTTGAATCTTGCCCAATAAAATAATTAACTTCCCAAATTATATCAACTAGAATATGCCTAAGATCCTTAATACTACCTGTGCCAATGAACTGGATCGGGCTGCGGGTCCAATCCTTGGAGTTCCAGTCATCTCAGGGCCTTCGTCTGCAAAGATAGGTTTCACGCTGCTTACCTCTGTCTTCTGGACCGCCATTGAGTCTCCTCTGCCTCTTCCACATTTACCCTTAGGTAGGAAGGGTCTCTGCTTGCCTTCTTCTGATCCCCCTCTTCGCGCCCTTTCAGAAGCTTCTCTGGCCCTCAGCCAATGAGGTCACTCACTTGGCGGGGATCACAACACCCAATGGAGTTGCCAGTTGCAACAATGCAGGGTACCAGGAACTCTCCCCAGAGGATCATCCTCAGATAAGGGGATCTTATCATAGAATCCCTACAGTGCAGTAGGAGGTCATTCGGCCCATTGAGTCTGCACCGAAGCTCTGAAAAAATACTCCACCCCATCTCAGTGCCCCGCCCTATCCCAATCACCCCTTAAACTAAGCTACACATCTTTTATGGATAAGGGGCAACTAAGCATGGCCAATCCACCTACCCTGCACATCTTTGGACTGTGGGAGGAAACCTGAGCACCCGGAGGAAACCCACTTTTACACGGGGAGAAAGTAAAAACTCCACATAGACAGTGACCCAAGGCTGGAATTGAGCTGGGTCCCTGGTGCCGTGAGGCAGCAGTGCTAACCACTGTGTCACCACGCTGCCCCCTAGGTGCAAGAAAGTCTGGCTTCATCTGGGCAATCCACATCAATTGATCCATTTGAATGGGGCAATTATCTTCCAATGTCCTGTTTACAGGACAAGCACAGACCTGACCCGGCTGGCTGTCTCTGTCCAGTTTATTCGAGTTTGGCTGTTTTACTTCCCATCAGGGTTGCCTATGGTACTGACTGTGGTTTTAATTTAAAATGTCCAATCCTTAATTTAAACTCCCTATGTCGGGTCTAAATTCAAGCCGTCGGCCATTTTACCACATTGTGAATTGCAGCTGGACCTTTTTAAGCCTTGCAAAAGCTGGTAGGCATCCTTTCACAGGGTAGTGCTGTTCTTTGACCAACAAACTCTATCTCTGATTCCCTGGCCCATGTTCTGCTTCATGGAAGTGACCTTATTTGACGGGAAAAGGTTCCATGTTGTGCAAGACTTATAAAAATTGGGGAGGAAGGCTGGAACCCAAATAATAAGCCTTCCATTGGATTGGATTGGATTTTGTTTATTGTCACGTGTACCGAGGTGAAGTGAAAAGTATTTTTCTGCGAGCAGCTCAACAGATCATTAAGTACATGAAAAGAAAAGGAAATAAAAGAAAATACATAATAGGCCAACACAAGGTACACAATGTAACTACATAACACCGACATCGGGTGAAACATACAGGGGTGTAGTGTTAATGAGGTCAGTCCATAAGAGGGTAGCTTAGGAGTCTGGTAACAGCAGGGAAGAAGCTGTTTTTGAGTCTCTTTGTGCGTGTTCTCAGACTTTTTTTATCTCCTGCCCGTTGGAAGAAGTTGGAAGAGTGAGTAAGCCGGGTGGGAGAGGTCTTTGATTATGCTGCCCACTTTCCCCAGACAAGGGGAGGCATAGATGGAGTCAATGGACGGGAGGCAGGTTTGTGTGATGGACTGGGCTGTGTTCATCACTCTGAAGTTTCTTGCGGCCCTGGGCCGAGCAATTGACATACCTGGCTCTGATGCAGCTAGATAGGATGCGTTCTATGGTGCATCTGTAAAAGTTGGTAAGAGCTAATGTGGACATGCCGAATTTCCTTAGTTTCCTGAGGAAGTATAAGCGCTGTTGTGCTTTCTTGGTGGTAGCGTCGACGTGGGTGGACCAGGACAGATTTTTGGAGATGTGTACTCCTAGGAATTTGAAACTGCTAACCATCTCAACCTCGGCCCCGTTGATGCTGACAGGGGTATGTATAGTACTTTGCTTCTTGAAGTCAATGACCAGCTCTTTAGTTTTGCTGGAATTGAAGGATAGATTGTTGTCACTGCACCACTCCACGAGGTTCTCTATCTCCCTCCTGTATTCTGACTTGTCGTTGTTCGAAATCCAGCCACTATGGTTTTGGTGAGAGTGCATTGAACAAGCAATTGCCTCTTGGTATCTGCCTGTCTTCTGACCTTAAGTTCATTGCAATTCTCGTTTCAAAGGTACATTTAAAAGAAAAAGGAAAAGAAAGGCACCAGTTAGTCAGTGCAATCTTAAAAGAATAAGTCAGGTGAATGAACACAGTTGTGTCTTAGGCCTACATTAACATTGCAATGAAGTTACTCTGAAAATTCCCTAGTTGCCACACTCCAGCGCCTATTCGGTGAGGGTGAGGGAGAATTCAGAATGCCCAATTCACCTAACAGGCACGTCTATTGGGACTTGTGGGAGGAAACCGGAGCACCCGGAGGAAACCCATGCAGGCACTGGGAGAACGCGCAGACTCCGCACAGACAGTGACCCAAGCCGGGAATCGAACCCGGGTCCCTGGTTCTGTGAAGCAACAGTGCTAACCATTGTGCTACCATGCCGCATGATCCAAACAATCAAAATGAACATACTCCCTGATTTTTCTTTTAATGCCTCCCCATTTTCCTGCTCTCATACTTTTTTTTAATCAAGGTTAATAAATTGATATCCTTTATTTCAGCCTTTATCTGGATGGGCAAGAATCCCAGAATCCACAGCTTTCTACTCCGGAAAGACAGAAAGGGGGCTTAGCCCTCCCAATCTTATTGTTTTATTACTGGGCCGCAAATATTCAACAAATCCTGCTGTAGATCAGTGATCTCAGTTCAATCAGGGGCCAAATGGAGACTCGCTCTTGCACTACATCCACTCTCCTAGCCAAAGTTACTGGGGAGGCAGTGATGTAGTGGACGCCCGCCAAGGGCATCGAAGGCTACGGGACACGGTAAGCAGCAGACTGCCTCCACCTGTGATGTGTACCCTGGGGACACATCTAGACATAGCGGGAGAGCACAGAAAGCTAAACAGGCCAAGGATCACTGAGTGGGCACTAGGGGGGAAGAAGTGGGAGAGGGATTGGGAGAGGTGGGGAAGGGGGACAGCTAGGGGCAGTTGGGGACACATTTCTACAGCATTCAAAAAACATTGCACCAGAGTAATATGATGCCTCTGGCACTTTCATCTGCAACGTTGGCCGACCACGAATCCCCTGTTCCTCAGGGCGTTGTGTTCTTGGATCCTCCCCTCCCCCCTGGCACACCTTTGCAGATGATGGATGTGAGCACTCAGCAGACAGACAGGAGTCAGACAATGGCATAGATTGAGGAGCATCAGCTCTCAGCGGGTTATCATTACCCCCCTGCCATCGGCAGTGACTCATTGACAGCGCCGACTCAGTCCCGTCACCCTGTGGTGATGTCACACAGGGGACATCACACAGGAGGGGGGGGGGGGGGGGGGGGAGCGGCGGGAGGAGATGAGATGACAGACAAAACCACGTCCTATGAGAAGTGGGCGAGGATGCCTCCCTGGCCCTTCGGCCTTGATGGACACTTGCTGCGGCCGTCTGACTTTCATCCTCCCGGCTAGTTCTGCGAGTCCTCCCTGGGGTCATCCTCCAGCCCCTCCTGGTCAGGCGTCTCCTCGTCACCCTCCTCGGAGGTGGCTTCCTCACCTACATCTCCCGCAAGTCGCCCTGCTGCTGGGCTAGGTTGTGGTGGACACAGCAGACCACCACAATGCGGGCAATCCTCCAGGGGCTGTACTGCATTGCACCACCACAGGCATCAGAACTGTATTTTGAGCAGTTCGATGCGCCGCTCAATGACAGCCCAGGTGGCTGCATGAGCCTCGATGTATCGGGTCTCAGCACTGGTCGACAGCCAGGTCCTCCGCTCCCCTTATCTCCCTGTGCGACTGCCCCAGAACGTAGCTGTTGTACACACTCCCTGGAAAGCATGCACACATGATCCTCATTTGGTGGTCGCACACGAGTTGGATGTTCAGGGAGTGGAACCGCTTCCTGTTGATGTAGTGCACTCACTGACAGCTCTGTGCGTGCAAGGCGACATCCATGCCATCTATTATCTGCCGGACCTGGGATATCCTGTCAATGGCGGAGAATCCTGCTGCCCGGGCATCTTGTTATGCCTGGTCCATGTCAAGGTTTATATCATTCGCTGCCTTGGCAAGCAGCGCATTCGTAACCTCTTGGGCTGGTTTAGCACAGGGCTAATCCGACCCGTGTGATATCTGTAAGGAATTAAGAGAGGGTGAGAGACTGACAACTACCGGTGTCTTCTATCCGGGGATCCTCCATTCCCTCATTGCTCCCCTGCTGCCTGACATGCCCTGTTCAAACACCCCCGGATGCATCGGGGGTCACTGGACCCGAGACACCCGTACGTAGCGTTACTTGAACCAGGCATTGATCCCCTCCCCGGTGCACACACCCACCCTCTGGTCATGGAAATGTCCCCATTTCTGGGGCCCAGCCTCTGGGTATTCGGATATTGGGTGCTGCTTCCATGCTGTTGTTTCCTGCAGTGTTCAGGCATGATGGTCTGATTGGAATGCTAGGCAGTAAATCCCACCTGCTACGTAGCTAGCCTACCCATGGGAATCCACTTGGGAGCTGTGAAGTGCTCACTTAACTACGATTGCCAATTCCCTATTAGCAATAGCCTCCAGGCGATCGGCCAGAAGCCAGAGTACCCCAGTCAGTGGGAGTTATGCGTGGTCTGTGGGACAGACAGGCACGGGCTAGGGTTGCTCCTGCAACGGGTACACACGATCCAGGGGGTGGCATGCTGGATCCGTGGGCGCTGAGACAGTTTAAAATGTTAATGGAGTTGCCTCCATATTTTTTTTAATGGAGATAACCTCCGGGTACGACGAGTACTTTGCCGGTGCAAACGGAAGAGAAGTCATCACCAGTGCACCCAAACTGGACCCCCTGCATGACCCAGACTCCATCTGCACCCAGGTAGACCCCTGAGCCCCACATCATCCCAACACCTTGTCTGCATTAGCAGCCCAGTAATAAAATATCAGGTTCGGCAGCGGGAGACCTCCCGACTGTCTATCCCTCTGTAGAACAACCCTCTGAATCCTCAGAGATTTGCTCGCTTATATGAAGGCCGATATAAATGTGCGCTCCCCCTAAAGAATAATTTAGGAAAAAAGACTGCAAGACACTGGAATAGAAACAGAAATCTTGGCAAAATTTTCATCTTAATTGACTGGCCCTTACCCTCCACGGGCAAAGGAGGGTTGTCCTCCCTTTGTAGGGTTGGACCCTCAGATACCGTAAGCTGGACTTAGCCAAGCGAAAGAGAAGTACCCCCAGACTGGCTCCATTCCCCAGGGTGCTGAACGGAAAATACTCGCTGTTCTCCAGATTGAATTTGTATCCGGAAAAGGACCCAAAGCTCTTCAGTATCCTCATTATGTCTTCATGGTGATTACCAGGTCCTTCACATCGAACAAAAGATCATCTGCACACAGCGACACCCTCTGTTCCACTCCACCCCGAACTATTCCTCTCCACTTGTCCAAAGTCCTCCAGCAATAGCCACTGGCTCAATTGCTAATGCAAACAGAAGGAGAGATACAGGACACCACTGCCTCATCCCCTGTGCAACTGAAAAAATGCCAACTCATGGTATTTGTACAAATGCTGATCAAAGGAGCCTTGTACAGCAGACATACCCATGACACAAACTTCTCCAAAACTTCTTCTAAAGAGGTACCTTCATTCCACCCTATCAAATGCCTTTTCTACATCGAATTACACAATTATCTCCGGCCCGGCCGCTGGGGTAAGAATCACATTTAGCAGTCGCCGCATATTGGACAACAGTCTTCAGCCCTTTACAAATCTCATCTGGTTCTCCCCAACTAGCTCCGGATACAGGGTTCCAATCTCAATGCTGGAACCTTAGCTAACAGCTTAGCGTCTATGTTAAGCAATGAAATAGGACGGTACGACCCACATTCCACCGGATCCATATCCTTTTTCAGGAGAAGGGAGATGGATGCCTGTCCAAGCGTTGCAGGAAGGGAACGCCAAACCAAAGAGTCATTGAACACCCCCATCAGTAACGGAACCTGCTCCTTTAAAATTCCAACGGGAATCCGTCAGGATTCGCTGTCATCCCTGGCATGTCCCAGGCCTAGGGGTTTATTGATGGCACACATGTCGCCCTCCGAGCACCAGCTGGACAGAGGGTGCCCTTCATTAATAGGAAAGGGTTCTGCTCATATGGTCCACATTGCATCCTTGTTCCCATCAGTGACCGGCACCTGACCCTTGATGTGGGGGAGCCTCTATCCTCACCACCATCTCTGCCAACTGGTGTACTGTTGGCAGCCACAACAGGTGTTAACTATGTGCTCTGTAGTCCCTGTCCTGTTTCTCCCAGTGGGATCTACTGTGTGTCTCCCCACTGAGTGAGCCTTGAGCCTCCTGCCAGAAGGGTGGCAGCTGGTTGTGTGGTAGAGGCATGCATACTGTGCAGGCAAGTGGCTTTATACCAAGAGACTGGTGTGTGAGCATGTCCTACAGATGGGGTAACTGAGGGATGTGTGCCATTGCTGCTCTTTTGTGATGTGGAGCCAGGATTTTACGCAGAGATTGTGACAGGGAGATAGTCAGGTTTCCTATGTGGCTACGGGATGGATGGACTCAAAAGGTTTGATTACAATGGAGCGCAGTAGACCTGCGGGATTTGGAGAAATCGCACGATCCTTATGAGTAGTTTAGCTGATAGTCTCACTGGCGAGGCTGTTTCTCGGAGTGTGGTCGTGTGCCAGGGACAGTTCCAGGTGCACCAGTGCAATTGTCCTTTGTTTGGGGTTAGCTCTGTTAATCCGCTGCTTCCTCTGATGTGCAGCTGCACATCTAAGGTGTGCAACGAGGAGTGCCAACACCTGGTGGTCTGGCAATTGGTTATGGCCAAGCCCTTCCCTTGAATATATTGCTGAGATGTAAGGGACTTCAGATGGGCAGGCTGGATGGGTCTCCACATGATCAGGATACCTCCGAGCATTTCCGAGATACTGGCAGCAATCAGCAGTCTCAACAATCAGAAGCCTGTAAGTTACACCTAAGGAGTGGGTTGCAATGCTTTGAGGACAGCTATGGGAGGTTCTGCCAGGGTATCCCAATCCTGAGGGGGACAACTCGAGTCCAGATACTTGCCACCAAGGTGATCCCCACTCGTCCCAGAGTTCCAGTCATACATCCACCAGTAAGTCCCGTTAATGTACAACATTTTCTTAACTCCTTGCTTTCCCTCAGGCCATGCCATCGGGGTCCCACTTGCAAATACTCGCACCAAATCTCATCCGCGTGATCCTGGCTGGGAGGGGTGGAGCAAACCGGGCGCAAGGAGGGTGGGGGTGGAGAATCGGTTTCCAGCACGTCAATCGCATTGAAATGTATGAAAATTGGCGGTTTGCGCCGGGGCGGGTATCACTCTACAGCCGCAGGCAGGGGAGTGGAAAATGGGAAAGGGTCTGGCACCTGGAGCCGATCCTGTTTTTTGGACTGGAAAATTATGGCCAGTGCCACTACATCTCATCGGTCCTGGTTCCTTATCAATTTAAAATTTAGTAAGCCTATCCAAGTTGTGTTTTTTGGCAATGTTCAAACACTATTATGTTACTGGTGGAGTTTCTGCGATGGTAACGCTAAAACAAAATGTTTATTAATTTTTCATAATAAACAAAATAACATAAAACAATTAGCCCAAGTTGCAAAATCAAAGAACAGAACCAACAAGCAACAGAACCAACTAACTTAACCCCAAAGAACTAAACTAAACCCCCTTACAGTTGAGAGTTGGTTTAGATCAGTGGGCTAAATAGCTGGCTTGCAATGCAGAACAATGCCAGCAGCGCTGGTACAATTCCCGTACTGGCTTCCCTGAACAGGCGCCGGAATGTGGCGGCCAGGGGCTTTTCACAGTAACTTAATTGAAGCTTACTTGTGACAGTAAGCAATTATTATTCTTATTATTAGCTGCTTAAAAATAGAAATGAATGGCTGCCATCTCAGGTAGAACCCTCAGGTAGATATTCTGAATTCTCCCTCTGTGTACACGGACAGGCGCTGGAATATGGTGACTAGGGGCTTTTCACAGTAACTTCATTGCAGTGTTAATGTAAGCCTACTTGTGACAAAGATTATTACATATTATTATAAAACCCTTCTACCGTCCCTCTAATGGTGACCTTCTCCCAATATAAGAAAGACATGAAGTCATTGAAGAAAGCCGAGAACCCTGGGCAGTGAAGCAGACCTCCACCCAAGCAAAACCCGTCTCCAGGCTATTAAAGAGCTGAAGGCAAGGACATCTGCATTCACCCCCGTCTGAAGCACTGGCGAATCCGATACCCCCAAAATGGCCGCCAGCGGACTCGTCAGCCTGGAGTATATCCGACATGGTGTTGAAGAAAGCAGCACAAAAACTTACCAACCTGGGACAAGACCAGAACATACGAGTGTGGTCATACAGGGGACAGAGCTTAAAATACTGCCTGAACTGCTTCCAGATTCGCAGGGTGGATACCACCACTGGATTCAGGAGATTCTCAGTGTGGATACGACCACTGGATACAGGGAAAAATCGTACCTTGGGGGGGGGGGGGGGGGGGGGGGGGCAACAATGCAGTTACTATTGCACCAAGGCTAGAACCGTGCAGGAACTCACTTCCATTTGTCCCCATATGGAACCAGGGTCACTCAACCACAGCAATCAATACTTTCTGAATATTGGCCGCCCAATTGTAGAACAATAGATTGGGTCGAGCAAAGTACCCTGACTGCCTATCTCTCTGGAACAGAACCCCATGACTTGGAGTCTTACCTGCCCAAATAAAACAGGACATTAATTTATTGACTTTAACAAAAATGGACTTAGGGAGAAAAATGCGGAGATATTGAAAAATAAAAATCTCGGGAGAATGTTTATTTTAACATCAACAAGATTGGTATCATTTAATTTATGAAGCGAGGCCCAATTGTGGGCCACGTGGACCCCCAGATAACGAAAACTAGTCTTGGCAGGACGAAAAGGGAGCATTCCCAGTTGGGCTCTCCCAGGTGGATTGACCGGAAAGCATTCACTCTTAGCCAAATTCAACTTATACCCAGAGAAAGATCCAAAACGCATAAGCAGCTTCATTATCTCTTCCATAGTGGTACTGGGTCCGTAATATAGAGAGGTAGGTCATCCGTATAAAGGGAGACGGTATGCTCCATCCTCCCCGATTTAGCCCCCTCCACTTAACCGAGGACCTCAGTGGTATACTAAGCGGTTCTATCGCCAAGGCAAACAGGAGCGGAGACAGCGGGCACCCCTGTCTCATGCCCCTATTCAACGGGAAGTAGCTAGAGTTTCGAGCATTCATTCTAACACTAATAGTAGGGGCCCTATACAGTAATCGAATCCAAGAGATAAACTTGTGTCCAAATCCAAACCTCGCAAGAGTCTCAAACAGATATTCCCACTCCACCCTGTCAAACGCCTTTTCAGCATCTAAGGAAGCAATCACTTCCGATTCAAACACCGAGGAGGGGGAATGAACAACTTTCAGCAGACAACGTATGTTGGCTGACAACTGTGGACCCTTAATGAAGCCTGTCTGATCCTCTGGGATCCCGTGTGGGAAGCAGTGCTCCAGCCGCAATGCTAGCACTTTGACAAGTAACAACATCCGCATTTGAGAGTAAAATAGGTCAGCATGACCCACACTGTTGGATCTTTGTCTTTCTTGAGAATTAAGGAGATTGAGGCCTGTGCAAGGGTATTGGACAACAAACTCCAAGATAAGGTATCAAACATATCCAGAATTAAGGGTGCAACTGCTCCGCAGTTGTATTTATAAAATTCAATGGGAAAGCCATCCAAGCCTGAGGATTTACCAGTCAGCATTCACCCAGTGTATTTCACAATTTCCTCTGGGCCCAACATGGAATCCAACTCCTCGCTCGCCCCTTCAAGACTGGGATAGATAACTATCCAAAATGTCAGTCATGATCGTACTCTCAGCCAGAGGCTCCTATCTAAGGACACCCTGATAAAATGATTCAAAAGCCACATTAACCTCAGAAGGGTGTGAAACCAAGCTGCCACTCGAGTTATGCATATGCACGATTTTCCGGGATGCTGCCTGTCACTTCAGCTGGTGAGCTAAGAGGTGACTGACCTTCTCCCCGAATTCATAAAACATACCCCTTGAGTGTCGCACCTGTCTCACTGCCTTATCCGTTGACAATAGCTCGAATTGTATCTGCAGCTTTTTCCTAGTTGACAACAACTCCAGGGTTGGGGTAAGTGAGTACTGGGGATTACCTCAAGAATGGAGCCCACCAGCCTCTGCTTCTCTGCCCTTGCTGACTTTTTCATGTGCACCTTTTAGGAGACAATCTCTCCCTGAGGGCCACCTTAAGGGCTCCCATAGCGTAGAAGGTGAGATTGATTCACTTTTATTAAATTTTATATATTCCCCAATGGCAGTTGACATGCATTCACAAATTTTCTTGTCTGCTAATAATGCCGTGCCCAGTCTCCATGGCGGAAGCTGGGGGGGGGGACCTGACTCTAGCGCCAAATCACAAAGTGCGGGACATGGTCCGAAATCACAATCGCTGAGTAACCAGCCGCCCTCACCCCCACCTTTGCCCTGGAATATTGTTACACCCAAATACGCACCATATGAAAGCAGAGTGAATATAACAACTAAAATCTACTACTAAACCTAAACTTAAACAAAACAAGAACTCTAAGGACAAAAAATATTATAATGAACTGCAGTCACCCTTTAACACCGCTCCAGTTAGCTAACTTTTACGTTAGCAGGGCAGCCCCAACTAGAGTGAAGAAAAATGTTTATAAACACAGAATATACAAATTCTCGAAACCCTTACGCTCCAACAGGAAGCTATATATTTTTGTAACAATCAGAACAGAGCTCCACATAAAGCTACACCCAAATCTAAGCCCAAACTGAAAACATTCATAGAACATTACAGCGCAGTACAGGCCCTTCGGCCCTCGATGTTGCGCCGACCTGTGAAACCAATCTAAAGCCCATCTACACTATTCCCTTATCATCCATATGCTTATCCAATGACCATTTAAATGCCCTTAATGTTGGCGAGTCCACTACTGTTGCAGGCAGGGTATTCCACGCCCTTACTACTCTCTGAGTAAAGAACCTACCTCTGACATCAGTCCTATATCTCTCTCCCCTCAATTTAAAGCTATGTCCCCTCGTGCTAGCCATCACCATCCGAGGAAAAAGGCTCTCACTGTCCACCCCATCTAATCCTCTGATCATCTTGTATGCCTCAACTAAGTCACTTCTTAACCTTCTCTCTAACGAAAACAGCCTTGAGTCCCTCAGCCTTTCCTCATAAGATCTTCCCTCCATAACCAGGCAACATCCTGGTAAATCTCCTCTGCACCCTTTCCAATGCGTCCACATCCTTCCTATTCAACCCCAACAAGAACAGGAAAATGCCAGAAATGAACATGAAACCTCAACAATTTAACAAGCCCATCTCCAACAGCCCAGTAACTGTACACCGCGCCCAATCCATGTTTCTTTACAAAAGAGTCTGCGTCTCTCGGTGCATCAAATAAATAGTCCTTTCTCTCGAAATTCACCTTTGAGTGGGGAACCACACCAAACTGGACTCCACGTTTGTACAGGGCAGCCTTGGCTTTGTTGAACGCAGCCGGTTTGTTTGCCAGCTTCGCTCCCACGTCTTAGTAAAACCTGATGGTGTGGCCTTCCCATTTGAAGTCTCGATGCTCCCTCGCCCATCTTAGCACCTGCTCTTTTTCCTTGCAGCTACAAAACTTCACTATTACTGCAAGCAGTGGCTTTCCATGACGTGGCTTCCTTTGGAGTGTATGGTGGGCCCGGTCCAACGTATGAGGGAATGTGAATCTCCCCTCTCCACCATATTCCCAAACATCTTTGCAAAATATTCTGTGCGCGTTGGGGCTTCCATCCCCTGTGACAGCCCCACAATTTGAACATTTTGTCTCCTGGACCGATTCTCTAAATCATTCATCTTGGCCTTCAGCGATTTATTCACATCGGCCACAAGAGACATCTCTGCTTCCAGTGAGGCAATCCGATCACTTTGGCTTGAGAGGGCTATTGCCATGTTTTTTTTTTTGTGACTCCATGGACATGCACAGCTTTGTTGGTCTTCTCCGGAGCCACTCGGATGAGGGCCAAGGCATCCTCCATCCATTTGCGGAGGTCCTCCGACAGAACCAAGCTATTCTAAAGCATCACGGCCATTAGTGGAGTGGCTGGAATCCCAGAGTCTGCCTCCACCATTTGTTCTGCCGAGGAGCTCTGAAAGACCTCCGAACTTCTGTTTGCTTCCCCCCCCCCCCCCCCCCCCCCCCCCCCCCCCCGCCAACATTTCTGGGCTCTATACTGATATAAGATCCTTAGCACATTGATTATGTGAGTTTTTAAAGGAAAATACCCCTGGAACTAACAAAAAGGGTGAAAAGTGCAGCACTTTAGCGGGAGACACCTTGTGCATGTCTTCTCCCTACATAACGCCATCGGAAGTCCCCTCTGTGATGTAATGGGCAGCACGGTAGCACAGTGGGTAGCACTGTTGCTTCACAGCGCCAGGGTCCCAGGTTCGATTCCTGGCTTGGGTCACTGTCTGTGCTGAGTCTGCACGTTCTCCCCGTGTCTGCGTGGGTTTCCTCCATGTACTCCAGTTTCCTCCCACAAGTCCTGAAAGATGTGCTGTTGGGTGAATTGGACATTCTGAATTCTCCCTCCGTGTACCCGAACAGGCGCCGGAATATGGCGACTAGGTGCTTTTCACAGTAACTTCATTGCAGTGTTAACATCAGCCTACTTGTGACAATAAAGATTATTATAATTATATTATGTAATGCTATTGAATGCCAAATGATGATTGTTAGTTTCCCTCTTGTTGGAGATGGTCATTACCTGGCACTTGTACGGTGCCACATAACAACCCAAGCATGAATGTTGTCCAGGTCTTTTCGCACGTGGGGACACACTGCCTTAGTAACGGAGAAGTTATGAATGGCACCAAATTCTGTAAAATCGTCAGCAGATAACCCCTTTCTGATCTTATTTTGACGAAACTGCTGAGGATGGTTGGGCCTAGGATACTCACTCCCTAAGAAGCCCCTGTAGCGATGGCATAGCTGGAATTGAGATAATTGGCCTCCAACAACCACAACCATCTTTCCTTTGTGGTAGCAATGACACCCATCAGTCAACTACAGTTCATTTGCAGTTTATTACTGGAAAATTCTAAGTGTACATCTAAAGAAAAACAATGAGACACCTTAAGTGTATCCATTGCTGTTCTGCATATTAGAACAAATTGACATAACCTGCAAGTATTGACATAACCTTGTCCTCTATAGATAAGAATGACAGATAGTAAGCCAACATTGTTTTACTGAAGAGCAAAATGGGATTTAATTGTACAATTAATATAATTTTTATTATTCTGAGTTCTCCTTGGATTGCTGAACGTCACTGGTTACTTGTTAAGTATTCAATTATAACTTCATAATTCTATGCAGAATATTTTTCATTTTTATAGATTGAAAATGTCCGTTTGCTGGATCGAGTCTCCTCGAAGAAGGCATCAGCTGGTTCACTGTATCTGACGGCAACACACTTGATTTTTGTGGAGCATTTGTCTGAATCTCGAAAAGAAACCTGGGTAGGTTATATTTAGCTTTCACAGAACTGAAAGGCAATTTCAAAGTTTTCCAACTTGAAAAATACAACTGCTTTAGTCACAATTTTACACAGCTCTTTGGATTCAAGAATTACTTTTTTAAATAAGAAAATTGTAAACGCATTCCATTATTTAAGACGAGAGGCAGGGAGAAACTAGGCAACTACAGACCTATCAATTTAGCATCAGTTGTGGGGAACATTGCTGCATTATATCTTAAATGACAGAACACTTGCACAAGTAATAGCTGATCAAAGAGAGTTAAAAGAGGATGTGTGAGGGATAGGTTGCACTTAACTAACCAAGATCACATTTTTGAGGAGGTCATTAGCATGATGGATGGGGGCGAATTTATAGATATTGCCTATGTGGACTTCCAGATGGCATTCGTTAAGGTTATTAGCAAAATCAAAGAAGAATTGGAGGTAAGCTTGTGAAATGGGTTGATAATGGATTTGTGGGCAGCACGGTAGCACAAGTAGATAGCACTGTGGCTTCACATCGCCAGAGTCCCAGATTCGATTCCCCGCTGGGTCACTGTCTGTACGGAATCTGCATGTTCTCGCGTGTGTGCGTGGGTTTCCTCCGGGTGCTCTGGTTTCCTCCCACCCTCCCACGTCCAAAGACGTGCAGGTTAGGTGGATTGGCCATGCTAAATTGCCCTTAGTGTCCAAACAAAAAGTTAGGTGGGGTTATTGGGTTACGGGGATAGGGTGGAAGTGAGGGTTTAAGTGGGTCGGTGCCGACTCGATGGGCCGAATGGCCTCCTTCTGCACTGTATGTTTTATGATAATGTTAGGTGACAGGAGAAATAAAGTAGGGGTGCAGGGTTCATTCTCTGATTGGTGAAATATGACCAAGAGCCGGTGCAGACTCGATGGGCCGAATGGCCTCCTTCTGCACTGTAAATTCTATGAAAAAAAAATCTATGACAAGTGATTTTGCAAGGGATCTGTACTGGGGTCTCAGCTTTTCATCTTATACAGGATATTTATAAGGTCCTTGTGCAACTTTAATCTTGAATAACTTAATAGAAGCAAATCATATGAAAGCAGAATTCATGAAGTTTTTTTTGGTTAATGTTTTAATGCTTTCTTGATTTACAATGGCGGTAGTAGAAGAAAAGATGAACTGTGTGTTATTGCTAGCAAAACTGAAACCCTTGCAATTAGGAGGAGAAAATTCACTGCCCATTACAGGAAAAATGCACCAGATAGATCAGTTAACAATTGGGTGAAAAGATTTCCATCATGTGTACATCCAAAGTTATTAAAGTCTAAAGCTGCACAAGATCTTTATAGGTACTCTGTATGTTGATGGCTTGTTGAAGGAAGTGAAAATTGAATATTCAAGTTTACCGATGAAACTAAGTTCAGAGGCACAGCTGTTTAGGGGAAAACACATATTAAAGAGCTACTTTTTTTGTTGGTTAATTCCTGAGCAGAAAGTACAGTTCTACTCATATCCTATGATGATTTCCTTAAAAATAGGCAAAGATGTTTTATAGATATGTGCGGCTTATTTACTTTTTCCTCTAGATACTTCATAGTCAGATCTGTGCCGTGGAAAAGCAAGCAACAACTGCAACAGGCTGTCCCCTGCTTATTCGCTGCAAGAACTTCCAGGTCATCCAGTTTATCATTTCACAAGAAAGAGACTGCCATGATATTTACATTTCGTTAATTCGTTTATCTCGCCCAGGTATGTTTTTCTAGTTGATCAGCATGCCTTGAATAGAAACTGTGATACTGAACACAAAACCTTCTTGGATATGATCAAGATCTGAATTAAGATTTGAATAACCTCCTTCTAGCCGACTTAGTATTAGAAAATCACTTGAAAAGAGAAAAAGAATTTGTAAATACTTTGACCTGGAATTTCCTACGTATTTGTGTTCAGTGATATGTGTAAACAAACTAGAAACCAAATACGCAGCCTAAAAGATTGCAGAATTATGGATGCAATTAAGTTACTCCTCGATCTTTACAATCACTTATCGATCCTACTGTCCAGATGCATTTTAACCTATAAAACTGGTCCCACTTCTTAGGTTATTGAGCCTCGTATGTGAGTTTCCTGTAATTGTACTTTCTCTAAGTCTCTCTCCATCTCTTCAAATTATGAACACATTTTTAGGTGCAGCATGAAACATTAATTTTTCCAATCTTTTATCTCAGTGCTTGAGTGTTTTCAAAAATATATCCTCACTGGGATCTGTGTTCCATTTTTTATGCCTTTGAATGCATTTTATGGCAATATTATAAGTCACGTTGAAAACTCAAGAGCTTCTCCAGTTATAGGTTTGTAAATATACTGCCGAATGTGTGTGAATGATGTTTAAATGAGATTAAACTTTAATTTTCACACTTAATGGTGGAATAAATGATGTGCTTTTCCATTTTCCGTGTACCCTGATTCATCATGTTAATTTTCACTCATTTTACATTGTCTTTCAGATTAACTCTAATTTGGATACTTCTGTAGCATTGAAAAATAGTTTGTGTAAAATAAAAAATAAAAGTTAGCTTGATATTTCCACGAAAAATAAAATCTTTTTTAAAAAGAATTTTTATTCAGAAAATTTTCAATTTATAACAGATGAAAAGGTCAAACAGATTTATACAATTTTAATAAAACTGTCCCCGCAGCCCAGCCCCACCTTTCCTGTATTTACCCAGAACCACCCCCCTCCAGTCACTCTCTCCCACCCCCTCCTAACCATCCCCCCTAATTGCTGACGACAACCAGCTCCTTGAAGAAGGTAATGAACGGCAGCCACCGAGGGTAAAACCTCCTCCGATTCCCTTATGACGTACTTTATCTTTTCCAGCTGCAGCAATGGAAAGAACCCACTCATACTTGCCCTGGTACTATTTTCAATTGAATCAACTCAGTCTTGCATATGAGGATCTAAAATTGACTCTATGCAGGACCTCATTCCATACCTAACCCCTCCAAAGCCAAACCCAACATTTCCTCCCATTTCCCCTTTACATCCTCCGGCAAAGCCTTTTCCCTCTCCATCAGCTGCCCATATATATATCCCTTCCCAAACAACATGGGCGACACGGTAGCACAGTGGTCAACACAGTTGCTTCACAGCTGCAGGTTCGATTCCCGGCTTGGGTCACTGTCTGTGCAGAGTCTGCACGTTCTCCCAGTGTCTGAGTGGGTTTCCACTGGGTGCTTCCGTTTCCTCCCACAGTCCAAAGATGTGCAGGTTAGGTGAATTGGCCATGATAAATTGCCCTTAGTGTCCAAAAAGGTTAGATGGGGTTACGGGGATAAGGTGGCGGTGTGGGCTTAGGTAGGGTGATCTTTCCATGTCCGGTGCAGATTCGATGGGCCAAATGGCCTCCTTCTGCAATGTAAATTCTCTGATCTATGATCATCAAAAAACAGCGTCATATCCATAAGAGAAGGTGCCGGCAAATGAGGAAATGAAGATATTTGCTCTTGCACAATGGTTCAATACCTGCAAATACCTAAAAACAAAATTCCCACCTAGGAGTTGAACTTCTCCACTAACTCCTCCAGCCCAGCAGTCTACGAAGAAATTCCTAAACCTCTTGGCCCTCGCCCTCTCCCAGCTCTTAAAAGATGAATCCATCTCAGCTGGTATAAACCTATGGGGCGGAATTCTCTGTTCCTGAGGCTAAGTGCCGGCGCCAATGGAGAGTCCGCGGGTGACTATGAGAAAATCGGCATGAACCCCTCACCGATTCCGGTACCGGTGAGGGCTGCGTGGCACAACTGCGGATCGCGCGCAAAACAGCCGCAGAATCACCGAGTCCCGGACTGCGCATGTGCAGGGCTAACATGTTGCACCGGTCGCACCGGAAAACATGACGATGGCCGTGTTGGAACCCGAACCCGCCCACCTCAAACCCACAGGCCACTCCCTTGCCACCACCCCCCCCCCCCCCACCACTCCACCCTAACCTGTCCGCAGCCAGCATGCCAAGTTCCCGACCGCTGGGACCACATGTGGCCCGCGGCATCAGGAACGCGGCCCATCGTGGTAGAACATATGGGTGGGCCGGCTGATGATACACAAATGGCGTTGCGGCTGTGCGCGGCTTGCGTCCTGATAACGCCAATTTGGAGGGCGTCAAACCGGCGCCTGCCCCGAATCCGGCGTTGTAAGCCATTCTCCGCCCGATCCCGATTTTGGCGTCAGACTACGGAGAATCCCGCCCATGATTGGCGCCAGTAGTGACATAGACTGCAATTTAGAGTGCTGTCTGAATCATAGACAAAAAACATAGAAAAAATAGGAGCAGGAGGAGGCCATTCGGCCCTTCAAACCCACTCCGCCATTCATTATGATCATGGCTGATCATCCAATTCAATAGCTTAACTCCGCTTTCCCCCATACCCTTTGAGCTCCTTCGCCCTAATAAAAACATAGAATTGGTGCCATATTCTCAGAGAAGCTGTTTAGCACAGTGGGCTAAACAGCTGGCTTGTAATGCAGAACAAGGCCAGCAGCGCGGGTTCAATTCCCGTACCGGCCTCCCCGAATAGGCGCTGGAATGTGATGACTAGGGGCTTTTCACAGTAATTTCATTGAAGCCTACTTGTGACAATATGCGATTATTATTATTGTTACCACTGGGCTCACAGAATATCTGAGAGGAGAGAACGGAAGAGGAGCAGTAATAGGTGCCCCCACAGGCAAAATAAAATGTAAGACACTTGCTCAGCATATAATCTCTCGAAAGAATATTACTTTAATGATCCCATAACACTATTATGGCTCACCATCTTATCGAGGGCAAATGGGGACGCACAATAAATGCAGACCGTGCCAATGATGCCCACATTCCATTAACAAAAATAAATGATAAATTGTGTGCGCTAATTGGGTCTTCCATGCCTCTGTTTGTAATTGGTGTTATTGTTGCAGTGCACATGAGAAGCAAGTGGAAGATTGTATTTGAAGTGATAATCTAAATGTGATTCCAATGAAAAACTAAGTACACAACTGAGACCTTTGTATTCGTAGTCTGCAGATATGTGACCTTTATTTTATCACTAGACAAATTGGAATGCTTGCTTAATGCCTTATGTCTAGCATATTGGGCATTTTGAAAATCCCCATGTTTTGTATGTCCCTAGATCTTTTGATTGCATCGGAATCCTATTGTATTTTGTAAGTTGGGATAACCAGATTTGTGCATATTAAATCTGGGCAATTGCGTCATTACTTGCTAGCTTATGAGCAAAGTTTATGGTTACTGTCAAGTATTGCTAGTCATTTACCTGTGTCAGTATTATGATTGTAAGATTGTGGATCTGTCTTATCTGAACATGCACTATAAACATGATGTTCTCTGTCAGTGCTTCACATTTCTGGATCTGTCCTTTGACTGATTTTCAAGTAAATGAAAGTTCCAACGTATTGCATTTTTCTCTAACATTATAATATTAAAATGGCTCAATACAATGCCACCAAGTTCATTGGCCCACCATGCAAAAGGGCAGCCCCATTTTTAAACAAAAAATAAGACTTTTTAAGTTGGGTATTTTTGACATGATATCACATTAAAAATGCATGCCACAATGCTTCACGCTTCAACATTTTGATAATTGTAGGACATATACCATTGAACAGTATATATTCACAAAACCTCCTTAAGAAGTCGTATGGATTTTGGTCAGCAGTTATGGTACATCAAAGAGAAGTTAAGAGTGAGGCTCCCTTAACATGATTGTTGATTTTCCTTGCTATACTTGTTTTATTTTCCCCATTGAAAGTATTGTCTTTAAACAATTCTAAGCTAGCATACTTATTTGCAACTTTAACTGGCCTGATGATAGTGCTGAAAAGCTTAAAAATGAAGGAAAACTAGATGAACAACAGAAAATGAAAGTGTTGTAATGGTCTTGTCTTTGCGATATTTCAGTGAAGTACGAAGAATTGTATTGCTTCTCATTTAACCCAAAGCAAGAAAAAAATGAGAGAGGACGAGGCTGGAATCTGACTGATCTCAAGGCTGAGTACAACCGCATGGGGGTTCCTAATAGCTTGTGGCAAGTTTCTCATGTAAATAGAGACTATGGGGTAAGTTTAGAAATAGAAATGATCACATATCTGACATTTTCAGAACTGTCGCATTGCTTCTCCACTAACTGGATGTTATAAATATTTGAGCATTTTAAATGTAGCAACATTAATCCTACAGATTAAGGTTTAATGAAATGAATCTCCGCTGTTGTCAGTTCAATAGAATAAAATCATTCTAAAGAAAATCCACTGTATCCTACCACTTAAAACAAATCAAAATAAGGAATTCAGTGAAGTAGCTTACACTTATCTTGCTATATAAAGAACCAAATATTGAGCAATAGTGTTTCTAAGGAAGCCATACTCTTAAGCTAGATTCTTGACATGGAAAATAGCTTGGCTGAGTCCCAAGGATACTTCTCATCTGAGGTAATAAGTTTTATGTAGTCACAAGGAAGTAGAAAAGAATGAAGAAGAATATGAATTACATCTTCCCATATCTTTTATACTATGTTCACAAATAGATGAGAGAACAGATTAAGTGAGCAGTTTCAGTCGTACAAGAACAGAGGAAGCTGGAAAAACTCAGCATGTTCGGCAGTATCTGGAAGAAGAGAAAGCAGAGTTAATGTTTTGAGTCTTTTTGGGTCTTCGACAGAACTGAAGAGAGGGAGAATGTGTTAGATTTTCAAGTGTAGCTTTGGCTGTGAAAGATTACAACAAAATGTAAGAATAAAAGACAGATAGCCTGGTGTGGGATGGGGAGGGGGGTTGCATTTAGGAAATGTATGTATGCGATATTTTAAAAGAAGAGTTTAAGATGCAGGAGAACGGTTACAATCTAAAGCTGCCGAATACCACCCAAGGGCTGCAACTGGCCGAACCGGAAGATGAGATGCTGCTCCTTCAGCTTGTGTTGGGCTTCATTGGAGCCTTGCAGCAGGACAAGGAAGGACATGTGGGCATGAGAGCAAGGTGCTAAGTTAAAATGGCAAACAACAGAAAGGTTGGGGTCATGCTTATAGAATGAGCCTAAGGTGTTCTGCAAAGCAGTCACCCAGTCTGTGTCTAGTCTCCCCAGTGTAGCGGAGACCGCATTGGGAGCAGCAAATACAATAGACCAAACTGAAGGGAGTGCAAAGGACACACTGCTTAATCTGAAAGGAGTGTTTGGGGCCCTGAACGGTTAGGAGTTAAAGCGGCAGGTGTTGAACCTTCTGCGAATGCAAGGGGAGGTGCCGTGGGAATGTGTGATGGAGGAGTGGACTATATGTCACTGAGGGAGCGGTCGCTGCGGAATGCTGATGGGGAGGCGGGTGGGGGGGGGGTGGCAGGGGAGGGGCAAGGGGAAGATGTGAGGGGGTAATCCTTTTAATGCGGAACCTAATGGGGTGGCAAGTGAGGACAAAATGGACCCTATCATGGTTCTTGGAGGGAGAGGAAGAGGTGAAAGCAGGTGAAGTAAATGGTTGATCCCCGTTGAGTGCCCTGTCAACCACAGGTGGGGGAAACCTCGGTTAAGGCAAAATGCAGACGTATCAGACCACTGTTTTCAAAGGTGGCATCATTAGCACAGATGCAACAGAGGATGAGAAACTGGGAGAATGGGATGGAGTCCTTACAGGGAGTATGGGGAGCTGTAGCTGTGAGTTTTGTTTCCAATTTCGACCCCCCCCTCCTTCCCTTTGCATGGTTCCTCTCGGTGGTCAGCTTGTCACTGGAAATGGAGACGGAGAGGTCAAGGAAGGGTAGGCAAG
This sequence comes from Scyliorhinus torazame, assembly GCF_047496885.1. Lineage (NCBI taxonomy): Eukaryota > Metazoa > Chordata > Chondrichthyes > Carcharhiniformes > Scyliorhinidae > Scyliorhinus > Scyliorhinus torazame. The sequence goes on along the minus strand of NC_092709.1, from coordinate 216,666,605 downwards.
TGTGGGAGATGGACCATGTGAAGATGAGAGAGGGGAGGGAAATTGAAAGCAAAGTCATACATTTTTACAAGGCCAGATGAGAGCATGAAGTGGCACCGATACGGTAATTGATGTAACAGAAGGGGCAGTATGGTGGCGCAGTGGATAGCACTGCTGCCTCAAGGCGCCGAGGTCCAAAGTTCGATCCCGGCTCTGGGTCACTGTCCATGTGGATATTGCACATTCTCCAGGTTTGCACTGAGTGCTGAATTTAGTGCATTTGAGTGCTATAGTGAGAGTTTGGTGACTGAGGGAGTATAAGGTTTCATTTTTATCGAAAGTCTAGTCTTTCTTTTATTTAGTTAATTAACTTAAAAGTTGCTGTTTGGTTTAGAAGAAGGTGAATTTTCAATCAGCTTTAAACAAAGCTTCTACTTGTAGGCACTTGCAGCTGGAGCTTGTTAATTAGTTAATTGGATTAGGCCAGTTTTCAGAGGCTAGATTCACAGTATAAAAGTGACCCCGACAGTGCAGACTTTGTTTGCACTGAGTGCTGAATTTGGTGCATTTGAGTGCTATAGTGAGAGTTTGGTGACTGAGGGAGTGCTGAATTTGGTGCATTTGAGTGCTATAGTGAGAGTGTGGTGACTGAGGGAGTGCTGAATTTGGTGCATTTGAGTGCTATAGTGAGAGTTTGGTGACTGAGGGAGTTAGGTGAGGAGGGAGTAAGGTGCTCCTTTCACTTTGTTTCCTATATTTCCGCAAAGAGTGCGAAGAGAGCCAGTTTACAGAGAGTGCAGCTGACTGGGAGCAGAGTCGGAGGGCGGAGATCCAGTTGGTCCACAGGGCAGCTATATTCTGTAAGGTAAGAGGGGATGGAGGCTAGGCCAGTTGCATGCTCCTCCTGTAGGATGTGGGTGGTGAGGGATACCACCGGTGTCCCCGCTGACTATACTTGCGGGAAGTGCACCCAACTCCAGCTCCTCAAAGACCGTGTTGGGGAACTGGAGCTGAAGCTGGATGAACTTCGGATCATCCGGGAGGCAGAGGGGGTGATAGAGAAGAGTTACAGGGAGGTAACCACACCCAAGGTACAGGACAAGAATAGTTGGGTTACAGTCAGGGGGAAAAAAATAAACAGGCAGACAGTGCAGGGATCCCTCGTGGCCGTTCCCCTTCAAAACAAATATACCGTTTTGGATGCTGTTGGGGGGGATGACCTACAGGGGGAAGGCCCTAGCGGCCAGGTCTCTGGCACTGAGTCTGGCTCTGGGGCTCAGAAGGGAAGGGGGGAGAATAGAAAAGCAATAGTTGTAGGAGATTCAATGGTTAGGGGAATAGATAGGAGATTCTGTGGTCGCGAGCGAGACTCCTGGAAGGTATGTTGCCTCCCGGGTGCCAGGGCCAGGGATGTCTCGGATCGTGTCTTCAGGATCCTTAAGTGGGAGGGTGAGCAGCCAGAAGTCGTGGTGCACATTGGTACCAACGACGTAGGTAGGAAAAGGGGTGTGGAGGTAATAAACTAGTTCAGGGAGTTAGGCTGGAAGTTAAAAGCCAGGACAGACAGAGTTGTCATCTCTGGTTTGTTGCCGTGCCACGTGATAGCGAGGCTAGGAATAGGGAGAGAGTGCAGCTGAACACGTGGCTGCAGGAATGGTGTAGGAGGGAGGGCTTCAGGTATTTGGATAATTGGAGCGCATTCTGGGGAAGGTGGGGCCTGTACAAGCAGGACGGGTTGCATCTGAACCAGAGGGGCACCAATATCCTGGGAGGGAGGTTTTCTAGTACTCTTCGGGAGGGTTTAAATTAAGTTGGCAGGGGAATGGGAACCGGATTTGTAGTCCAGCAACTAAGGTAGCCGATATTCAGGACGCCAAAGCGTGTATTGAGGCAGTGGGGAAGGGAACACTGACACAGGAGAGTACTTGCAGGCACGGAGATGGGTTGAAGTGTGTATACTTCAACGCAAGAAGCATCAGGAATAAGGTGGGTGAACTTAAGGCATGGATCGGTACTTGGGACTACGATGTGGTGGCCATCACGGAAACTTGGATAGAAGAGGGGCAGAAATGGTTGTTGGAGGTTCCTGGTTATAGATGTTTCAATAAGATTAGGGAGGGTGGTAAAAGAGGTGGGGGGGTGGCATTGTTAATTAAAGATAGTATAACAGCTGCAGAAAGGCAGTTTGCGGAGTATCAGCCTACTGAGGTAGTATGGATTGAAGTCAGAAATAGGAAAGGAGCAGTCACCTTGTTAGGAGTTTTCTATAGGCCCCCCAATAGTAGCAGAGATGTGGAGGAACAGATTGGGAAACAGATTTTGGAAAGGTGCAGAAGTCACAGGGTAGTAGTCATGGGTGACTTTAACTTCCCAAACATTGAGTGGAAACTCTTTAGATCAAATAGTTTGGATGGGGTGGTATTTGTGCAGTGTGTCCAAGAAGCTTTTCTGACACCGTATGTAGATTGTCCGACCAGAGGAGGGGCAATATTGGCTTTAGTACTTGGTAATGAACCAGGGCAAGTGATAGATTTGTTAGTGGGGGAGCATTTTGGAGATAGTGACCACAATTCTGTGAGTTTCACTTTAGTAATGGAGAGGGATAGGTGCGTGCAACGGCAAGGTTTACAATTGGGGGAAGGGTAAATACGATGTTGTCAGACAAGAATTGAAGTGCATAAGTTGGGAACATAGGCTGTCAGGGAAGGACACAAGTGAAATGTGGAACTTGTTCAAGGAACAGGTACTACGTGTCCTTGATATGTATGTCCCTGTCAGGCAGGGAAGAGATGGTCGAGTGAGGGAACCATGGTTGACAAGAGAGGTTGCATGTCTTGTTAAGAGAAAAAGGAGACTTATGTAAGGCTGAGGAAACAAGGTTCAGGCAGGGCGTTGGAGGGATACAAGATAGCCAGGAGGGAACTGAAGAAAGGGATTAGGAGAGCTAAGAGAGGGCATGAACAATCTTTGGCGGGTAGGATCAAGGAAAACCCCAAGGCCTTTTACACATATGTGAGAAATATGAGAATGACTAGAGTGAGGGTAGGTCCGATCAAGGACAGTAGCGGGAGATTGTGTATTGAATCTGAAGAGATAGGAGAGGTCTTGAACGAGTACTTTTCTTCTGTATTTACAAATGAGAGGGGCCATATTGTTGGAGAGGACAGTGTGAAACAGACTGGTAAGCTCGAGGAAATACTTGTTAGAAAGGAAGAGGTGTTGGGCATTTTGAAAAACTTGAGGATAGACAAGTCCCCCGGGCCTGACGGGATATATCCAAGGATTCTATGGGAAGCAAGAGATAAAATGGCAGAGCCGTTGGCAATGATCTTTTCGTCCTCACTGTCAACAGGGGTGGTACCAGGGGATTGGAGAGTGGCGAATGTCGTGCCCCTGTTCAATAAAGGGACTAGGGATAACCCTGGGAATTACAGGCCAGCTAGTCTTACTTCGGTGGTAGGCAAAGTCATGGAAAGGGTACTGAAGGATAGGATTTCTGAGCATCTGGAAAGACACTGCTTGATTAGGGATAGTCAACACGGATTTGTGAGGGGTAGGTCTTGCCTTACAAGTCTTATTGAATTCTTTGAGGAGGTGACCAAGCATGTGGATGAAGGTAAAGCAGTGGATGTAGTGTACATGGATTTTAGTAAGGCATTTGATAAGGTTCCCCATGGTAGGCTTCTTCAGAAAGCAAGGAGACATAGGATAGTGGGAAATTTGGCCAGTTGGATAACGAACTGGCTAACCGATAGAAGTCAGAGAGTGATGGTGGATGGCAAATATTCAGCCTGGATCCCAGTTACCAGTGGCGTACTGCAGGGATCAGTTCTGGGTCCTCTGCTGTTTGTGATTTTCATTAATGACTTGGATGAGGGAGTTGAAGGGTGGGTCAGTAAATTTGCAGACGATACGAAGATTGGTGGAGTTGTGGATAGTGAGGAGGGCTGTTGTCGGCTGCAAAGAGACATAGATAGGATGCCGAGCTGGGTTGAGAAGTGGCAGATGGAGTTTAACCCTGAAAAGTGTGAGGTTGTCCATTTTGGAAGGACAAATATGAATGCGGGATACAGGGTTAACGGTAGAGTTCTTGGCAATGTGGAGGAGCAGAGAGACCTTGGGGTCTATGTTCATACATCTTTGAAAGTTGCCACTCAAGTGGATAGAGCTGTGAAGAAGGCCTATGGTGTGCTAGCGTTCATTAACAGAGGGATTGAATTTAAGAGCCGTGAGGTGATGATGCAGCTGTACAAAACTTTGGTAAGGCCATATTTGGAGTACTGTGTACAGTTCTGGTCGCCTCATTTTAGGAAGGATGGGGAAGCTTTGGAAAAGGTGCAAAGAAGATTTACCAGGATGTTACCTGGAATGGAGAGTAGGTCTTACGAGGAAAGGTTGAGGGTGCTCGGCCTTTTCTCATTAGAACGGAGAAGGATGAGGGGCGACTTGATAGAGGTTTATAAGATGATCAGAGGAATAGATAGAGTAGACAGTCAGAGACTTTTTCCCCGGGTGGAACACACCATTACAAGGGGACATAAATTTAAGGTGAAAGGTGGAAGATATAGGAGGGATGTCAGAGGTAGGTTCTTTACCCAGAGAGTAGTGGGGGCATGGAATGCACTGCCTGTGGAAGTAGTTGAGTCGGAAACATTAGGGACCTTCCAGCAGCTATTGGATAGGTACATGGATTATGGTAAAATGATATAGTGTAGATTTATTTGTTCTTAAGGGCAGCACGGTAGCATTGTGGATAGCACAATTGCTTCACAGCTCCAGGGTCCCAGGTTCGATTCCGGCTTGGGTCACTGTCTGTGCGGAGTCTGCACATCCTCCCCGTGTCTGCGTGGGTTTCCTCCGGGTGCTCCGGTTTCCTCCCACAGTCCAAAGATGTGCAGGTTAGGTGGATTGGCCATGATAAATTGCCCTTAGTGTCCAAAATTGCCCTTAGTGTTGGGTGGAGGTGTTGACTTTGGGTAGGGTGCTCTTTCCAAGAGCCGGTGCAGACTCAATGGGCCGAATGGCCTCCTTCTGCACTGTAAATTCAATGATAATCTATGATTAATCAAGGACAAAGGTTCGGCACAACATCGTGGGCCGAAGGGCCTGTTCTGTGCTGTATTTTTCTATGTTCTCCACGTGTTTGCGTGGGTTTCGCCCCCACAGCCCAAAGATGGTCAGGGCAGGTGGATTGGCCATGCTAAATTGCCCCTTATTTGGAAAAAATGAATTGGGCCCTCTAAATTTATTTTAAAAGATAAAAAATTGATGTAACAGGAAAATAGTTATGGGAGCAGGCCTGCATAGGACTGGAACAAGAGTGTTCCACTTAACCCACAAAAAGACAAGCATAACTGGGGCACATTTGGGTACACATAGCCATACCTTTTATTTGCAGGAAGTGAGACCTAAAGGACAACTGATAGTGATAGAACAAGTTCAGCCAGGTGGAGGAGAGTGGTGGTGGGCTGAGATTGTTCGGGCCACTGATCAAGAAAGAGGTGGAGAGCTCTCAGACTATCCTGGAGGGGAATGGAGGTGTAGAGGGATTGGATATCCATATTGAATGAGAGGCAGTTTGGGCCAGAGAACTGGAAATTGTTGATATGACATAGGGCACAGATGAATCATGAATGTAGGTGGGAAGAGCCGGGACAAGAGGAAAGAGGATGGAGTCAAGATGGGAAAAAATGAGTTTTGTGGGGCAGGAGTAGGCTGATATGATGGTTCTACCAGGGCAGCCCTGTTTGTGGACTTTGGGAAGGAGGTAGAAGCGGGCTGTGTGGGGTTGGGGGTCTATAAGGTTGGAAGATGTGGTGGTAAGATCACCAGAGGCGATGAGATCAGTGACTGTTCTCGAAAAAGTGGGCGTGATTTAATGGCCCGTCATGCCTGACCTAGTGATGTGATGAGGCCGTTGAATCTCGCGAGAGGTCACTGGGCGTGATCCAGATTAACATATTTAATGGAAAATTTAAATATGTCTGCAGCGTATTCTCCCGGGGCCCGGGAACTAACGGCTGAGCCTGGGAGACCTCACCATGGCGCCGTTAAACATTGGTTCACAAACGGGGACCAGGCATAACGGCACCTGGAGGGAGTGTGGGGTGGGGGGGGCATCCAGACCATTGAAGACCCTGGGATGGTCAGATTCTGGTCAGCGTGGTACCCTTGCACTCCTGCTGACATCTTGGCACTGCTACCTGGGCACTCTGGCACTGCCAATCTGGCACTGCCTGGTTGCCCGTGCCAGGGATCGGTCCCAGGGGTGCCATTCCCTTAAGAGGTGGGGTGAGGGGGTGCTCGAGGACCCCGTGAGAAGTAAGTTGGATGCAGTGGGGAAGTCAGAAGGCCACTATGAGGGATTGAGGGGAGTCGAAAGATTGGCATGGCATTTAAAAATGGCGTCACGATCCGCAAATACTCTTCCTGCACTGATGAATTAAGCTTGTCAGTGCAGGAAATGATTGTAAGTGTGGCCTTGGTGAGGCGTTCCTAGCCGAGACCAAGACAAATGGCAAAGTGCCGTTAATTACCGGTGTCTTTTTTAAACGTGTCCAAAAACGGGATGTTGTTTCTGTCCCATTAAATCGCACCCACTGTCTTGATGTTCGGTGGTGGGTCCATGGTCATGGGAGGTAGGAGGAAGTGTCTCAGAGTTGGAGTAGTAAATTGATAAACCCGGAAGTAATAACAGTAACTTCAGTTTTCAGGGAGAGATGAAGGGATCAATTATAATTTTGGGCAAAATGCCTGTGTCAGTTGTACAAAATCCTTGCTGAGAGCCCCATGTCATTCTTGGGGCCAAGCCTTATTTCAGAATTGATGACGAGCTACAACTGGCATTGTCCCAATTGTGGCACACACAGGCAGTTTGTCAGTTGAGAGAAGCAGGTCATGAATTCTGGGTGCTCCAGCCTGGAAATAAGCCAGAAATCCTATCCGCTGTGGAAGACAGGCAAGCCAGTGGTGGTTGAAATACATTTGTGGAGCCACGAGGAGAATTCTGACTCAACAAAGAACAAAGAAATGTACAGCACAGGAACAGGCCCTTCGTCCTCCAAGCCCGTGCCGACCATGCTGCCCGTCTAAACTACAATCTTCTACACTTCCTGGGTCCGTATCCCTCTATTCCCATCCTATTCATATATTTGTCAAGATGCCCCTTAAATGTCACTATCGTCCCTGCTTCCACCACGTCCTCCGGCAGCGAGTTCCAGGCACCCACTACCCTCTGTGTAAAAAACTTGCCTCGTACATCTACTCTAAACCTTGCCCCTCTCACCTTAAACCTATGCCCCCTAGTAATTGACCCCTCTACCCCGGGGAAAAGCCTCTGAGTATCCACTCTGTCTATGCCCCTCATAATTTTGTAGACCTCTATCAGGTCGCCCCTCGACCTCCTTCGTTCCAGTGAGAACAAACCAAATTTATTCAACCGCTCCTCATAGCTAATGCACTCCATACCAGGCAACATTCTGGTAAATCTCTTCTGCACCCTCTCTAAAGCCTCCACATCCTTCTGGTAGTGTGGCAACCAGAATTGAACACTATATTCCAAGTGTGGCCTAACTAAGGTTCTATACAGCTGCAACATGAGTTGCCAATTCTTATACTCAATGCCCCGGCCAATGAAGGCAAGCATGCCGTATGCCTTCTTGACTATCTTCTCCACCTGTGTTGCCCCTTTCAGTGACCTGTGGACCTGTACTCCTAGATCTCTTTGACTTTCAATACTCTTGAGGGTTCTACCATTCACTGTATATTCCCTACCTGCATTAGACCTTCCAAAATGCATCACCTCACATTTGTCCGGATTAAACTCCATCTCCCATCTATCCGCCCAAGTCTCCAAACAATCTAAATCCTGCTGTATCCTCTGACAGTCCTCATCGCTATCCACACTTCCACCAACCTTTGTGTCGTCTGCAAACTTACTAATCAGACCAGTTACATTTTCCTCTAAATCATTTATATATACTACAAACAGCAAAGGTCCCAGCACTGATCCCTGTGGAACACCACTGGTCACAGCCCTCCAATTAGAAAAGCATCCTTCCATTGCGACTCTCTGCCTTCTATGACCTAGCCAGTTCTGTATCCACCTTGCCAGCTCACCCCGATCCCGTGTGATTTCACCTTTTGTACTAGTCTACCATGAGGGACCTTGTCAAAGGCCTTACTGAAGTCCATATAGACAACATCCACTGCCCTACCTACATCAATCATCTTAGTGACCTCCTCGAAAAACTCTATCAAGTTAGTGAGACACGACCTCCCCTTCACAAAACCATGCTGCCTCTCACTAATACGTCCATTTGCTTCCAAATGGGAGTAGATCCTGTCTCGAAGAATTCTCTCTAGTAATTTCCCTACCACTGACGTAAGGCTCACCGGCCTGTAGTTCCCTGGATTATCCTTGCTACCCTTCTTAAACAGAGGAACAGCATTGGCTATTCTCCAGTCCTCCGGGACATCACCCGAAGACAGTGAGGATCCAAAGATTTCTGTCAAGGCCTCAGCAATTTCCTGTCCAGCCTCCTTCAGTATTCTGGGGTAGATCCCATCAGGCCCTAGGGACTTATCTACCTTAATATGTTTTAAGACACCCAACACCTTGTCTTTTTGGATCTCAATGTGACCCAGGCTATCTACACACCCTTCTCCAGACTCAACATCTACCAATTTCTTCTCTTTGGTGAATACTGATGCAAAGGATTCATTTAGTACCTCACCCATTTCCTCTGGCTCCACACATAGATTCCCTTGCCTATCCTTCAGTGGGCCAACCCTTTCCCTGGCTACCCTCTTGCTTTTTATGTACGTGTAAAAAGCCTTGGGATTTTCCTTAACCCTATTTGCCAATGACTTTTCGTGACCCCTTCTAGCCCTCCTGACTCCTTGCTTAAGTTCCTTCCTACTTTCCTTATCTTCCACACAGGCTTCGTCTGTTCCAAGCCTTTTAGCCCTGACAAATGCCTCCTTTTTCTTTTTGACGAGGCCTACAATATCTCTCGTTATCCAAGGTTCCCGAAAATTGCCGTATTTATCCTTCTTCCTCACAGGAACATGCCGGTCCTGAATTCCTTTCAACTGACACTTGAAAGCCTCCCACATGTCAGATGTTGATTTGCCCTCAAACATCTGCCCCCAATCTATGTTCTTCAGTTCCTGCCTAATATTGTTATAATTAGCCTTCCCCCAATTTAGCACATTCATCCTAGGACCACTCTTATCCTTGTCCACCAGCACTTTAAAACGTACTGAATTGTGGTCACTGTTCCCGAAATGCTCCCCTGCTGAAACATCTACCACCTGGCCAGGCTCATTCCCCAATACCAGGTCCAGTACCACCCCTTCCCTAGTTGGACTGTCTACATATTGTTTTAAGAAGCCCTCCTGGATGCTCCTTACAAACTCCGCCCCGTCTAAGCCCCTGGCACTAAGTGAGTCCCAGTCAATATTGGGGAAGTTGAAGTCTCCCATCACCACAACCCTGTTGTTTTTACTCTTTTCCAAAATCTGTCTACCTATCTGCTCCTCTATCTCCCGCTGGCTGTTGGGAGGCCTGTAGTAAGCCCCCAACATTGTGACTGCACCCTTCTTATTCCTGATCTCTACCCATATAGCCTCACTGCCCTCTGAGGTGTCCTCCCGCAGTACAGCTGTGATATTCTCCCGAACCAGTAGCGCAACTCCGCCACCCCTTTTACATCCCCCTCTATCCCGCCTGAAACATCTAAATCCTGGAACGTTTAGCTGCCAATCCTGCCCTTCCCTCAACCAGGTCTCTGTAATGGCAACAACATCATAGTTCCAAGTACTAATCCAAGCTCTAAGTTCATCTGCCTTACCCGTAATACTTCTTGCATTAAAACATATGCACTTCAGGCCACCAGACCCGCTGTGTTCAGCAACTTCTCCCTGTCTGCTCTGCCTCAGAGCCACACTGTCCCTATTCCCTAGTTCTCCCTCAATGCTCACACCTTCTGACCTATTGCTCCCGTGCCCACCCCCCTGCCATACTAGTTTAAACCCTCCCGTGTGACACTAGCAAACCTCGCGGCCAGGATATTTATGCCTCTCCATTTTAAATGCAACCCGTCCTTCTTATATAGATCACACCTGCCCCGGAAGAGCTCCCAGTGGTCCAGATAACGGAAACCCTCCCTCCTACACCAGCTGTTTAGCCACGTGTTTAGCTGCTCTATCTTCCTATTTCTAGCCTCACTGGCACGTGGCACAGGGAGTAATCCCGAGATTACAACCCTAGAGGTCCTGTCTTTTAACTTTCTGCCTAGCTCCCTGAACTCCTGCTGCAGGACCTCATGTCCCTTCCTGCCTATGTCGTTAGTACCAATATGTACAACGACCTCTGCCTGTTTGCCCTCCCCCTTCAGGATGCCCTCTACCCGTTCGGAGACATCCTGGACCCTGGCACCAGGGAGGCAACATACCATCCTGGAGTCTCTTTGATGTCCACAGAAGCGCCTATCTGTGCCCCTGACTATAGAGTCCCCTATTACTATTGCTCTTCTGCGCTTTGACCCTCCCTTCTGAACATCAGAGTCAACCGTGGTGCCACTGCTCTGGCTGCTGCTGTTTGGCTTCACAAAAATCTTAATACCAAGCACCATTTCCCCACTTTCCTTCGCTACAGAAAACATACTTTTTCCAGAAAGGTTTTGTAAGGACCACTGGTTGGGCTGTTTGACGCCTAGTACCAATGGGTGGTGTGAACGTATTTTGTCCATTAGTCAAAATTGTAAAAGGCTCCTATGTACATCATTTGAGAATTAGGGCCGGGATAATGGGGCTATGTCCCCACGCCCGCCAGAAAATGGACGCGAATCACTCCGGACTTTTTTCTAAAAAGTGATTCTCCATTTTTAAGGGATCTAGCAGGGCCCTGGCATGTGCGGCGCGGCTCCTGCTGCCGATACGGGGCCTGCACTAGGGCAGCGGACCCACACAGCGGGCCAGCGCAGAAAAAGGTAGGCCCCCCCCAAATCATGCGTGCCCGCCGATCGGTGGCCCTGTGGGCCTGGCCGTTGTGGAGGTCCCCCCCCGGAGACTGATCCCCCCCGCCCCCCACACTAGGACGGCCACCGCAGCCGCGACACCGAGCTCCCGCCGGGTGGAACCATACGAGAATCACGCCGACGGGAACTCAGCCGGTCGACCGCGGAGAATCGCCGCGGAGGCCTTTCAACGGCCCCCAACCGGCGCCGTGTCGAACGCGTGTGCGTGTCTGGCGGCAATTTCCGGTCACCGGAGAATCGCGTGAAGGTGTTGCGGGTCCGACGCCCCATTTTCCACCCCCGCGCCGGGCGCGATTGCGGCACGGGTGCTCAGAGAATTCCGGCCTAGGTATCTCGTGGGAACTGCTCATGCAGAGTCCCCTGGGAGAAAAGCAATAGTGGTATGTGAGTGAGAAGTATATGCTGATGATTGTATGGCACTGCTTCCCTGTTCTCACTGGACAGTGGAGTTATAATAGACCAAGGGAAATAATAGTTGTTCACTTCTAACTTTCCATCAGCAAAATGTCACCGTAGATGCTGTCAGCAATACTGGGCAGGACACAAAGTTCCATAGCGAGCACGTTTAGCTGCACGTTTCCCGGCGCTTGCAGCATTGAGAAAGAAACACAATGCTGTAAACCGCCACTCACGTTAGATAGGGGTCTCAGCGGGGAACGCGCGGATGAGGCTGTGCATAGTCCCATTTTGTGCACTGAGGAGCTCTACTGGCTGGAATTCCTCAGTGTAGCGAGAGATGGCATCCTGATCTCTGGAGCCCCCGAAGTGACCTCCGACCCCCCCCCCCAAGCCCCAGTGTCTCGCTTTAATGTGCAGATTTGCTAAAATATGATCCTACCCACAATGGGTGGGATTTACATTGCAATGTCTCACGAGATCGCGGTAGGTCTTGTAAGATGTTGCGAGCTGGGTAGATCCCGGGAGCGGGGTCTCCCTGCTCTTATTGGCCATGCTGTGCTGCTTTATGGGCGCAATGTGGCCATAAAGTGTGTACTTTTTCACTGTTTTGGGGCATAGAATTTCTTTGTTTAAAAAAAAATCAAATCTAGGGCCCTTTAGATTGGAATCAAATGTTCAATTAAATACTTGATTTTTGGATGTTGTGTAAATTTATGTTTCAAAGGTGCAAGCAACATCCATGTAATTCTGTGTTCTGAATCTGGACTGCACTATTTAATGTAAGATAAAAGCAAATTACTGCGGATGCTGGAATCTGAAACCAAAGAGAAAATGCTGGGAAATCTCAGCAGGTCTGGCAGCATCTGTAGGGAGAGAAAAGAGCTAACATTTTGAGTCCAGATGACCCTCTGTCAATGCTTATTTAATGTAAGCATTTTGTGTTGGGCATGAGACAGCTAACCTCTATACACCTCTAATAATATGATCTGCAAGTTGAAGTGGTTAATTTAAAAGATTGTATGTCACTTTAATACAGGAATATCAATGACATCTGATGATTTGTAGAATTATTTTAGCAGGTTTGAAGCACTTATTCCTAAATAGTGTTATAATTTTCTATCAAATATTGCCAATTATTTGAAATAAAAATAGAAAATGCTGCATAAACTCAGGCCTGCAGCATCTGTGAAAAGAAACAAAGTTAACGGACGGAATCTTGCACTCCACTGGCTGCACAGCCGAGTTCTCTCTCCAGATTTTAGCACTCTGCACAAAATATCTGTAGGCGCGATCTTTGCCGTCTTGCTGGTGGGGTGGGGCCTATAGAGCCAGCAATGCCAGCTCCACAGAGATTAGGGAGCATCCCGATCTGCGCTTAAATCCACCGACCCCCCTTATGGATACTGGAAACACCCCCACTTGCACCAGGCAGCCCCAGCCATCCCACACAGATATGGGGAACCACCCCCATCCCCTATCCCCCACACAAGCACCGGGCAACTCTTTTTTTTGTCCCCCTTCCCTCCAGTGGAGCTCCCCAGAGGTGCTGTCACCTGGCTGTGCCAGGACACTGCCCTGGCATTTCCCCCTCCCCCTGGGGACTACACTTATCTTTGCACCCCCAACGGGTTCCCATTAACTGCTTCACGTTTTTCAAAAGCAGCTGTAAACCTCATCAGTGTGACAACACATTGGTGAGTGTGGGGGGAACATATGGCAGGAAAGCGCGCTAATTATTTAACATGTATTAAAATGCATTTCTATCGCCAGCGAGGAGTGGAGAAAATCAGAATATGAGATCTTGCAAGATCTCGTTTCTGATTCTTGCGTGACTTTGTGCCCTCATCGCCATTTGCGCTCACAATTAAAGCGGGTGCAAAATCGCCTCCAACATTTTGAGTCCGTGCGAATCCTCTGGATTTCCAGCATTAATTTGCTTTTATTGACAATTATTTGATTACATTGTGTCACGATAGTAGCAGCAACTGCTTAACTTCTGTTCATTATTTAGTTATTTTCTCTATCACAGGTTTGCGATACTTACCCTGCAGAGTTGTACGTACCAAAATCAGCCTCTACACCAGTTATAGTTGGCAGCTCGAAATTCAGGAGCAGAGGTCGCTTTCCTGTTCTCTGTTATTTCTGCCAGGATAACAATGTATGTACAATTTCTCAAACATTGCATTTAAAAAATCCAAATTCTAGTCTTTTGTTCAAATTATTTTCACTCTACCTTATATACTGGAAATCTCTTTGATAGTATTGAAAATCTTAACATATTTGTGGATAAGTGTGAAGCAATATTTTGGGAGGAAAACCAAGGATGGGGAATATGTGCTTGAGATGCTGAATGGCGTGCTGAAAGGAGAGATTTAGGAATTCAAAAATTTAAGTGCAAGTAGACAAAGTATTAATTGAGTTTTGTAAATAAATCCCTAGAATACAAGTGAAAAGGAATAATAAAATTTCACATGATACTGAATACATCTCAGTCAGAGCTTTAGATGCCTGTAAATGAAAGAATATTAAAGATTTAGAGAACATACAGCACGGATCCTCTAGAATGATAAAATGCATAAAGACTTCCTTGGGATTATTTCTACCAGAGCACGGAAAGCTGAAAGTAGACTTAATAATGGTGTTTAAAATTATAAAGGGTAAGAAGACTATTTCCTGTGTTCGGGGAGACGGGGACATCATATTAAAATTATCATTGTATCTTCATGTAGAAATATTTTGGAGCAAGATATGCTTTGTTTTGATTGTTACAGAAACCTTTGGAGTTCTTTAAAGAGTAAATTGGGTAAATATTAAAGTTAGAGACAGATATATTTAGTATGAGAAGTATCTCATCAGTGACAGTGGACAGTGGAATTAGTTTTGGGTTGCTGTAGGTACAAAAGGCTAAATTACATCCTATGGTTTTGTATAACTGGGAAAGAGACCAGAGGTGTTACAATTTGATATGCATGGCTGCTTTTTCAGATCAACATATGCAACTGATTGGAAGTTGTATGCATGCCCCTTTTGGATTTTTGCTTTTCCTACAAGTTATTTGCAGCTCTTACTTTAGTTTGCATTCCCGGAGTAAAGATGTCCTGTTTCTAGGTCATTGCCAAGGCAATTTTTGAACTGTCCATTGAAATATGTACAAGAACATATATTGTAGTGCTTCTTCTTCTTCCCTCCCCATGTTTTGGAAAACACTTTGGTCTCTACGGGATGGTTTATATGGTTTATGTGTACAAACCCTAAAGTCAGATATAGGTCCTGGTCATTTCAGAGATGGTTTGTACAGATATAGAAATTAAGTTTATTTGGAATTTGGGCTAAGATAAAAGATCTTGAGGAGAAGAATGTGGCGATTTGTTGTGAAGCAAATTCCTCTGATTTCTGTGTTCTTCCAGGGTGCTATTTGTAGAAGCAGCCAGCCTTTGTCAGGTTTCAGTGCTCGGTGCCTTGAGGATGAACAGATGCTTCAGGCCATCAGGATGTCAAATCCAGGAAGTGATTTCTTGTATGTTGTTGATACCCGGCCAAAGGTAAACAGCCATTACTGCCACAGCAATGGAATCCATTATTGGGGCAGCACGGTGGCTCAGTGGGTTAGCCCTGTTGCCTCACGGCGCCGAGGCCCCAGGTTCGATCCCGGCTCTGAGTCACTGTCAGTGTGGAGTTTGCGCATTCTCCCCGTGTTTGCATGGGTTTCGCCTCCACAATCCAAAGATGTGCAAGGTAGGTGAATTGGCCACGCTAAATTGCCATGTAATTGGAAAAAATGTATTGGGTACTCTACATTTTTAAAAAAATGGAATCCATTATTAATTGTGTGCTACAATATTTTCCTGCTATAATTCAGCTGGTTAAAGCAATAAGTACTAAATGTTGCAGACCAAGAACGTCCAAATATGTTCCTCGCCTTGTGCTGTGCTGAGTTATGTGATCTCCAATGAGTGGTGGTCTTGGCTTTGCAATTAACCTTATCTCTTCTGAGTGAGAAGGAAAAAATGGTTAAGGTTGTCAGGATCACTACCAAGTGCACATGCCAATATGGCTTTATATCACCCTGGCTGGATATTGCCAACATCTACTGAGCCTGTTTGGAAAGCTCGATCAGACTATTTGTTAAAGTATCATTGAACATCTCCAAGAATAAACTCGATCATCTTATAAGTAACTGATTATTAGAAAGAGGAAATGTAAATTCAAAATTGCTTACTTTTTCAATAGGAATCTATAAATAACTCATAAGCCTGCACTTTTGCAGCAACACAAAAACTATTTCAGCAATATTTAATTGATCCTAATCTAAACATTTCCAGAATGTACATTTTCAAACCTATTTTTAGCTATGTGGAAATAAATAAACCAAAAAGTTCAATGTTTTCCTAGCAGGGAGGCAGCAGAGTTTGTAATATCAAGTGTTTAATAATTTGAACTACATGTCAAAGGAAAATAATGGACCAGACAAATTGTAAGCTGCGAATTAATTAACTGCTTTGGTGATTATATATTCTGATTATATATTTATATTGGTATGAATAATTGTGATCCAGCCGGTTCTCATGTAGTTGAAAGAATGTAATAATAATAATCACTTATTGTCTCAAGTAGGCTTCAGTGAAGTTCCTGTGAAAAGCCCCTAGTCGCCACATTCCGGCACCTGTTCAGGGAGGCTGGTACGGGAATTGAACCCGCGCTGCTGCCTTGTTCTGCATTACAAGCCAGCTGTTCAGCCCACTGTGCTAAACAGCCCCATGTGCATTGATAGAGCATCGTTCACATCCCCATATGTTCCAAAGTGCTTCACAGATGTGGCCAAGATGCAGAGAAATAAATGGTCAATTAAAGTGTTTTAATAATATTGGCTAAGTGGGAAACATTGGTGAGGGTTCTGGCCCTTGGTTTAGCATTGTACCTGAAAGAAGCCCCCTCTGAATGTGCAGTAATATACTCCCACTGGATTGAAATGGCATCTTACATTATGTGCTTGGCTTTGAAATGGGGTTTGAGCTTACAGCTTTGTGAATTGAGGTGAAAGTGCTGCCAATGAGCCATGGCTGACATTTGAGTTGCTCAATGTATTGCATAATATGGTTAATAAGACAGACATTGATACTAGATGCAGATATTATTGTAGTTGGTGTTAGCTGTTGCAGTGCAGAATAAGTAGATAGGTGAGGCAAGAGATTCTTTGAGATAATTGGCGGATTTGCGCCTAGTAAAGTTTGAGCAAAATATATTTTTTAAACATGTCTTTGGATTTTTCAAATGCTATTGGTGTTGCAGACCATTCCCACAGGCCCCAGTGATGGCATCCTGCTGCTTCCACACATCAATAGGCAGTCATTTATGCTGAGTTCCAGCTTGAGTCTGCATATTTAAAAGAGGCCAGAAGTCAAAGAGAGAAATTTGTCTTGAGATGTAGCACAAACAGGCGGTATTGAACAGGTCACCTGTTATACGCCTGACCCAAATTGACTTCAATATGTATAGCTAGCTAGCAGGGTGTGGAATGGATGGCCAATACAATAGCATCTGACCAACTAGAATTTTTATCTCAAAATCATCCTGTACCTCAGCAAATTTCTCATTCGCCCACGCCCCCTCCGCTTTATACACTGACCCAGTCCTAATTAACAGTGAGGTCACTGGTGTCCTCGATCCAGTTTATTGGTTTGCCGCCACATTAAGTGCACAGGATTTTTATTTGACTTGCCCTGATGGCCCATTTAAACTTGAATTTTCTGATTATGGTCACCATTTTTAAAAGAGGAAGTTGACTGGAAAAAGATTTATATTTGCTCACATCTGATTTCATTTGATTTGTCAACATTAATCTGGGAACAAAATTGGTCTCAAAGCTCAGAAGACTATGCAACAGTGATACTGCTACCAAGGGGTGTAAGATTGAAACTGTGGGGCTGGATTCTCTGCCGGCGGGATGCTCCGTTTTGTCGGCAGCCCAGGGGTTTCCTGACGGCGTGGGACTGCCCCACAATAGGAAACCCCATTGACCAGTCGGCGTAACGGAGCATCCCACTGGCGGGGTGAAACAGAAATGTGGCGGGCAGAGAATACAGCCCCTGCTGGTCTTATGATGTATAAATTAAACAAGTCCTAAATACAAAATGCAATTCGTATGTGATTTTACTTCAGACTATTTTAAACTCTTCACTTGTATTTTTTCCAGTTAAATGCAATGGCAAACCGAGCAGCAGGAAAAGGTTATGAAAATGAAGACAACTATTCAAACATCAAGTTCCATTTCATAGGGATAGAAAATATCCATGTGATGAGAAATAGTTTGCAAAAACTGCTGGATGGTAAATATTTGTTGTGTGTATAAATATATACTTACTTGATAAACCATGTTGAGGGGGAAAAACATCAGTTAAGGTTCCATGTCTTGATCACAGAATCCTACTGGAAAAGATACCCAATGGATCATTGATAAAAGCCAAGGTTGTACTTGGCTGTGATACTCTCTAGGTAAAATAGCCTGTAGCCAATCACTAACTATGCTGATATATGGGGAAGTCACCTGAGCTAGAAGGGTGACACTTGTGGGATTCTATCCCAGTAGATCAATGGACAGAGCTGGAACTTTGGTGGTGGCATTAAACAAGTGTTAGCATTTGCCTGCCCATTTATACTTTCCCCCTCAGCCTTTATACATCCTCCCTCTGTCTGTTATGCATTTCACCTGCTGCTTTACACACATGTCTCAGTCAAATTGCTTGGGTGGAATATAGAGCTAGTACTATCCTATTTTACAGCCACAGATAAGAGTCTAACGATGTTAGGGTTCTGAAGGTTAAAATGTTCAACATCAAAAGCACGCTCTGTTGATGAATTAGTGCCTTTATGCTGGAGCACAAATTTGTATCCTGCGATTTCTTTACTGGATAAATTCTTCAATTTGACTGTATGAAATCCACAGAAAATACTACTTAGAGGGAAGTTGTATTCCTGAAAGTAAGTAGAAGTAAATTGCTCTGTGGCATTGGCGTGTATCTCCCATGTTCTGTTGCGAACAGTATTGATGAAGGCTTGGACAGGTTGGTTAGTTATCTTGAAGGTCTAATGTATGTCTGGACATTGATATTGGCTAGTGCCAACCATTGTTCTTTTCCAGTTAAAGGATGGCCTTATGGAGAAGGAAAGTCAGCAGAGCTGGGAGAGTTCTTGGGCGGGATTCTCCGACCCCCCTCCGGTTTCGAGAATGGCCAGGGGTCGGCATGAATCCCGCCCCCGCCGGTTGCCGAATTCTCCGGCGCTGGGGATTTGGCGGGGCGGGTATCGTGCCATGCCGGTCGGTGGCCGCTGGCAGCGGCCCCCCCCCCGGCGATTCTCCGGCCCGCGATGGGCCAAGTGGCTGCCTGTTTTTTGCCAGTCCTGTCGGTGTAAATTGGAGTAGGTCCTTACCAGCGGGACCTGGCGCCGCGGGCGGCCTCTGGGGTTCTTGGAGGGGCGCGGGGGGATCTGGCCCCGGGAGGTGCCCCCACGGTGGCCTGGCCCGCGATCGGGGCCCACTGCTCCGCGGGCGGGCCTGTGCCGTGGGGGCACTCTATTCTTCCGCACCGGCGGCTCATAGAAATTACAGTGCAGAAGGAGGCCATTCGGCCCATCGAGTCTGCACTGGCTCTTTGAAAGAGCAACCAACCCAAGCCCACACCTCCACCCCATCCCAGTAACCCCACCCAACACTAAGGGCAATTTTGGACACTAAGGGCAATTTAGCATGGCCAATCCACCTAACCCGCACATCTTTGGACTGTGGGAGGAAACCGGAGCACCCAGAGGAAACCCACGCACACCATGTCAGATATGCGTGGGAGGGGGTACACATGTTCCAGTTGATGGTCTGACTGTAGTCAATGACCATCCTGTGCTTCTCCCCAGTCTTCACCACCACTACTTGAGCTCAGCAGGGGCTGTTGCTGGCCTCAATGATCCCCTCCCGCAGAAACCGTTGGACCTCCGACTTGATGAAGGTCCTGTCCTGGGCACTGTACCTTCTGCTCCTAGTGGCAACGGGTTTGCAGTCCGGGGTGAGGTTCGCAAACAGTGAAGGTGGATCGACCTTGAGGGTCGTGAGACCGCAGACAGTGAGGGGGGGGGGGGGCAGGGGCCCGCCGAATTTTAAAGTAAGGCTTTGGAGATGGCATTGAAAATCCAGGCTGGGCAACAGGGCAGTGCAGAGGTGGGGGAGGACATAGAGCCTGAAGTTGCTGAACTCTATGCCCTGGACGGTGAGGGTTGCGATACAGTACCCCAGATTTCAACGGAATGGGATCCGGAGGCCAGGGAGATTTTCTGGGTGACAGGGTGTACCGGAGGGAGCAGCGTCTTACCGTAGTGGGGTGGATGAAACTCTCTGTGCTCCCGGAGTCAAAGAAGCAGGTTGTCTCGTGCCCATTGATCTGCACCATCATCGTAACGGTCGCGAGGTTGCGGGGCCGAGACTGGTCCAGGGTGATGGAGGCGAGCTGCGGAAAATGTTGGGAGGTCCCGGGCTGATCAGCGGTGGCGGAGGTAGCAGTAGGCGCCGAACGGACAGACGAGCTGGTGTCCTGAGGCGCGGTCTAAAATGGCGGCAAAGATGGTTTAGCCCACGGGCCGCACGTGGCTTGCGGAGGAGAAGATGGCGGTGCCCCTGGGTCACACGTGGGGAGTGTAGAAATGCCGGGCCTGGAAACAGCGGTGATCGACCGGGCCTGACAAACAGAAACAAAGTGTCCTTTCTTCCTACAGCCATTGCAGGCCGGGCAGCGCTGCCTTGGGTGTTTGCTTTGTCCACAAAAATAACACTTGGGGCCCCCCAGAGTTGGCTGGCTGCCGCGCGGCGCAGGCTTGCGGTGAGCTGGAGTCGGCAGCTGGTGGGGCCCACGATGCCCACGAGGGTGCCGCGTGGTCGGGGGTGTAGGACTCCAGGTTATGGGAGGCCACTTCTAGTGAATTTGCAAGCTGCCTAGTCTCCGCAAGATCGAGCTTACCCCCCTTCCAGTAGTCGCTGGCGAACGTACGTAGACTGTACGCCTGTGACATAAGCGTCTCTGATTAAAGGTTCGGTGTGTTGGACTGCCGAAACTGCCTGGCAGTCACAGTTCCTGCCGAGGATCTGTAGGGCCCGCAAGAAATCATCCAGAGTCTCCCTGGGGAGTTGCAGTCTCATGGCCAGGAGGTGCCTGCCGTACACTTGGTTCACCGGTTTAACGTAATGTCCCTTTAGGAGCGTCATCACTTCTGAGTAGGTGGGCGCATCGCGGATGAGGGGGAAAATTTCAGGGCTCCCCCGCGAGTAGAGGACTTGGAGCTTCTGTGAGTCCGAGGGTTCTTCAGTGGCTGCTCTGAGATAGCCTTCGAAGCAGGCTAGCCAGTGGTCGAAGGTAGTTGTTGGCTGCGTGAGGGCTCAGCTGCGGGCGATCAGGCATGATTAGGAGATCCATCTTTTAAAATCTTGTGCAATAAATTGATGTACCGTCAATTACCACGAGACGAGAATGGTGAAACAATCGAGGCTTTATTGCACAAGATGTTATGCCTCCCGCAGCTGGAACCAGAATGGAATCAGCGCAGGAGAGCATACACTTTTATATGGCAGAGCCAGCAGGCGGCGTATAAAGGTGTATGCTCTCCTGCAGTGCCGTAATACATACAATATACCACTAGTGGTGTCTACCACAGAGGGAGACTCCACCTAGTGAAGATTTGCTGCACTGGGATATGTGCCATGACTTTGTAACCTCCCGTAGCAGCTGGTAGGGGACTGATATCATTAATCTGCAGATTTGTCCTGGAGCCCTCTGCTGGTTGGATATGCCTTAGTTCTCCCTTGTGGGTATACCTGTTGGGATTGCTTAGTTTACAGACTATGCAGTTCTCAGCGTAATGCCGTATCTCTTTATCTATGTCTGGCCACCAGTACAATCCCTTAATTC
This sequence comes from Scyliorhinus torazame, assembly GCF_047496885.1. Taxonomy (NCBI): domain Eukaryota; kingdom Metazoa; phylum Chordata; class Chondrichthyes; order Carcharhiniformes; family Scyliorhinidae; genus Scyliorhinus; species Scyliorhinus torazame. The sequence goes on along the minus strand of NC_092709.1, from coordinate 216,645,241 downwards.
GTTCACTTGCGTTTCCTGTCCCTTGATAGCCCTAGACATCGAGGTGTTGATTAAAAAATGGTTGCAGTTCCCAGTCGGTGCCATGTATCGGCCATCTTCAAGAACTAGCCCATCCTTTATTGTAATTGTATCCCGCCACTTATCAAAGGAGGCGGGGCGTGCTCCTTCCTGAATCTGTTTCAGGTCCTGGTTGCTGCTCTGAACTTGTTTTAGGTCTTGGACCTTTGTCTGGCTTACAGTCATGGCATTGATCCTTTTGGTATGGGGGGGAAGTTGCTATTGGTCTCCCTCCCAGGCACCCTGCTTGACCAATTCATCTGCCCTAATATTCCCAATTGGGGAAGTTCTATGATAGGCCTTACTTTAATGATGCTGGCTGTACTCATGGCCTTTGGCAGTCTGAAAAATAAATTTAAGCAGGGCTGCAGAAAGTGAAGATTTCCCGTTTTCCGAGACGAATCCCCTAACTTTCCACAGTGGCAGGAAGTCAGTTAAACTATTGCAGACATACATGCTGTCCGAAAATATGTCTGCCGGTGTGGGGAACTGGTCAAGGTGGCTGACCATATAAACTACAGCCACGAGCTCTGCAGCCTTGGCGCTCATCTGGGTGGGAATCTTTAATGCAATCTCCCTCAGGGGCTTGCCTTTCTGGTCCTCCACATAGATGCTTCACCCTGTCTTTCCATTCTCGTCCTCTACCATAGAGGATCCGTCCACAAATATTTTCAGATCCTATTTGTCTGCTTCCCTGGATCCACCCCCCTTTTGTTTTGGCACAAATGACCCTTTGGTGTCATTTATTGCTATTACCTGGCATTCATGAGGTGTCCTATGTCAGAAGATGTGGACTCTGGTATGCTTTACCACGATGTAGCAGACCTGGTGCATGAAGGTCCAAATGTTATACGGTTTTGACTAACCGTTCCGTCTTTAATCCGGCCATCCAAAAGTAACTCAGTGGGGGGTGAGCACCATGGGAATGGTCAATGGATTTAGGCCAAAGATGTAACTGAAATATTGTACCTCCCAGACAACCGCTACAAGGTGCTTTTCGCACACTGAGAAACCCTGCTCGACTGGGGTTAGGAGCCGGGAGTAATAGGCCACCGGCCTGATCTCCAGTGGCGCTCCTGTAAGTGTGCTGTCAGTGGCTGCTACTTCTACTGCAAAGGGGAGGTCTGGGTTGGGTACTTGCCATGCTGGGGCCTGCACTGAGGCCTATTTTAGCTTCAAGCCAGCCTGTGTGTGGTGCTCAGTTCACTCCCATAGGGCGTTTTTCTTTAGGAGGTCTGATGGGACGGTTTTGGTGACAAAACCGTCAGTGTGGTTTTGGCAGTACCCCACCAAGCCTAGAAACGAGCTCACGTCCTTTGGTAGGGAAGGCGGGTTTCTGACTCGATCCGCTTCCTTTCTATGTTGTGCTTCCCAACGGTTACGACTTTCCCCAAGTATGAGATCTGTGTTCTCATAATTCGGGCTTTCTTGGGGTTGACTTTTAGGCCTGGCATAGCGAGGAGGTTCAGCAATTTTTTCAACAGTTTAAGATGTTCCTTCCCTTGTTTCGGTCTCGAGGAGGAGATCGTCCGCATACTGCACCAAACATTCGGGTTTTGAAAACACGTGCAGACCTTTTGCGAGTCTCAGGTGAAGTATGGAGGGTAAGTTATGGAAGCCCTGTGGCAGCCATGTCCAAGTATATTGCTGCTCCTGAAAGGCAAATGCAAACTTATACTGGCATTGCCGGTCTAGAGGAATCGACTAGAAGCCGTTGCTGATCTTCAGCACCATGAAATACTTGGTGTGTGGGGCCTGCCCCATCATGGCTTCGGGGCTGGTTGCTACCGTGAGAGCTGTGATCGGGGCGGTTCTGTTCAGCTCCCGGTAGTTGACCGTCAGCCTCCATGACCCATCCGGTTTTCTTACCAACCAAATCTGGGAATTATTGGTGGAGGCAACGGGGCACAGGACTCCCTGTTGTAACAAACTGTTGATAACTTTGGCCACCTCCCCATCGGCTTGCTTGGGGAAGCCGTACTGTCCTTGGGGTTTTGGATCGGGGCTTTCTATAATGACTTCCCCTGTCACCCGGCCACAGTCATGTTTGTGGATTGCAAATGCTTGTGTGTGCTTCGCAAGGATTTCCTGTGCCCCGCGCTCTCTGTCATGTCCGTGGGTTTTATCTATAACTCCCCGGTGGTGGAAATCCTGGGCTGAATTCTCTGCCGTTGGGATTCTCCATTTTGCCGGCAGCCCGGGGGTTTCCCTACGGCGTGGGGCTGCCCACAATAGGAAATCCCATTGACCAGCTGGCGAAACAGAGAACCCCGACGGCTTGCCACACTCCGGTCGTGGATCCAACTAAGACAGCACTTCGGTCTAACCAAAATGTCCATCAAGGCCCCCATCTGCAACAGCCACAGGTTTGCATCGGCCAAAATGAACACCACCTTCACAAGGTGAAGATGGGATGGGGGGGGCGGGTGGAAGACACTGATAGTTAGGGACTTCTACACAGACAACAGACTGACAACACTAGAGGAACTGACAGAGAAGTTCCAACTGACCGGGGGAAATGAGTTAAGATACATGCAAATTAGAAACTTCCTATGTAGGGAAACAAAGACATACCCACTGGTGCCGCACAAATCGCCATTAGAGGACCTATTGGACGAAAACAACTTGGTGGGGGGGGGACTGCAGGGACTGTATGGGCAACTACTGGGAAAGGCACTCTTTCCACTAGACGAGACAAGAGAAAAATGGGAGGAAGACCTACGGTTTGAAATTGGATGGGGACTCGAGCAAAACTGCATGGGGTCAACTCCGCCTTCACTCTCACAAGGCTAAGCCTATTGCAGCTGAAAGTGGTACACAGGGCACACTTAACCAGAACCCGAATGAGCAGGTTCTTCCCGGATGTGGAGGACAAGGGTGAACGGTGCCAGGGAGGCTGGCCAACCACACCCACATGTTCTGGTCATGCCCCAGACCTGCCGGGTCTGGACAGCTTTCTTCGAGGCAATGTCCAAGGTTGTGGGGTTCATAGAATCATAGAAGTTTACAGCATGGAAACAGGCCCTTCGGCCCAACCAGTCCATGCCATCCAGTTTTTACCATTAAGCTAGCCTCAGTTGCCCGCACTTGGCCCATAACCCTCTATACCCATCTTACCCATGTAACTATCTAAATGCTTTTTAAAAGACACAATTGTACCCGCCTCTACTACTACCTCTGGCAGCCCATTCCAGACACTCACTACCCTCTGAGTGAAGAAATTGCCCCTCTGGGCCCTTCTGAATCTCTCCCCTCTCACCTTAAACCTATGCCCTCTAGTTTTAGACTCCCCTACCTTTGGGAAAAGATGTTGACTATCTACCTTATCTATGCCCCTCATTATTTTATAGACCTCTATAAGATCACCCCTAAGCCTCCTACGCTCCAGGGAAAAAAGTCCCAGTCTATCCAGCCTCTCCTTATAACTCAAACCATCAAGTCCCGGCAACATCCTAGTAAATCTTTTCTGCACTCTTTCTAGTTTAATAATATCCTTTCTATAATAGGGTGACCAGAACTGCGCACAGTATTCCAAGTGTGGCCGTACCAATGTCTTGTACAACTTCAACAAGACGTCCCAACCCCTGTATTCAATGTTCTGACCAATGAAACCAAGCATGCCGAATGCCTTCTTCACCACCCTGTCCACCTGCGACTCCACCTTCAAGGAGCTATGAACCTGTACTCCTAGATCTCTTTGTTCTATAACTCTCCCAACGCCATACCATCAACTGAGTAGGTCCTGGCCTGATTCGATCTGCCAAAATGCATCACCTCACATTTATCTAAATTAAACTCCATCTGCCATTCGTCGGCCCACTGGCCTAATTGATCAAGATCCCGTTGCAATCCTAGATAACCTTCTTCACTATCCACTGTGCCACCAATCTTGTTATCATCTGCAAACTTACTAACCATGCCTCCTAAATTCTCATCCAAATCATTAATATAAATCACAAATAACAGTGGACCCAGCACCGATCCCTGAGGCACACCACTGGTCACAGGCCTCCAGTTTGAAAAACAACCCTCTACAACCACCCTCTGCCTTCTGTCGTCCAGCCAATTTTGAATCCAATTGGCAACCTTACCCTGGATCCCGTGAGCTTTAACCTTCTGCAACAACCTACCATGCGGTACCTTGTCAAAGGCTTTGCTAAAGTCCATGTAGACAACGTCTACTGCACTGCCCTCATCTACCTTCTTGGTCACCCCCTCAAAAAACTCAATCAAATTTGTGAGACATGATTTTCCACGCACAAAGCCATGCTGACTGCCCCGAATCAGTCCTTGCCTCTCTAAATGCTTGTAGATCATGTCACTCAGAATACCTTCTAGCAACTTACCTACTACAGACGTTAGGCTCACCGGTCTGTAGTTCCCAGGGTTTTCCCTGCTGCCCTTCTTAAACAAGGGCACAACATTCGCCACTCTCCAATCTTCAGGCACCTCACCTGTGGCTGCCGATGATTCAAATATCTCTGTTAGGGGACCCGCAATTTCCTCCCTAGCCTCCCACAACATCCTGGGATATATTTCATCAGGTCCCGGGGATTTATCTACCTTGATGCGCTTTAAGACTTCCAGCACCTCCTCCTCTGTAATATGCACACTTCTCAAGACATCACTATTTATTTCCCTTAGTTTCCTAACATCCATGCCTTTCTCCACCGTGAATACCGATGAGAAATATTCATTCAGGATCTCACCCAACTCTTGTGGCTCTGCACATAGATGTCCTTGTTGATCCTTAAGAGGCCCTACTCTGTCCCTAGTTACTCTTTTCCCCTTTATGTATCTGTAGAATCTCTTTGGATTCTCCCTTGCATTATTTGCCAAAGCAATTTCATGTCCCCTTTTTGCCCTCCTGATTTCCCTCTTAACTCTATTTCGACAACCTCTATACTCTTCAAGGGATCCACTTGATCTCAGTTGCTTATGTACGTCATATGCCTCCTTCTTCTTTTTGACCAGAGTCTCAATATCTCGAGTCATCCAGGGTTCCCTACTTCTACTAGCCTTGCCCTTCACTCTAAAGGGAATGTGCTTACCCTGCACCCTGGTTAACACATTTTTAAAAGCCTCCCATTTACCAGCCATCCCTTTGCCTGCCAACAGTCTCCCCCAATCTACCTCTGCAAGTTCCTGTCTGATACCATCAAAATTGGCCTTGCCCCAATTAAGAATTTTAACTCTTGGGCCAGACCTATCATTCTCCATAGCTATCTTAAAACTAATGGAGTTATGGTCACTTGTCCCAAAGTGATCCCTCACTAGCACTTCTGTCACTTGCCCTTCCTTATTTCCCAAGACGAGGTCAAGTTTTGCCCCCTCTCTAGTCGGTCCATCCACATACTGAATGAGAGATTCCTCCTGAATACACTCAACAAATTTCCCTCCATCCAAGCCCCTAATGCTATGGCTGTCCCAGTCAATGTTGGGAAAGTTAAAGTCCCCTACTACTACCACCCTATTATTCTTGCAGCTATCTGTAATCTCCTTACATATTTGCTCCTCAATTTCCCGCTGACTATTTGGGGGCCTGTAGTACAGTCCTACCAAGGTGATCTCTCCCTTCTTATTTTTTAGTTCCACCCATATAGACTCAGTGGGCGAACCCTCGGATATATCCCCTCTAAGTACTGCCGTGATGTTCTCCCTAATCAAAAACGCCACTCCCCCTCCTCTCTTACCTCCTGTTCTATCCTTTCTATAGCATCTGTACCCCGGAACATTGAGCTGCCAGTCCTGCCCCTCCCTTAGCCATGTTTCAGTCATAGCTATAATATCCCAGTCCCATGTGCCCGTCCATGCCGCTTTGCCCGTCTGGCCCCTTGCATTGAAATAAATGCAGTTTAATGTAGACTTTCCTTGCTCTCTGCCCTGCTTTCTCTGGTCATGCTTTACACACTCTCCCTCCTGCCTTTTGTTTCTGTCCCCACTGACTTCCTACATCGGTTCCCATCCTCCTGCCACATTAGTTTAAACCCTCCCCAACTGCACTAGCAAACACACTCCCGAGAACATTGGTTCCGGTCCCACCCAGATGCAGACTGTCCGATTTGTACAGGTCCCACCTCCCCCAGAACCGGTCCCAATGTCCCAGGAATTTGAAACCCTCCCTCTTGCACGATCTCTCAAGCCACGTATTCATCCTAGCTATCCTGTCATTCCTACTCTGACTATCACGTGGCACTGGTAGCAATCCTGAGATTACTACCTTTGAGGTCCTACTTTTTAGTTTAACTCCTAACTCCCTAAATTCAGCTTGTAGGACCTCATCCCGTTTTTTACCTATATCGTTGGTGCCTATATGCACCACGACAGCTGGCTGTTCACCCTCCCCCTCCAGAATGCCCTGCAGCCGCTCCGAGACATCCTTGACCCTTGCACCAGGGAGGCAACATACCAACCTGGATTCTCGTTTGCGTCCGCAGAAACGCCTGTCTATTCCCCTTACAATTGAATCCCCTATCACTATAGCTCTGCCACTCTTTTTTCCCGCCCTTCTGTGCAGCAGAGCCAGCCACGGTGCCATGAACCTGGCTGCTGCCACCTTCCCCTGGTGAGCCATCTTCCCCAACAGTTTCCAAAACGGTAAATCTGTTTTGGAGGGAGATGACCGCAGGGGATCCCTGCACTGCCTTCCTACTCTTCTTCTGTCTGTTGGTCACCCATTCCCTATCTGCCTCAGTAATTTTAATCTGCGGTGTGACCAACTCACTGAATGTGCTATCCACAACTTCCTCAGCATCGCGGATGCTCCAAAGTGAGTCCATCCGCAGCTCCAGAGCCGTCAAGCGGTCTAACAGGAGCTGCAGTTGGACACACTTCTTGCAGATGAAGGAGTCAGGGACACCAGAAGGGTCCCTGACTTGCCACATCTCACAAGAGGAGCATGACACGGGTCTGGCTCTCCTGCCATGACTTAAACCTGAAGTTAAATTTGAACTACACTACACAGCTAAGAGAAAGTCAAAGAGAGAGAAATCACTTACCAGTCACAAGCCAATGACTTACCTGCTGGCTGTGATGTAATTGCTCCCGAGACTCCCTCACAGGTCTGCTTCTCTGCACCTCCTTAAGATGAGCACCAAATTCCCTTAACTAGTTAATTAATTTACTTAACTAATTGGATTTTTTTTTTGGGGGGGGGGAAACTCAACCCCAAACACCAAACTCCAAAAAAAACACAGCCCTCACTCACCTCTTACCCGAACTCAGCCTTACCCAAACTCAGATACACTCTGTTTACCTCCAGCACTCTGTTTCTATAGGCACTTCAGCCACACCCTTTGTATCCTTCCTGATTTACAGTCAGCCAATAGGCCTGCTCCCGACACTGAACTCCCGAAACTAACAGCTGACCTGCAAGGTAAGGAAGTTGTTAAGCAGTACTTACCTCACCCACGCCGCAACCTTTTAAACTGTCCCCTCTGCCTCGCAGCACCCGCGCTTTTTCAATCTCCCGCGCTGTTTCCAAAGTCCCGGCTCTATCTCTCCCGAACTACCAGCTGACCTGCAAGGTAAGGAAGTTGTTAAGCAGTACTTACCTCACCCACGCCGCGACCTTTTAAACTGGTTGAGGGTATGCCCGAGAGTGTCAGTCTTTGGGGTATCAGAACCGCCAGAACTCTTTATGGGGAGGAGTGTCGACACCCTTGCCTTTGCCTCCCTAATCGCCCGCAGGAGAATCCTGCTCGGCTGGCGATTGGAAGCATCACCCGAAACTGCGGACTGGCTGTCTGACCTGTCAGAATTTCTCCAAATGGAGAAAATCAAATTCACCATCTGGGGTTCGGAAGAAGGCTTTCACAAGGTGTGGAGGCCATTCACTAATCTGTTCAAGGCCTGTTTGTAGTCAACAGCCAATAAGCGAGGGGGAGAGGAATCCACAGAAGAACCACAGACACAAATGGAAAGAGGGCCAGTTTGGGGTGGGGGGGGGGGGAGAATGAGGGAGGGAGGGAACAAAGAGGCACAGAACCGAACCAACCCCACACGAGCAACTTAACACGAAGCAACATACGTAGCACTACATTACACTATTCAGGTTTGGTTCAGGTTTGATGAACCAACGAACAAGGACAACACACCAGATAACAAGAAGGGGAGGGGGGCCTGGGAGAGAGGCGGAGTTGGGATTAGGAGGCCAAGTCAAAGCTGGGCACTTGTAAAAAAATGTGAATTGTAACCAATGTATATAGCTCCTTTGTATGTTCACCTTCATCTTTGTATTGTATAAAAAAAACAAATAAAAACATTTTCAAAAAAAAAAAGCAAAATGGAAAAATATCCTGACCCTGCACACTGTCTGTGAAAATGGTGGAGGTAAAAAATAGATTTCTTGCAGACTTCCTCTGACTGCTGCATTGTTTTTGCTATATTGGAAAATTTACAATTTCTTTTGTGAGTGTGTATGTTATGAATACCTTTGTAGTAGCTTTGTTACTTTGACTGAAACATTGGGTGCAATCTTCTGAGGAGTAACAATCACCATTGGGTTGCCACCGTGTTCCTTTATTTTTGCACTAAGGTGGATCTTGGCATTTATGACATGGCCTTGCAAGCCAGGCCTCTTCAGAAATGCAGAGAGTACCTGTTCTCGGGGTCCTTCCTCGTAATGCAGGATTGTCGGGGGAGCCAAGCCACATCCCCTTTTTACCGCACTAGCTGCCATATTTTGGCAAATCTTTGTTCACGAACACGCTAAAAAGCTTTGGAGCTTTGGAACATTTTAAATAGCTTTTCAGCGTGTTGGTGAGTGGGTAGGATGCTAGCAGGATCGAGTGGCAGGGTGGGAAAAGTGACAGGACAGCAGAGTGGGTAGGCTGGATAGAGTGGTGAGGTCGGGTCAAGTCAGGTGGGGGGGGGGGGGCAGTGAGGGTCCAAGGGGGTTGGAGCTAGTCGGAGGGCTGGGGACCGGGTTATGAGTCTGAGGGGCGTGGGGAGGAGTTGGAGGATCAAATAGGCAGTCGGGTGCGCGGTGGTCCAGGGTGGCTGTGGGCGGAGGACTTGGAGGGCTGGGGGTGTTGGAGGGTCGAGGGTGTCATATGGCGAAGTCAGAAGATTGGGAGTGGAGCTCTGGGAGTTGTAGTTATACAGGAGTTAGACATGGATTTTTAGCCTAGTATTTCCTGGGTAACTATCCAGAGAAGTAAGTTAAAACCCTCTGAATTCTGTGTGTCTAATCCAGAGTTGGAGAATGTTTCGGAGAGTCTGGTGAGCAGGCGAATTGCCCGTTGGAAGTTGAAACTTCCTGGGCAATTCTTATGGAATACTTACTTTGGGTCTTTTGAGGGGTCCCATAGCACATTTTCTGGGTTATGTCCTGTTTCTGACCATCCGGAGACTGGAAGATCTGGGCCATTAGATATGAGGACTAGGAAAGTGGAAGTTTCTGTTGACTCTTTTCCATTGAGAGCTGAAATTGAACTTGAGGACTCAACGAACAATAATAGGATGAAAGTCTTCTCTTCCTGTAACCTCTGAAACATTATTTGAGATTCAGCAACTTCAAGCTAACTTCTAATGAACTTATAAACCAATTTGGTAATCTTCAGTGTCAGAAGGATAGTTTCTATGTAAAACGAACAGTTGATACCAGTGCAGTAGGAAATGCTTTTGTATGTTGCAGTGCAGAATTGGTTTGACCTTGTGTTCATCTTGTGCATGAGAGCTTGTTGAAGCCATTGGAAACAAAACATGGCCATCACATTTTGACTTGTTTCTTTCTTTTACTCTTAGGTTTCAGTAGAGATAGATAATGAAATCTTATTGGGATATGCAACTAAAATATCCAATTATATGTAAATAAAACTTATATAAAATATTTTTGATCTCCTTTGCATATAACAGTTTTGTTTAATAACCTGCAAACATTGCTTTTTGTAAGTATGTGATTGATCATTTAATGAGACAAGTTGTTATTTTTGGATTAACATTATTTTGCAAAAACTGATTTTGCAGAAATTGAATCATAGAATGATACAACACAGAGGTGACTAATCGGCCCATTGTGCCTGCTCCAGCTGTTTGGGAGAGTCTCTCCAAACAATTGTACTCCCCTGCTCTTTCTCCACAGCCCTATATATTTTCTCCTTTCAAGAATTTAACCAATGTCTTTTAATATTAAATCTGTGTCTATTACGCTTTCAGGCAGTAAAATAAAAACAAATTACTGCAGATACTGAATATCTGAAATGAAAACAGAAAATGCTGGAATAACCCAGCAGGCCTAGCAGCAACCGTGGATAGAGAAACAGAGTTAATGTTTTTAGTCAGCCTGATCCTTTTTCAGTATTCTGAATCCCCACAGGGGTACCAGCTTTGACTGCTGGTGACCAGACATGGGGGCGAACAGGCTCTAACTGGGTCGACCAGATTCTGACTGGGGTGGCCAGCTTTTGACTCAGGAATGAGCATGCTTGGTAACACGGAAAGAGTACCGGGGGCCTAGTCGGAAGGTACCAGGGGGAAGACTTCAGGGTACTTGGGGCCTACTTGGAGGGACTGGGAGGAAGGCAGTCGCATACTGGACTAGCAATCTAGAGACCCAGGGCCAAATCCCACTATGGCAAATGTCTAATGCTGATCCTAAAATCATGTTGATTGCTGTAAAAACCTGTCTCATTCACCAATGTCCTTTCGGGAAGGTAATCTGCTGTCATTACCTGGTCTGGTTTAAATGTGACTCCAGATCCATAGCAATGTGGTTGACTCTTAAAATGCCCTCTGAAATGACTGGTCCAGCAATTGAGTTGGAGGGCAATTAGGGATGGGTAATAAATGCTGGCCCGGCCTGCGATGCCCAGATCCCATGAATGAATAGAATATTCCACGGTGCTGAAGGCCAAACAAGGAGAGATTTGGTGCTTGCCCGTGGGGAGATTATGGGTTGATTCAGGAGAGATTGCCAAGTCTGAAAAGCAGCATTCTAGAGATTGCCATCTACTGGGCTACTGCTTTCTTGGGAAGGGCATCAGAGAGCAAAGGGAAGGCTGGGGCAGTGTAGTGGGTGGGTGGGTGGACAGTCATCACAGACTAACATTTCTACTCAAACCTCGAGGAAGGCTGGGGGGGGGGGGGGGGGGGGGGCGGGGGTGGGGGGGTTCTAGAGCAGGATGTTGACGAGGACAAGGCTAATGGAAAGACATGTCAATGATCGTTACCCTGTGCAGCTGAAATTGTTCGCTGTAACTCAGTTGACATACCTGGAGTCTTAACTAATCATGTAATTATGCTCACTCAAGCACCACTTATGTTTGTGAGTGCCACTGATTGTTGCTGAGCACTTAACCCTTGACACACTGTCTTCCAAAATCGCTGACTGCCATTGGCCGACTGGGCAAGCAAATACATCCCCTTAGAGAGTTGGCAGTGGCACACTGCCCGAGGAGAGCGCTCCTAATTCTTGGCTGTGTGTTAAGGTCCATAGACCAAGTTGAGTGCATCGCCTTGGAGTAAAGCTTGGGGCATCGCCTGTGCCCCCGATGAGAGCTCAGGATGCAATATTCATCCTCTTTCAACACTTGAGGGCCGTCCTCTTCTGCACGGCATTGGCATTCACAGCCGCTACCACTTCCTCCCATACTTGGTAGGTGACCTTGCTGATTGGTTTTCATCCTCAGTGTTGGTAAAGGACACCACGTTGGCCTCACCAAGCAGCCTCTACAAAAGGGCATCCAAAAACTTGGGAAGAGAATTTCTTGGCAGCCATCACTTCCCGACGACCTATGAAGTGTGCCTGGCTTGCGCTGGGACAGCCTTTAAAAATAGTGCCTTGTTGATTGCAGCACTGTGGTGATTACGGTGCGGGTGAATTAGAGGCTGCCCGGCAGCGATTTGGTGTGGAACCCCTGGATGAAAACCTTTGGCACGAAGTGCCGTTCTATACGGCGGGAAGAACCAATGTTATGACACGGTTTAAAATCGGAACTGGAAAAGAAGCTGCAAGTAATGGAAGCTGAGGCATTGTGGGAGAGGCCCACAGCTGGACTCAGTGATCCCACTCACACAACATGGAAATGGAGTCTGAGCTGATCGTAAAAGTTTATTGAGAAGGTGCAATTGGAACCATCCGACAGGTGGAATGCTTTAACATGAGACTGCGGGAGTATTTGGGTTCACAGTGAAGTTGATCAGTTTGTGCATTAACAGAGAGGAATGTGAGAATGGAAGATGAAGCCAACCATGATGGGAGCATAGCTGCTGGATGTCTGCAAGATGATCAATGAAAGCCTCGAAGGTGCATTCTGCAATTGGCATCGCTAACAGGCCAAAGGGCATCCAGCCATTCCAAAAGTGCAGGTTAGGCATAATCAGTATACCACATCAGACATAGCAGGAGCGCATTAGCTAAGATTGAACATATTCTGGATGTGCTCAAGCTTCTTCCAAACACTCTGGGATTAAGATGTCAAGAAGCTGGAATGGCATCTTGGTCACCTAGATTTGTGAAGTTGCGCATTGCCTGGAACGCTGGATCAGGGAAATGCGATCTGCGCAGACACAGCTCTAGGGCATGACTGTGGCTTTCATGTTGCAATTGGGAGGTTACTGTAGTTGTCCCTTACACTCTAATCTATTGTATCTATCTGTCAACAGGGAAAAGGAAGATTGAATAATGGAACCTGCATTCAATGTAATGCCCATTCCTATTTGGACATGAGCACGAGACAATGCCCCTTATGTCTAAGTGATGTGGTGGCGCATAGCTGCCACATTCTTTGGGAGAAGCTAACACCGCATGGACTGGGAGGAGATCCTCTGCCAGTGCCCCTGAAGGGCACCTTTTTTTGCCAGCAGTTTGTTCCAGGGATCCAGAGGGGACCAATACAGCACCTCTCAGTCCTCAACTCACAAATGCATCAAGGAGGTCACAGCTTGCCCTCTGCAGTAAGGATTATCACTGTAAAGTTCACACTGGATGAAGCTAGCCAGGCTGCTAGGTTTTGAGGAAATCTTTGGCTTCTTGAGAGTACAAGGTAAATTGATTGCACATACGCGGCTTTGAAAGCTCTATGGCTGCAGCCCCTGATGTTCATTACAGGAAAGGGTTCCACTCACTAAATATTCAGCTGGTGTGCGATCATCAGAAATACATTATGCATGATTGTTACTCCTCAGAGTTCCCATGACTCATACATCCTGAGGCACTTTCACGTACCTCAGGCATTCAAAGGCCTGTGTCTTGCTGGGATAGGCTGATCTTGCCTTCACAGGAGTAATCTCTGTCCTCCCCTATCAACGTGGTGGCATCCTTCTCGAATTTGAAGAGCCTCCAGGCTGTCGACTGTTCCTCCCCCAGTCAGTGATCTCTCCCTCTCGTTGTGGGCAAGCTAGGTTGGCATGAAGAAAAATGGGTGTGATGTGAGGAGAAGGGATAGAGCAGAGGTTGGGAAGCACACATGCCTGATGTATGCTGAGCTCCCCAGTGAAGGCTGAAGGTGCTGTTTGTGCAGGATGATAGATGAGATGCTATGAATAGGCTTGCGGTGCTGATATCTTACCTGCTAATATTGTGCGGGATCCCTGAGCTATGTGACGCCTTTGAGTGCATAATGCCAGTCTGGGAGTGAGAGATTGTAGTGAGCTGATCGATGATCTACCTGACAATGTGGATGAGATCATTCATACTCTTCCTACACTGGATGGTACTTCTCTGGCATTTGCCTGCAGAGCTGACCTCTGCTACGACCGCCTCTCAGGCGGTGGGAAGAGATAGGTGGGCCTCCTGGATCCATCCCTGGGAAAAATAACCTTCTGATGCTGGTGGACACCTCTAGTAAAAACCTCCAGCCATGGCTAAGCTGTGGCACACTCTTCTCATTCCTTGGACAGTCTTTGAAATTTCTGACCACACAGCTAGGCTGTAAAGAATAATGTGTGTGTTCGATCTCATGAGGTGACCATGGATGGACAAAGCAGTGCCCGCTCCACCACGTGATTCAGCAGGCAGGTTGCCGATGCATAGTTAATGTGGTTTCCAGTGGAAGATCTAGGGCGGGTCGGAGAATTGCTGGGGGTCGGCGTGAATCCTGCCCCCGCTGGCTGCCAAATTCTCCAGCCCCCCAAAAATCCCACTGACGTGAATCGCGCCACCCACCTCAGAGAAACGCAAGGACCGGTGCAACGCAATGGGCCCCAGGGCCGCCCGAATTCCCCGGCCGGCAATGGACCGAGCGGCCGCCCATTTTAGGCCGGTCCCGCCAGCGTAAATTAGAGCTGGTACTTAACCGGCGGGACCTGGCTCTGCGGGCGGCCTCCGGGGTCCTTGGGAGGGGTACGGGGGGATCTGGCCCCGGTGGGCGCACCCACGGTGGCCTGGCCTGCGATCGGGACCCACCGATCCGTGGGCGGGCCTGTGCTGTGGGGGCACTCTATTCCTCCGCGCCAGTGGTGTAACGGTCCGCGATGGCCGGCGCGGAGATGAACCCCCCCTGTGCATGCGCTGGGATGACGCCAGCGTACTCTGGCGCTCCCGCACATGCGGGAACTCGCGCGGTTGGCGGGGCGCCAAGCCCCTTCCGCGTCGGCCGGCTCAGCACAAACCACTCCGGCGCCGGCCAACCCCTGAAGGTGCGGAGGATTCCGCACCTTCGGGGCGGCCCGACGCCGGAGTGGTTCACGCCACTCCTTCGCGCCGGAGTTGCCCGTCCTGCCGGTTTCCGAAGAATCCCGCCCCAGATGTGAAAACCTTTATCAAGAGAAACAAGATATTCCCTTTTCCTTGTCCAATGTAGTTGCTGTTGCTGTTCTCAACACTGGATAGCTGCACATGATGCACGATATACCTTCGTATGAAATTGTTCTATAGAACAAAAGGCTCTATGTTTGCTGGTATGCAGGTCTGGCACTGTTCAGAATGTAACATTTATATAACATTACTGAGATTTGTTTTTCAGTCTGTGAGCTTCGATCACCTGCAATGAGTGTCTTCCTGTGGGGTTTGGAGAGTTCAGGCTGGTTGAAACACATCAAAGCCATCATGGATGCCGGTATTTTTATTGCAAAAGTAAGTTAACTTACCTAAAGTTGCTTTCATGATATTGTTTCTAGTTCTTAATTTTTACGTTTTGTTTTTTTCTTCTCTTTGCTTTGCGGCTGTTCCAGGAATTGTCAAACACGATTGTCAAAATGACACTAAAAGCACACGGCAATGTCCATACAAATTTTGAAAAGTCTTTTCGAAGAGCTCTTAAACTCAGGTTTTCTTCAACATAATGTCTTCCCAAGTTAATGACCAAATATGGGAGAGATGATAAGATAGTGGTAATATCACTGGATTAGTTCCAGAGGCCCAGGCTAATGTTCTGGGTCCCACAGGTTCAAATCCAGCCACTGAAGCAAATTCAGTCAATACATCTGAATAAACTAATCTCAGTAATGGTGACCATGGAAGTATCATTGGTTGTCATAAAAATCGACCTGGTCCACAAATTCCCTTTAGGTAACAAAATCTGTTGCCCTGACCAGAAATTTAACTGGACCAGCCACATGAATGCTTTGGCTGCAAAAACAGGTCAAAAGCTAAGAATTCAGTGGCCAGTAGCTCACCTCCTGACTTCTCAAAATGGTTCCTCATCCTCAAGGTACAAATCTGATTAAATACTCTGCAGTAGTCTGGATAAATGCATCTCCAACAGCACTCAAGAAATTGAACATGTTTCAGGACAAAGCAGCCCAGTTGA